>NC_081327.1:5757575-6060606 GCF_026419965.1 Kogia breviceps
CCCCCTCCGTGGGGGGACTCGGGGGTGACAGGGAAGAAGTTCAGAGGAGCTGGGGGTGGGGGGGGGAGGGTTTCTTTAAAAAAAAAATCAAACAGTCATTAATAATATGCAACCGAGACGACGACGCCAGCAGACACCCCCGGGCCCCTCACCTCCACCTGGGCCCCCAGGATGGAGGGGGGGAGGAGCCAAAGCCCATCCCCCCAACTATTCGCCCCTCCTGAAAAAAAGCCTTCTCAGGTCTCCATGAGCCATAGGAACCCCCCCCCCCAATCGACTCGTGTAAATACGTCCAAATTATATCAATTACATTTTGGGGCGCCTCCCCACTACTCTGCATGCCTCCCCCAAACTGGATCCCCGCCCTCTCCAACTCCACCTCAGCAATAAGCCGCCAGGGGCTGCATGCTGCGTGCGAGGGAAGGGGCATTCTGGGAAGCGGGTGGGGACCTCCATGGGGGTCGGGCTGGCCTTCAAGCTACCGGAGGGTCTCCTAGCCTCCTACCCTTCACCCCAGGAGGGCAACCCATCACGAAAAAAAAAAAAAAAAATAGCAGCAATGTGGGGGAAGGAGGAACAGTCACCCAAGCCAAAAACCGGAGCTGAGCTCAGACGGTAGAAGCGGAGGCACGGGGTGAGGGGTGGGCTGAGGACAGCTGCTCCCTCAGCCTCCAGGAGCATCCCTCCCGTAAATTTCACTCTTGCGGCCTCCTCCCCCACCCCCCACCCCACCCCGAGGGATCTGCTCGCCTCTCTGGCTGCATGGACTCGGACCTCCCATCCCAGTATTCCTGGGATGCTCTGGCCCTAGCACACAAAATTCCCCAACACCCCCTCCAGGTTCCGATCACATGAGGCCTGCCCCCAGAATTCCTGAGACTGAGTCTGGCATCCCGCATCCTCCAAATCCCCACACGCTGCTGGGACTTAACCTCTGCACACAGATGCTGTCCGCCCCGCGCCCCGCCCCACCCCAAGCCCCACCCCCCATCCATTCCCTGAGCTGCATCCCAGCACCTCAAACCTCCAAGACTTCATCCAGCCCTTCAGCTCACTTTCAGCCTTTGGGATGCTCCAATCCTTCCCACACTCTGGACATTTCCTGGACACCCCTGAATCTGACATCAGACATCCTCCTCAGGTTCCCCTGACGCTAGAATTTTCAAGATAAGCTCAACCTGTCTGCAATTCCAGGGAACCAGACCTCCCCGGGGCACCCCCCTTCTTATACCTAACCCTGCCCCTCCAAGAGCCCCTTTCTTTAAATGGTGCCCCAAAGGCACCTTCTTCATAGACGCCAATGTTTCCCAGAGGGTCATATTTGTACCCCTGGTGATGTGCTAAGGGTTTAGGCAGTACAAGGACAAACACTTATTTTTAAAGTTTTGTCTTTCCTGGCATTTCGCACATAAGCCGGTAAGTCCAGATATTGCTGCTCGGCCAGGACACGGTTTATTTAGGTTAGAGGTGTTTACATTTAAAATGTAGAGGCTGTTCCCTAGTGGAGGGACGCTGGGATATCAGAAGCTTGGGAAACCACATATCCACCTGGGCTGGGATCCCAGCTCGCCCTTCCCCGGCGTTCTTCAACCCCCCCCCCCCAAGTTCGCGGGTGGAAAATCATTTCTCATACCCCATCCTGGCTCAAGAAGGATGCGCTACCTATCCCAAGCCCAGGGACCACACCGGTCCCAGAATCCTTAAGGGACTCCCCCTTTTGGAGCTGGGGGCCCGTGGAATTAGCAACCTCCCTCCCTCTGCTCCCACGGCCTCAGGACACCCCCCACCCCCCGCCCGAGGATTGGTGGGGGGGGTGCCACTGAGCACGATTCTTGATGCAACGATTCCTATGCAAGGGGCATTTTTGAGCCCCCCCATCCTTCCCTTGGACCCTAAACCCTGGCGAACCAGGGGTGAGGGGTGGGGCGGGTTCTGGCGGGAGCGGGGTGGGGCGGGGCAAAGGGCTAGGGGCTTTAAACACCAGGGTATGGGGTTGGAGACTGATTATATTGCCAAAGGGTTTAACTTCTTAAAGCAAAACAAAACCCCAGATACCCCTGACCCTCACGGAAGCCGAACGGTGCAGGGAAAGGGGGTGAGGATTTTTCTAAAGGGTACGGACCTCTTCCCAACGTCTCCGCCCTGCTCGCCAACACGTACCCAGCTTTTTAGTTCAGCTTTTAAAAACGGTCACAATCATAAACCTCTACACACGTTATTCTCGTTCCCCATCCCTCAAGTCAACAGTGTGGGATTCGGGGAGGGAGAGAGAGAGAGAGAGCTAAAGGGACAACTTCCAAGTCCCGACTCCCTATTTCCCGCGGCCGCCAGGGTGCCTGCAACTACACGCATGCGCTGCATGACGCGCTCCCCCACACGCATGTCACGCCCCTCCTGCGCTCCGGGAACGCACGGACGCGGGGCGGGGCGGGGGCGGGGCGATTGGGGAGGAATGAACGGCGGGGGGGGTCTTTCTGAATACAGCGGCTCCTCCCCAACACACACACAGCAATAAGTTTCTCTCACTCAAAAGTGGGCGGGACGGGCCTGGCCTGTTGTTGGGGTGGGGGGGAGTGGCAAGGGGGCGCTCTCAGGGATGGGGGAGGGTGCCCGGAGTCAGTCTTGGGAGGGGAGGTCTGCAAATCGTCCAACTCTGGTGCTAATGGCGGGTCTTCTCAGCCCACCCCCAGGGCAGGGAGGGAGGGGTCGGCACGGCCCCTCCCCCAAGCCTCCCCCACGCCCACCCTGGGTGCATGAACCGCCCGTTGCAGAAGCTGCCGCATGCCACCCCCCCCAAATAGTGTCATGCCCCCTTCCCACACACCCTCTCATTCCCCACCAAAATAAAAGTTTCCTTTTCATTTAAAAGTTTCCTCCTCTTTGTCTCCAGAGAAGGTCTCCTGATGGGGCTCGGGGCTCTGGGGGCAGACAGAAGGTTGGGACAGAAGCGCAGGGTCGTATTGAGATGGCAAGGGCCTGCACTTTGAGGGTCCAGACATCCCCCTCATCGCCGGCTCTCACCTTGTGATTCTGGCGGGGGCAAGTACCTGCTTCAGTTTCCCTGATGGTAAAAATGGGGATCCGCACCCCTAACTGGAAAGTCTGTGAGGGCACCTGGGCCATGTGAGCTCCTGGGTCATGTGCCGGTGACTAGTCCCCAGAAAAGGAGTGTGGGCTCAGGAGCTACCCACTCTGAAGCCAGACTAGGTTCAATTTCTTATTAGCTGTGTGTCCTTGGGCAAGTCTCTCAACTTCTCTGGGCTTGTTTCCACCACTCTAAAAGGGCGAGCGGGGGTGATCTATTAATTCAGCAAACATACTAAGGCCAACTACGTGCCAGACACTTCTAGACACTGGAAGGCAATGAAATCCCTGCTTCTAAGGGTTGTGCTGAGGGTTGAGACTAATGTCCCAAGTTTAGCTCAGCTAAACAAATAGTACTCAGCAAAAAGCTCAACAGTCACTACTATCATTGCTTTGCAAAGACTCTTGAGGGTCAACTAGAGTGCAGCACCCCTTCTGCCACTTGCTGACGGAGAGACTAGGACAAGGGACCCTAGAGCACTGAGCCTCAGTTTCCCATCTGTATAACGCACGGGATACTTTGGAGGAAGGCTGGGTGAGAGGAAAATGAGTTCTTTCACTTAAATGCTGGGTACACGTGAGGTCCCCCGACACTGGCCAGTTGGATTAGAACCAGCAGACTGCCCCCCTCCACCCACTGCCCCTTGCCCATCCTGTCCCCCTACCCCTGCAGGAACATATACAGCCCCCGAGGGGTCCAGTCGGGGTTGGAGTTTATTTCTGCCAGAGTCTGGAGTCTGGGAGGGGATGGGGGCCTCCTCCAATTCCCATGGGAAACTCCAACTGAAACGTGATCACACAAGAGCAACCAGAAGGGAGCATGGGGGGAGGGGGAATGAGGGAGGTCCCCTAATCTTGCCCCTCTGCAAGGGTCAAGATGGTGGTGGCCTTGGGCTCAGGGTGCTGTTGCTCAGAAGTTCTGGGGTCAGTGGCTAAGTGGAGAAAGACAGGGAGAGAGAGGGAAAGCGGGAGCGGGAGGGGTAAGGGAGAGACGTAAGGGGGAGACTTAAGGGGGAGGGGGAGGAGAGAGAGGGAGAGGGAAGGGGCGTGGGAAGCCCTGGCTGAGGAGGGCAGGGGAGCCATGCTCCCTTCTTAATACAGATCACTCATAACTGAAGGAAGGATTTGGAGCTGGATGGGACCCCAGCTTGCCAACTACACCCGAATTTCTCCCAAGCGAGAGAGCCCCAGTCCTTTCCTCCCTGCTTGCCCGCTCCTGTGTTTAGGGGTTCACGGGAAGTCTCAGGCGACCCCCCCGCCCCCCCCCCCGTGGGGTTGATAAGTGCTGTCATGCCAGAGAGTGGCACCATTTCCAAAGTGCAAGAAGCCAGAGGGTTGTTCGTGGGACAGGCACCAAGGGGGCCAAGGAGGGAGGGCCCGGTGGCTGCAGGCAGGGTAGGGTCACTGCGGTGGGGCCGCAGTGGACCCTTCCGGCTCCGCAGTTAGTGGCCCAGACCCCGGCTCCGCCTCCTCCGCCGCTGCCTCCTCGTCGGACACCACGCCCTCCTCCAGTCGGAAGACCTGGCGCACTGAGCGGGTGGTGAAGGTGAGGGGGCCGCGTCTGCGGGGAGGAGAGACCAGGGGGCAGAGAGAAAAGTGAGATAGGGAGATATGGAGAGACAGAATAAAATGGGGAGGGGGGCACAGAGAGATGACGGGACAGCGGGATACTGGGGTTTATGGAGCGAGGGTGCGCATGTGAGGGGTGGCCTTACCGAAGCCGGTTCCTCAGCGTGTTCAGCTCCCGGTTCATGGACTCGGAGGCCTCTGTGACGTCCTCCAGCTCGTGTTGCAGCCTCCGGCGGACGGCCTGGGCCCGGGACGCCTCCTCCTCGGCCTCCTCCAGCTGCCGCTTCAGCTGCTTCACTCGAAGGTTCCCCTTCTCCAGCTTGGCGTGAGCAGGGGGGCCAGGTCATTTCTCTGGGTACTACCCTCACCCAGAGCTCCCCACAGCTCATCCCTCCTACATCCTGACTCTGTCCTGTGCCCTGCCATCTATTCATGCTTTGTTCTTTTCTCCTAAATCCTCTCACCAGCCTCCACCTCAGATTCAAATGTGAGGCCATCCCCCACTCGGCCTCAGAGGGATCTTTCTATGCTCAGGGCTGACCCTGCCCCTTCCCTGCTCAAAGTCCTCCGTGATTCCTCAGTACCCCTGCAACAAGGTCTCAGCCCCTCAGCCTGGCATTCCAGGCCCTGCAGGGCCCTCAGCCCCCAATAAACACACTGATCAGACCATCTTCACTAAGACCCTCCCCAGACCCTGCCATGTCTCTCTCCATGGAGGGGACATACATAATCTGCCTCCTGCCAACTCCTCTCTGACCTCATTTCTTATCATTCAACCCCCCAACCCCATTCTTCTCTCAAGCAATACTGGTCTGCTTTTTTGCTTGGAACTCACCAAGCTCATTTCCATACCCCAGGGTCTTTGTACCTGCTATTCCCTCTTCCTGGCTCTTTCTCACCCTTCAGTATCAATTCAAATGTCACTTCCTTAGAAAGGTCTTGCTGACACCCCACCCCCAATCTACGGGGGATTTCCCAGTCCTCTGTGTCCCCCTCTCTCTTCATTCTTTTTTCTTCATAGCCCCTGTCACAATTTATAATTATCTTTGCTTGTTTATAGATTTATGGTATCTTTCTTTTCCTATGTTGAAAATGTGAGCTCTTTGAGAGCACAGTCCTTCTCTGTGTCATTCACAGCCACATCTCCAATGCCTTGCAAAGGGCCTGGCACATAGAGGGTGCTCAACAATTGTTTTGTGAGATGAATGGTGAATAAAACACAGCTGAGCTTTTAAGGGCACAGAAACTAGAATCAGTCACGTTTGAGCCTGGGGTGGAAGCTGGCAAGAAGATCTGATCCAGGCTCTCTCTATTGACTGTGTGACTCTGGGGCAAATTATATCCCCTTTAAAAGCTTCCATTTTCTCGCCTGTGAAATGGAGCTGACGAGAGAATGTAAGCATGTATTTTTTAAAAAGCAGGTAGCACAGTACTTGGGACACAGTAACTGCTCAATAAATAATTAAGAAAACAGACTCTGCAGCCAGAGCGCTATAGTGTGAACTCTGGCTCTGTCTCTTACTAAATAAATAATTGTGAGCAAGTTAATTCACCTTTCTGTCTCAGTTCTCTCACCAAAATTAGAGGGAAAATAATAGTTTAATCTAACTCACAGAGCTCAGATAAGAATTAAGTGTACTATATGTTATGTCTTTAGCATAGTGCCTGGCTCGTAGAAAGCACTCAGTAAACAGCAGATGTTGTTATTTTAGCTGTGGCCTAGCCTCTGGGTAGGGTTTAACTTCTTCCCTCTCCCTGGCTGTCTAAGGTCCCCACCAGGGCCTTTCCTGGATTCCAGAATTTACGGATCACAAAGTCACTGATTCCAGCTCTCTGCTGATGCACCAAGCCCCAGGATGGTGTCTGCGCTCAGTTCCAGTCCAGCACCCACACGTTCTCTTGTGATGGGAAGTCACTGCCTCCAGAAATGGCATGTGCTACTTCTCTGTCAGTGGTCCCCCCACCACTCCCACTGCACCTCAATGACATCAGCTGCTCACCTGGTCCCGGAGCTGGTCAGCCACCCTCCGCTCCTCCTCTACCTGGAGCACCACCTCTTTAAGCCTCTTCTCAGCCCTGCGCACCAGTTTGCCAGAGAGGATGCGTTCCCTATGGAGAGGTATGAACAGGAGAATCAGGAGAGCTGCTCACCTGGGGCTCAGTTCCCCAAGCCTTGTACAGTGGCTACGTATTCTCAGAGCGGCCTCTGCCCTCTTTTCCACCCACAACTGGCTCCCATAGTCTACTCAGGCCAGACACTGGCACCCAGGCTCCCACCAGGGAATCTAGTCCTTAGCTTCTAGTAAGATGCCTGAAGGTCCTAAAAGTGTCTCCATGTCTATACCAGTTTTCCATATCCCACTCAGTCTCTCATATTCAACTGTATTCCCCCACCACCCTGCCCCCAGTCTTCCTCCTCTCAGGGGACTGACCCACTGACCACCAGTCCCTAAGTCAGACCACCAGGCATTGTCCTCACCCCTCTCTCTCCTTTGCCCCACCCCCAGCCTGTTAGTAACCAAACCCTGTCCCATTGCCCCCTGGACTCTGTCTTGTCCCCTCCTCAGCCTCACAGCCCTAGCCCCCAGTTCAGGACTCATCTCCCACCTGACCTTCCCTCTACCTGGCCTGGAATTCTCTCTCAATTTCTTTCTCTAGCTTTCTGTGTTTGTGGAACAGTGTGGAAGCCCAAAGCTCCATCTCCAACCATCTCTGTTGTCTTCTCCCCTTCTCACTCACACACTTTCCCTGGACAAGCTCAGCTGTGCCCAGGTTTCTACAACCATCAACAGCCTGGTGTCTGCTAAATCTGTCTCCTGAGCTCCAGCCTGGTTCAGCCCCCAGCCTCAGCTATCCCCAGACCCTGCACACCCTGCACTGGGCTCAATGCCTTCTCCCAAACCTGCTCCTCCTCTTAATCCCCCATGATCCGCCTACATATGCAGGTCAGACAGCTGGAGCCATCCTTACCTCCTCTCTCCCCTCCAATCCTTTCCCTCCCATCTCCTTAATTTCCCCCATCCCCACGGTCCCTGCTCATCCACACCTTGGTGAAGTCCATGTGATGGGGCCCCTAGCAATGGGCAGTGCTTGGCAGCCATGATGGGACATTCCCTTAAATCTGAACCAGCCACATGACTTGCTTTTTTTTTTGGCCGTGCCATGTGCGGCATGCAGGATCTTAGTTCCCAGAACAGGGATCAAACCCATGCTCCCTGCAGTGGAAGTGCGGAGGAGCCCTAACCACTGGACCACCGGGGGATTCCCTACATGACTTGTTTTAGTAACAGGATGTGGCAGAAGTGACATTGTACCAGTTCCAAATCTAGACCTCAAGAAGCCCTCACTCTTGGAACCTTCACTTTGTCATGTGAACAATCCTGGGCCAGCCTGGAGCAGAGACAACTTAGCCTAGTTGTCCCAGGCCAGGCTGGAGACATACGAGAGCCCAGCCAAGATCAGCAAATCCATCTAGCTGACTCTCAGCTGAGCAAAGATGCATGAGTGAGGCCCACCAAGCTCAGATCAGCAGAACTTACCAGCCATCCCAAAGACTCATGAGCAATAATAAAAAATTGTTGTTTTAACCACTTAAATTTTAAGGTGGTTTGTTATGCAGCTATAGCTAACTGCTACATTGCTGTTTAAATTATATAGTGGGAATGCAGTTACTTGAAGCACAAAGCATACTAAATGATACAGGAAATCATCAACCGTTAACATTATGATGCCTTTTGAATGTTTCTAGACCATGTGCTTATAACACAGATCCCCTTCATCTCATTGACCAGAATGTGAGGATTGCCCTCCAGCTGTGCCCTCCTCTCCCACCTACCTGCTCTCCTGCTCCAGCTGCTCCTCAGCCTGGGCCAGCTTAGACTCAAGGGCAGCGATGATCATCTTCTGGCGGGCCCGGGCCCCAGCGTCTTCCTCACCCAGGCGTCCCCGGAGCTCCTGGACCTGCCGCTCCAACTGCTGCCGCCCGCTCTCTGCCTTGGCTGAGAAACCACGCTCCGCTGACAACTCTGTGGTCAGTGATTCCACCTGCAGCCGTGGGAGAGGCAGGGCTGTCGTGGTGGAGTCTCAGAGGGAAGGTGGGAGGCAAATGCAGGCACCTCCCACAACCAAGTGAGTTAATGATTGTTAAGTAAATAGCACAGGGCTTCCCTGGTGGCGCAGTGGTGGAGAGTCCGCCTGCCGATGCGGGGGACACGGGTTCGTGCCCCGGTCTGGGAGGATCCCACGTGCCGCGGAGTGGCTGGGCCCGTGAGCCATGGCCCCTGAGTCTGCGCATCCGGAGCCTGGGCTCCGCAACGGGAGAGGCCACAACAGTGAGAGGCCCGCGTACCGCAAAATAAATAAATAAATAGCACAGAACCTGGTATATACTAAATACTCAACAAACGGTAGCATGTATTTTTCTCCAATTGGCTTATCAGCCAACGGCAGTGCCAGCCCTGGGTTTTAACCTTTTAGATAGGTTTCTGCTATTTTAATAAGCCCACAAGACTATCACAAACTTGTTTAAACGCTGTAACTTCTACCTTTGACTGTGAATGAGTCTATTCCACGGGTTATCACACTTTTGTTCGCACCAGGCTCACCTGGGGAGCTTGTTAATAAACTGTGGACTGTGGGGTCCCCACCGCTCCAGAGATTCTGATTCAGCAGGTCTGGAATGGGGTCCACGAATCCGCATTTTCAACAAGCGTCTCAGGTGGTTTTGAAACGAATGATATGCAGGAACGTTTTGAGAAATGCCGGCTCAATGAACAGGAGCTACTACACTGGGAATGTGTAAACATACCTCTAATAATAGTGCCTGTTTATTTATTCAGCTTGTAGTCTGAGTGAGGTCCTGTGCCGGGGACACAGAAATTAGTCAGATCCAGTCTGATTCATACTTTACTTCATTTCACCCTCAAAGGAAGACATCGACGTGGTGATTAGCATATGCTTTTTTTTAAACCTCTTTTGGAAAATAAAACCGTGATATAGAAAAAGTGAAAAACGGATCAAATACATGGCTTAATGGGTTTATAAAAGGCAGAGACCATTGTCGCCCCTGCCCAGGTCAAGAAACAGAACTTTATGCTCCCATTCTAATAACAACCTCTTCCTTTTCCCCCCAATAGTATGTCATCCTGACTTTGGGGGTTATCACTTCCTTGCTCTTTTTTCGAGTTTTATTACTCAAAGATGCATCCCTAGATCCTATAGTTGAATCCTGCCCGTTAAAAAAAAAAAGAAACTTGTATGGACTTCCCTAGTGGTCCAGTGGTTAAGACTTCACCTTCCAATGCAGGGTGTGTGGGTTTGATCCCTGGTCAGGAAGTTAAGACCCCACATGCCTCACAGCCAAAACACCAAAACATAAAACATAAGCAATATTGTAACAAATTCAATAAAGACTTTAAAAATGTTCCACATCAAAAAAATCTTTAAGGGACTTCCCTGGTAGTCCAGTGGTAAAGAATCCACCTTCCAATGCAGGGGACATGGGTTCGATCCCTCGTTGGGGAAATAAGATCCCACATGCCGCGGGGCAGTTAAGCCCATGCACCACAACTACTGAGCTCGAGCGCCTCAACTAGAGAGCCCGCGTGTCACAAACTACAGAACCCACACACCCTGGAGCCTGTGCACCACAACTAGAGAAGAGAAAACCTACATGCCACAACTAGAGAGAAGCCCACGCGCTGCAATGAAAGATCCCACAGGCCTCAACCAAGACCTGATGCAGCCAAATAAAAATAAAAATAAATAAAAATTTAAAAAATAAAAATAAAAAAAAATCTTTAAAAAAATTTGTATATGACTTTTAAGTCTCTTTTAATCTACAGTTCCCTACTCCATCCCTTTTATTTCTTTACAATTTATCTGTTGAAGAATCTGGGCTGTCTGACCTACAGAGTTTCTCTGCATCTGTATTTTCCTGATTACACATTCACGGTCTAATTCAGCATGCTTCTCTGTTCAGTTTCCTTCAAATAGGCAGCTTGGTCCAGGGAATTAATTCCTTTTCTCTATGAGTTTTCAAGGTAATGAAATGGTTCCATATCATTTTATGAAGGTGACTCTACCACGTTGAAGAGTCATCCACCAAGAACTCATGCCCATCTGGAACCTCAGAAAGGGACCTTATTTGGAAAGACAGTCTTTGAAGGTGTAATTTGTTAAATGAAGATGAGGTCAAACCGGATTGGGGTGGGCCCCAAATCCAATATGACTGGTGTCCTTACAAGAAAAGAAGGAGGCACAGACACATAAATAAAGACACACGGAAGGCCGTGTGAAGACAGAGGCAGAGACTGGGCTGATGCTTCTACAAGCCAAGGATTGCTGGCAACCACCAGCAGCTGGGAGAGAGGCCCGGAACAGATGCTCCCTCAGAAGGAATCAATCTGATAACACCTTGATTTTGGACTTCTAGCTTCCAGAACTGTGAGAGAATAAGTTACTGTTGCTTTAAGCCACCCAGTTTGTGGCAATTCGTTACAGTAGCCTCAGGAAATTAATACAGTGACTAATTAGTATTTTTAAAAATATCATTGTGAACTCGTGTATTTAAACAGATTTGATGGATTTAAAGCAGTGCAATTCTGATCCTTATTGAAGCTCAAGTTGCTCCATTTGGGGCCAGTGGGAGCCTTTCCAGGATGACTTCTAAGTGCTTTTGAGATAACCAGGGTGTGTTATGGACTGAATGTTTGTGTCCCCTCCAAATTCATATGTTGAAGCCCTAATCCCCATGTGATGGTACCTGGAGATGAGGCCTTTGGGAGGTAATTAAGATTAGATGAGAAATGTGAGGGTGGGGCCCCTATGATAGCATTAGTGCCCTTGTAAGGAGATACCAGAGAGCTTGCTCTCTCTCTACCCCCACATGCACAAAAAGTCAAGGCCAGTGAGTGCACAATGAGATGACAGCCACATATAAGCCAGGAGAAGAGGCCTCAGAATGAAACCTATCTTACTGGCACCATGATCTTGGACTTCACAATCTCTAGAACTGTGAGAAATAAATTTCTCTTATTGGAGCTGCCCAGTTTATGGTATTTTGTTACGGCAGCCTGAGCAGACTAAGGCATGGTATGACAAGATGGTCCAGGCTACTCTGATTCATTTCCTGATTCAGATCTGGAATGAGCCATTTCTTTTGAAAAAAAAAAGCCCCATTTTCTTTTAGTGGGAGAAATGGTATTTCTAGACCACAATTTATATACTAGGGATGTTCATTGCTATTGGGTTGGTTATTGTAGAGGTCTTTTCGGTGGACAGAGATAGGATGGATCTATATAAATTACCCCATAAGTTCACATGAATACATCCAAGTCAAATTTGGGACTAGTGGGCTTTTGTGGGTTTTTGTTTTGTTTTGTTTTGGCCATGCCATGCAGCTGTGGGATCTTAATTCCCCAACCAGGGACTGAACTCGGGCCACAGCAGTGAAAGTCTGGAATCCTAACTACTAGGCCACCAGGGAACTCCCTATTTGTTTGTTTTTAACTCAGCCTGTTCTCCATGACATCTATATATTGGTTCTCACATGCTGATGATACTCAGATTATGAACACAGGTAGAGATGACAGAATTAGAATATTCCATCCTTAATCATTTACTTTATCCCACATTATACACATAATATTACTATTACCAATATAATTACTGAATATAGTAATAAATTTTTTTTTGCATATTTGCCCATTCTCTCCATTTAAAAAATAGTTGTGTTATAAATAACTGAGCATTTAGCCAATTATCCTTCTTACTCCTTTTCAGCCTTCACTTAGTTGTAGAGCTATGGGCAGACTGTATGCTCATTACTCTCTTGAGCTGATGTCTCTCTAGTGACCCTGATCATCTGAACCTGGATCTCCAGGGCAGTGGTTCTGACTCCTCGTGCCTCAGAACCACTTGGAGGGCTTGTTAAAACACAGATTCCTGGGTTTCCCCACCTCCAGCATTCCTCATTCATTCGTTCCTCATTCGCTTGGTTGGGGCCCCAGAACTTGCATTTCCAACAAGTTTCCAGGTGAGGCTGATACTGCTGGTCTCAGGGCCACACTTTGAGGACTGCTGCTCTCCTAGAGTCTTCAGGAAGGGCTCCTGGGAATAACAGTCCCTGAGTTCTTGCACGCTGACAACTTGTTTATGTCCTTTGTACATGGAGGTAAGTCTTATATCTTATAGATAACCAACAAGGACCTACTGTATTGCACATGGAATTATACTCAATATCCTGTAATGGAAAATAATCTTAAAAAGAATATATATGCATATATATAACTGAATCACTTTGCTGTACACCTGAAACTAACACAACATTGTAAATCAACTGTATTAAAAAAAAAAACAAAACCAAATATCTGCACATTAAAAAAAAAAAAAGAAAGAAAGAAAAGAAAGTCTTGCTTGATACAAAATCCTTGGCTCACATTTTCTTTCTTTGAGTATCATAACTATATCCCTCCATTTTCTCCCAGCATAAAGTCCCGCTGTGAAAAATCTGATGGCAATCTAATTTTCTTTTTCTTATATATCACTTGTTCATTTTTTCCTGGATGGCTAAAGAATTTTTTCCCCCTCTTATAAGTCCAAGAGTTTTTATTAGAATCTGTCATGGTATGAGTTAGTATGGGTCAATATCTTCAGGTACACAGTGGCTACAAACTTTTCTGCTTCAGAAGTTTTCTTGCATTATGGTTTCTGGTTATTTGCTCTGACCCCTTGCTTTGATTTTCTTCTTTGGGGGCTCCTATCATCCATATGTTGGATCTTCTCTGCCTGTCTTCAATATTTGCCATTTTCTTATGAATTCCTTTTTGTGTCTTTTAAAAGTTTTATTTTGGGGACTTCGCTGCTGCCGCAGTGGTTAAGAATCTGCCTGCCAATGCAGGGGACACAGGTTCGATCCCTGGTCCGGGAAGATTCCACATGCCGCAGAGCAACTAAGCCCACGTGCCACAACTACTAAGCCCGCGTGCCACAGCTACTGAAGCCTGCGCACCTACAGCCCGTGCTCCACAACAAGAGAAGCCACTGCAATGAGAAGACCACACACCACGACAAAGAGTAGCCCCCACTCGATGCAACTAGAGAAAGCCTGTGCGCAGCAGCGAAGACCCAATGCAGCCAAAAATAAATAAATAAAATAAATAAATAGGAAATAGGTTTTTTAAAAAAAGTTTTATTTTGATTTTTTTAAAAGGTTCCCCTTTTCACCAATAGCCAAAGATGTGGGCTGGGCTAAGTCACATCATTCTTTATATGACTGTAGTATCCTAAGGGCTCTCCACTAGGCATGTACTGGCCTATTTATTTCATTTATAATGAGCACCCGGTACTGTTTTAGGTGAAAACTAAGAACTAAAACTAAGACAGAGGCCCTATGCTCAAGGTGCTTACACTCTGTTGGGAAGATGGACCATAGACAAATAAGTAAATATATAATAGAATGCCAGGCAGTGGTAAGTGATACGAAGAGACTAAAGCAGAGAGAATGGACAGAAATTATGGGAGGGAGGGTGGCTGTTTCACACAGGGTGGTCAGGGAAGGCTGTTTTGAGGGAGTAAGATGTGTGATGGTTTGGGAGAAGGGCTTTCCAAGAGGAGGAAACAGCAAGTGCAAAGGTCCTGAGGTAGTAATAAACTAGGCATAGTCAGGGAATAGTGAGGAGGCTGGTGTGGCTGAAGCAGAGTGAACTAGGGGAAAAAGGGTTAGAGATAACTAAGGTTTGCATTAGCCAGGGACCAGAGTGTGGGGCCTTGTTGGTGACTGAGATTTTACTCTGAGTGAGATGGGAGTGCATCATCATGGTGTATGACTGCTTCTCCTACTGGTCTAGGGGCTCCCCAAGGGCTGAGCTGGGTTCTTACTCCTCTCTGAGTCCCCAGCATGAGAGGTCTCAAAATGTGTCTTTTAAAATGAATGAAATAATATAGATGTAGGTCTCTCTTTGGAAATCTCATCCCTCTATTGCCTGCTCGGCAAACTCTTAACTTCCTACAAGACCTCTTAAGGATTCACCTCTATCAGGAAGTCTTCCCTGATAGCCACCAGCCTCCAGGCTGGATACTGATCCAGTCTCCTCTACATTCTCACAGTGTCTTGTGCTTCCTCCATTTTCATTTGAATTTCTGTATTGGGATAGGCTGTTCCCTCCATCAGACTAGGATGTCCTAAAGGGCAGAGACTTGGAACGATCCATCTCTAGGTCCCTAGCACTACCCAGAATAGGATATGGGCCTCCAGAAGCCTCATAAAATATTTATAAATAAATAAACAAATGAAATATGCTTTTGTCTGTCTGCCTAGCTCCTATGTATGCTTTAAAACTCAGCCAAATGCCCCTTTTTGCAAATGCCTCTCTCTTGCAGAGAGTTCTCTCCCTCTCGCTACTGGGCCCTGGATACTTATATTATCACACGTCAGTCTATAATGTCATGGTGTAATTCCCTGTCTGTTTCCCCAGGGAACTCTGCAGGATAGAGACCCCACATAATTTACCCCTGAATCCAGCCTTTGAGAAGCTTCAGAAATACAAGTGAATGAATGCATCCATGTCTCCCCCCACCTTGAGAACTCCTATTCAACCTTCAAAACCCAACTCAAGTATTCCCTTTTCCTACATCTGTTGAATAAGAGAACTGAAGGTGTTATGGTCCCAGGTCAGCAAGGACCCAGGCTGGCAGTGGGTGACCCAGCTGTGCTCACCTGCAGAAGCAGCTTGCGGTAGCGGTCATTGAGCAGCTCTGCATTGCTCTGCTCCTCCTCCAGCTCCTCTTCCATTTGCCCCAGGCGCCCCTCCAGCTGACGCTTCTCATCCAGAATGGCAGCCCTAGGGAGAACAGGCACGGGGGCGGTGAGGGCAGGATGGCCAGAGGAGGGTGCCCTGCCCCACATTACCAGGGGCCACTCACTTGCTAAGGCTGCCGTTGGCCACCTCATCTGCCATTTCGTCCCGCTCCTGCTGGGCCTGCCGCCGGGCACGGTCTGAGGCGGCCAGTTCCTGTGATGAGCGAGAGAAGGGGTGGTCAGCTGTGGTGAGGGGAGGCTACCTGGGCACTGGTCTCCCTGCCCCTCACACCTCAAGTCTCTTGGCCTTTTTTTCACTGCACTTGAACATGCTGCCCCTGGATAACCTTGGAATGAACTTCAGTCCATAGGCAGATGTCTCCTAAATCCGTCTCCAGAGCCCCTGGTCCGTGTCCACCTCTTGCTGCCCCTCAAGGCCCCTCACCCTCATGGCCTCCTCACTGAGCCCACTCTCTCCTTTCAAGCCAGTTCCTCCTCCAGTTTCCCCCGGTCATCGGGCCAGACCCCCTCGACTCCTCTGCCCCCTTACCACCCATAGCCCTGTCTGTCCTGCCCTTTTACTCTGCCCTGGTCCCTCCTCTGCGTCCCACAGCCCTGGCTCAGGCTTCATCCTCCCTCCCCAGCCTCCCAGCCTCCATTCTCCCCCTAGTCCATGCCCCACACCCCCCCAGAGAGGACCTTGTGGCTTCGGCTCAGGACCCTCTCTGGGCTCTTCCCCCAGGCCCCGCCCACCCTCCCTTCCCCCAAGGCCACGCCCCCACCCCCCCCACCCCCGCTCATCCTGGCATCACCTCCTGCAGCCGCAGCACTTCCGCCTCCAGCCCCTTGAGGCGCTTCTCACTCTCCCGGTTCTGGGCAAAGATCTCCTCCCGGGAGCTGCGCGACTCCTCCACCTCCCGCCACAGCTCCTTCATCTGGGCCTGGGAGGAATTGAGCGAGTGAGCAGACCCAGCCTGATCGTGACTCATGGGGACGCCCCCTACCCTCGCATCAGCCCTGTGGGGGCTCCCCGTGAGCAAGCAGAGCCCCGCGGACCTGGGCTTCTGCACCCCGCCCACAGCCGCTGGCTGTGTGACCTTGGGCCAGCCCCTTCCCATCTCGGGGGCCTCACCTCTTTAAAAAAGAAGCATATCAAAATGAAAGTAAGCCTAAAATGGGGATAATATTTGGGCTCTGCAGTAATAATAGGGATGGGAAACACGGATCACTTACCTTGGGCCAGGCTCTACTCTACAGACACACTGACTCCTTTGATCCTCACAACTCCAGTTGGTGGGGACTATTTTCCTCCCCAGTTTACAGATGGAGAAACTGAAGCGCCGCGAGGTTCAGCAACGCGCTCAGAGCCAGGACCTGAACCCAGGCTGTCTGGCCCTGGAGTTCACCCTTCTAGCCACTTTGATTCCTGGCCACGTGACTGATGATTGACTGACTGGCCGTGCCAGGTGGCATGCGGAATCTTAGTTCGCAGACCAGGGACCGAACCCGCGCCCCCTGCCGTGGAAGCGCGCGGTCGAAACCACTGGACAGCTAAGGAAAGTCCCAAGCTACCTGGTCACATTATTAAGAGTGCGTAGGGATGCCGGTAAAAGAGTTTTTCTCCTCAACGGTGCTTAAAATAAAGAAAAATAAAACACAAACGAAATGTCCGCCGCCGTTAAAAAAAAAATCCCCACTCTATATCTTTACAATGGTGTAGCGAGTGACTGTTGATACAGTGAGGACAGCGGGCAGGCTTGGTAGTAGAAGGGCAACTACCATCACTGTTACTCATATGATTATTATCTGCTTGATAATAATAGGTTTTCAGTGTAGGGGTTTTTGCTCAGTGACGACATGGTTTATAATTTTTACTTTTGGGGAGGAATCTTCATATACCAGTGCTGGGCTTCCCTGGTGGCGCAGTGGTTGGGAATCCGCCTGCCGATTCAGGGGACACGGGTTCGAGACCTGGTCCGGGAAGATCCCATGTGCCGCGGAGCGGCTGGGCCCGTGAGCCATGGCCGCTGCGCCTGCGCGTCCGGAGCCTGTGCTCCGCAACGGGAGAGGCCGCAACAGTGAGAGGCCCGCGTACCACACACACACAAAAAAAAACATATACCAGTGCTGCCCAATGCAGAAATACACTGCAAGGAAATATGTTCTTTAACATTTTCTAGTAACTACATTAAAAAGGTAAAAGGAAATAGGTAAAACTAGTTTGAATACTATATTTTATGTAGCCTAATATATCCAAAATATTATTTCCATTTATAATCAATGTAAAAATTATTGAGATATTTTACTTTATGAAGTCTTCTGAATCTAGCATGTAACTTGGATTTTGGAACCACCCACCTTTTTTTTTTGGCCTCGCCAGGTAGCTTGTGGGATCTTAGTTCCCTGACCAGAGATGGAACCTGGGCCCTCAGCAGTGAGAACAGAGTCCTAACCACTGGACCGCCAGAGAATTCCCCTTTTTTTTTTCCCCTGCCACATTTTAGATGCCCAGTAGCCACACGGGCCTGGTACCCTCTGTACTGGACAGGCCAGGTCTATACTTAAAAAAAAAAAAAAAAAATAGAGACTTTCCTGGTGGTGCAATGATAAGAATCCGCCTGCCAATGCAGGGGACACGGGTTCGAGCCCTGGTCCGGGAAGATGCCACATGCCGGGGAACAACTAAGCCCGTGAGCCACAACTACTGAGCCTGTGCTCTAGAGCCCGCGCGCCTAGAGCCCGTGCTCCCCAACAAGAGAAGCCACGGCAATGAGAAGCCCGCGCACCGCAATGAAGAGCAGCCCCCGCTTGTGGCAACTAGAGGAAGCCCGGGCGCAGCAACTAAGACCCGATGCAGCCAAATAAATAAATAAATTTATATTCAAAAAATAGACTTTACTTTTAAGAGCAGTTTTAGGTTCCTAGCAGCTTGGGGCAGAAGGTACAGAGATTTCCCACACAGCCCCTCCCCTCCCACATGCACGGTCTCCCCCATGACTAACATTCCCCACCAGAGTGGGACCTACCTTGATGGTAGGTATCAATGATGAACCTACCCTGACACATCATCATCCAAAAAAAATGCTTTTTAAACAACCATGTATAAGTTTCATAATGGGGTTGGGGGGGAACCCTAAGGTATTTCCACTTCAAAAATGAAATACAATGAGGAAATTGCACTTAAACATGATGCATCTTAAATAAAGGAAATAAAAAACAGAAAAAGAACTCAATGAGCCTTTGGGGCATGGATGTTTATAAAGCCGTTGCCTACGCTGGGTGCAGCCCCTGGGATCGAGAGGGCGGGGCCCCAGCCGGTTTGGGCGCCGGAGGGAGGTGGGGCCCTCCCCTGTCCGAAGCTTAAGCTCCACCCCTTACCTGCATCTTGCGAAGCTGCTTCACCGCCTCCTCCTTGCCCTGTCCGGTGGCCACGCTCTGGGCCTTCAGCTCCTCCAGCTCGGCCTCCAGCTTCTTGCGGGCGGCCACGGCCAGAGCACGCTGCTTGCGTTCCTCATCGCGTTCCACCTCTGCATCCCTCAGCTGGGACGGGGGAGGCCGGGAGGGGCGGGCTCAGGGGCCGGGAGGCCCAGGCTCCCTCTACATGCTAGTGACATAGATGTCTACCCTCCGGCCCTGGCCCAGGCCTCCAGCCCCTGGCCCAGGCCTCCTCCTGCTCCTTGCCTCTCTCCACCACCGAACCCCATCATCCTCTCCAACCCCGCTGCCCCAGCTCAGGCCTCATCCTCCCCCCTTGCCCCAGCTTCCTCTCTGCTCCCATCTTTCCCCGCCAGCCCATTCCCGATGGCTCCAGAAGGGTCCTTCTACAGTCAGAGCTGACGCTGCCCCTCCCCTGCTCATGGCCCACCTGCGGCTCCCCAGTGCCCCCAGGACAAAGTTTTGGATGCGCCCATGGCTGGATCAGTGGAGCCAGGCGAGAGCAAAAAAACACTCAGAGACACCCCCGCCCCCCAGCCTTGGATCACGTCTTCCTCTCTCTCTCGGGGCCTCCCAGCTCCAGTGTCCCCCCCCGGCTCCAGTCTGCTGCCCACATGGCCCCAGAGGGGTCTCTCTGACACTCAGAGCTGACCCACCCCTCCCAGGCTCAGCACACATCACCTAGTGGAGAGCCTTGCCCACTGCAGACCATAGGAAATTCCTCCACTGAATAAGTACTGAATGAATGAATGAATGAATGAATGGTGCAGAGAGAGAGAGAGAGAGAGAGATGGAATGAATGAGGAAGCAAGTGAAGGAGTAAATGAATACGGGTGGAAGGTCGTGGATGAAGTGGGGGTGCAGATAAGCTGGCCAATGAATGAGTGGATGAGAGCCTGGGTAGGCTGTGGGTCTGGAGGGGTAGATAGCGGAGTGACTGGGCTGGGGAGAGGAGGTTGATTGGAAGCGGGTATTGGGTGCATGGAGGGGAAGTCAGATGCAGAGTTGGTTATGCAGAAGTGCTGGTGGCTGGGGAGGCTGTGTATGGGTGGCTGGGCGGCTCAGCAGATGGGGTGGTAGCTGGGTGGAGGGTTTTGGCGGATGGAGGGTGTCTGAATGGGTCAACAGGATGTGCGTGTGGGTTCATGGGTCATGATGGGTGGGTGGGTGGGTTGGGGAACAGGAGGCCCGATGGCTAGCAGGAGGGACTTGGGTAGCAACACCGAGTAGCCGGTGGGTGGGTGAGAATTCCGGCCTCTCTTGCGGCCTGTAAGCCCCAGGGCATCCCCCGCTGGACGGGTGCCCTGCCTGTACCTGCTTGGCCAGCTGCCGCCGCCTCTCCTCACCAGCCTCGTCTCGGCCCTGCAGGTCCCGCTCGTGCTGCGCCTTGAGGGCCTGCACGGTCACTTCTAGCCGCAGCTTCGCATCCTCAGCCCCCGTCAGCTCATCCTCCAGCTCCGTCACTTGCGTTCGCAGGTCGTTGGCTGCCTGTTCGGCCACCCGGCGGGCTCGCTCCAGTTCGTGCACCTGGCGGGGCGGGGGGAGAGTGAGCGCTGGGGCACCTGGGGCACCGAGGAGTGAGGAGGCCAGGACCTGAGATGTATCCTAGGCTAGAGGCGAGGGGAGCTTTGACAGATGAGGGGGAGGCAGCAAGTGGACGTGCCCATTCTAATTCGTTCATTCATTCACGCGCTCGACGTTTCCTGAGCACCTACTTACTATGTGGCTCATTCTGGATCACCCTGGGACATAGTTTATTAATAACCTATGCACCATAATCCTATTATCTGAAGCTCCTGAGAATCCAATTCCAGCGTTTGTTAGGTCTGCTCTCACTCATGGTGGATTATTTCCTCGTAGGTTTTGTGATCTTTTTTTTTGGCCGGGACCTGTGCAGCTTGCACGAGCTTAGTGCCCCGACCGGGGGTTGAACCGGGGCCCTGACAGTGAAAGCTCAGAGTCCTGACCACTGGACCCCCAGGGAATTCCTGGTTTGGGGATTGGTTTGTGAGCTCACTTCGTCGCGGCTTCATCTTCAGGAATCCCGCGTGGAAACGGGTTGAAGGCGCCTAGCTCCAGAGTTAGCAGTGTTGGTTTCTGCCAGACTCCCCGGGATATGTACCAACCCACTAGCGACTACTATTTTTTTCTCAGCGTGGGGCTTTCCAGACCTTTCCGGGAAGTGTAAATGAAAACCCCGAATATCCCGTGAAAGCAGACCTGGGCTTAGGAATTCTCAAAGACACCCCCACCACGGCCTCTCCTGAATTGTTACCTCCTCAGAGAGGCATCCCCTGACCTGTCAGGGCCTCCCTGTTACCCATGCTCCTGGCATTGAGTCGCTCTCTGACTCAGCCCTAGTCGCAGCGGTCCTTTACCACGTGCTTCTGTGTCTTTTTGGGCAACGCCCACCTCCCACATTGGCCTGTGAGCTCCACAGGGCAGGGGCTGTATCTGCCTATCACCCCTGCCTGATGACCCTCATGAAAATGCTGGTCAGTGACAGTATCTACTCTCAGTGCTTAGAAGGGTCCAACTGGTCCCCCTTTTATCTGGCACCTGCCAACCAACTTGGTTGACTCGAAGGACTCAAACTTCTCCCATCAACACCCTACTTCCCACCAAGGCCTTTGGAGTCACTATGTGTAACTTAACACTTTTCCCAAAGGACAGACTTAGCAGTTTGAGCATGAACTGGATCATCCTTGGGGCTGCAGGCCAAGGGTGTGTCATGGGGATGGGGGTTCTTCCCAGGCCTGGCTAAGAGCTCCATTGGATTAATGCCAGAGCAGGTGGAGAAAGTAAAGCCCTCAGCCATCGCACCCCTGGCAATAAGGAAGGATGCTGGGATTGTGTCTGCCTAGGGACCCAACTAAACACGCGTTCCATCAGTGCCTCCCGTCGTTAGCCAGGGTGGCTTGTGGCCCTGGGCCTGTTCCGGTTGATGCTCCACAGACATATCTATTGGGCAAATTAAAGAAGGATGGTGCGGAGGGTGTCTCAGACCTTTCAGAAGGCTGGGAGGCTTGGATACTGGCTGGGTGAGCGGGGACTGGCCTGGGAGACCCCCTCACGGGCCCTGGAGGGATGTATGAGTTGGGGGAAGACAGAGACCTGGTAGGGGAGCCTGTGCGCTCAGTGGAGCTGGGGGGTGGCAAGGCGGGGTGTCTTCACAGTGTGTGTTTGTGTGTGTGTGTGTGTATGCGATGTGTACGTGTATAATGCGCGTTTGCAACATGTATGTATGTGGTGTGTGTATGCATACGTGCGTATGTGCATATATGTGTGTGTTGTGTGTGTGCGTGGGGGCACGTCCGCATGTTTGTGGAGTGCTTCTCAGGCTGTGTGTTGTGTGAAACTTTCTTCATTTTCTTTTTCCTTTCTTTCTCTCTGAGTCACATACACACAAGGTGAGTGGTTCGCACGCTCTGTGTGTACACATGAGCAAGCGTGCTTAACGGAAGATTCGGCTCACATTTCATGAACACACAGGTGAATATGTATGTTTTGTAAGCAGCTCTCGTGTTCCGTGAGTGCACATATATGTTTGCTGGACGAGTCTCCTCGTGCTCTGGGCCTGTGACCAGGCACGTTGATGACAGGCTCTCCTTACTTTCTGTGTGTGCTGTGTGCACGCGCCTGCTCCCTAGCAGAGTCTCCTCACGTTCTGCGTGTGTGCGTGAACACGTACCTCTGGTACACGAACACGGGACTTGGACGCCGGCCCCCTTCACCCCCCGTGTGGGAGAGCACACGCGTGTGTACGTGCCCCCCAGCGTCCCGGGTGCGTGCTGCTGCCACGTGCGTGTCCCCGGACGGGGGGCTGCTCACGCTCTTGCCGACGTCATCCTTGCTGCTGAGCAGCGCCTCCAGCTCGGCCCGCAGTGCCCGGTTCTGCCGTTCCAGCTCCTCCCGCGCCTCCTGCTCCTCCTCCAGCGCCCGCGTCAGTGACAGCGCCCGGGCCTCGCGCTCCCGGCCCTCCGCCTCGACCCGCTCGCGTTCCTCCACCGCCCGAAGGACGGCGGCCTTCTCCTCCGCCAGGAGCTTCCGGGGTGAGGGAGATGGGGTGGGGGAGACAGGTTAGCTGAAAGGAATGTACAGGGGGATGGGGAAGAGAGAGCAGCCAAGGGCAGAGACAGACAGACAGACAGACAGACAGAGGCAGAGACACAAGAGGGAGGTAGAGGGATTAAAGTTGCAACCATGTCCCAAAGCAGCCCAACTCTTCAATGGACCACACTTGTTGGTGGGAATGTAAACTGGTGCAGCCACTATGGAGAACAGTATGGAGGGTCCTTCAAAAACTACAGACAGCATCACCATATGATCCTGCAATCCCACTCCTGGGCACACATCCAGAGAAAACTACTATACGAAAAGATACATGCACCCCTATGTTCATAGCAGCACTGTTCACAACAGCCAAGACATGGAAGCAACCTAAATGTCCATCGACAGGTGAATGGATGAAGAAGAGGTAGTACATATATACAGTGGAATATTACTCGGCCATAAAAAAGAATGAAATAATGCCATCGGCAGCAACATGGATGGACCTAGAGATGATCGCACTAAATGAAACAAGTCAGACAAAGACAAATATCATATGATATTGTTTATATGTGGAATCTAAAAAAATGATACAAATGAACTTATTTACAAAACAGAAACAGATCCACAGACATAGAAAACAAACTTACAGTTACTAAAGGGGAAAAGGGGGGAGGGATAAATTTGGAATTTGGGATTAACAGATACATGCTATTATGTATAAAACAGTTAACCAACAAGGACCTACTGTACAGCACAGGGAATTATACTCAATATCTTGTAATAACCTAAATGGAAAATTATCTGAAAAAGAATGTGTATATGTGTGTATATATGTGTGTGTGTGTATGTATATATATATATATATATACATACACACACACACACACACACACACACACACATATATATATATATATATATACACACATATATCTGAATTACTTTGCTATACACCTGAAACTAACACAACATTGTAAATCAACTATACCTCAATTTTTAAAAATTAAATGAAAGGAAATTATGAGTTGGAAAAAAATCCCTCTTAAATGGATCAACTGATCAGCCCCTCATTCTAGATAAACAACTGAGGAAATGGTGTTCCTTTCTTCCTCTTGGGGTAATGGCAGGAAAAAAATACATAAATTTTAAAAGTGTACTTCAACCTTCACTGTTTTTTAAGACACAGCAATTGACAAACAATGAAACTTACAAGACATCCAAAAAAGGAAGAGAATGGGACTCACAGTCAAGAGAAAAATCAGTCCATGGAAACAGACCCACAGATGACCTAGATACTGGGATTATCACAAAAGCACTTTGACTGTGTTAAGTAAGTTTCAGGACAAGATGGATACATTGGGTGAAGAGGCAGGGTTATTGCAGGAGGGATTTGAAACTGTAAAACAGAACCAAAGAAAAATGCCAGAACTTCAAAATACAATATCTGAAATAAAAAAGTCACTGGATGAAATTGAGAGCAGAATGGACACACATCAGAAGAATTAGTAAACTTGAAAACAGGTCAATAGAGATGATCTAAACAGAGCAAAGAAAAAATATTGTAAAAAAAAACTTAGCAGAGCTTTAATAACCTGTGAGACAGTATCAAGCAATCAAACATACATGTATTTGGAGACCCAGAGGAAAGGTTAAAAAAAAAAAGAGAGGAAGAAGTAAAATTGTCTTTAATCACAGAAAACATAATCTTAGAAAATCCAATGGGATCTATAAAACACCTACTAGCACCAAAATGTGAGTTTAGCTAGATCATAGGATACAAGATCAATATACAAAATTGATTACACTTCCACATTCTAGAAATCAGAAATTAAATAAAAATAATATTTAAAATAGCATCAAAAATGAAATACATGGAAATAAATCTGACAAAGATGTGAAAGATGGGCACTGAAAAGGATAAAACATTTCTGAGATTAAATTAAAGAAGATCTAAATAAATGGACATATAGATCATTTTCCTGGGCCAGAAAACTCAATATCATGAAGATGTCAATTTTTCCCAAACTGATCTATAGATTCAAAACAATCTCAAACCAAGGAGATTTTTTTTTGCTGTAGAAATTGACAAATTGATTGTAAAATGTTGAATACACATGGGAATGCAAAGGACCAAGAAGAGGTAAAATAACTTCGAAAAAGAAGAAAAAATTGGAGAACTAATACTATCTGATTTTCAATATCTATGCAAAGCAAGTCAGTGGAGAGAATCTTTTCAACAAATAGTGTTTGAACAACTGGATATCCAGATACATATAAAATTAACTTGGAGCTATGATAGCACCATATATAAAAATTAACTCAAAATGGATCATAGAAAATTAAAAGAAAAATGGATCATAGACCTAAAGGTAAAACCTATAACTAGACAACTTTTAGAAAAAAACTTATAGAAGGAAACCATTGTGACCTTAAGTTAGACAAAGATTTCTCAGACACAACACCAAAAGCATAATGCACAGAATAAAAAATTAAAACATTGGACTTCATCAAAACAAAAACTTCTGCTCTTTGAAAGTCTCTACTAAGAGAATGAAAAGACAAGCCACAGACTGGATAAAAATATTTGCCAAGCAATATATGTGATAAAGAACTCATATTCAGAATATATAAAGAACTTTTGAAATTCAATGATAAGTAAAGAAACAATCCTTTTTTTAAAAAAAAAAAAAAGAAGGCAAAATATTTGAACAGGGACTTCACCAAAGAAGATGTATGGATGGTAAATAAGCACATAAAAGGATGCTCAACATCATTGTTTATTAGGGAAATGTGAATTAAAACCACTACATCTATTGGAAAGGTTAAAGTTTTATTCATGACAGTCAAAAACTAGAAACAGCAACTCAAATGTTCATCAACAGTACAGTACTTTTCAAAATGTGGTCTATAAAGGAATAATAATAGGCAGTTAAAAAAAAGGAATAAATTACTGATGCATGCAAAAACATGGATGAGGGACTTCCCTGGTGGCACAGCGGTTAAGAACCCGCCTGCCAATGCAGGGGACATGGATTCGAGCCCTGGTCCAGGAAAATCCCACATGACGTGGAGCAATTAAGCCCGTGTGCCACAACTACTGAGCCTTCACTCTATAGCCCGCGAGCCACAACTATTGAAGCCCACGTGCCTAGAGCCTGGGCTCTGCAACAAGAGAAGCCACTGCACCGCAACAAAGAGTAGCCCCCACTTGCCACAACTAGAGAAAGCCCACAGGCAGCGATGAACAAACACAGCCAAAAATAATAAATAAAATAAATAAATAAATTTATTTTAAAAATGGATGAATCTCAAAGTAATTTTTCCAAGTGAAAGAAGCCAGTGAAAAATGAGATTTATATAAAAATAATTTATACAGAACTCTAGGAAATACAAAAAAATTAATTCTTTAAAAAATTTTTGATGATCTATGGAATGGTATTAAGCTGTCAAACACACATGTATTTGGAGTCTGAGAAGAAGAGGAAAGAGAGAGAGAATGGGGCAGAAAAATATTTGAAGAAATAATGGCTGAAGATTTCCACTTCTGATCAAAAACACCATCCCAAAGCTGTAGGAAGCTTGGCAAGGATAAATACAAAAACCCACAGCTGGATATTATAGTCAAACTGCTAAAAACCAACGAGAAAGAAAAAATTTAAACCAGCTAGAAAACCACATCACACTACCTGCAGGGAAACAATGCTTTGAATGACCGCTAACTTTTCATCTGAAACAATGGAGGCCACAGATCATGGAATGATCTCTTTGAAGTGTGGAAAGAATAAAACCGTTTACCTGGAATTCAACAGTCAGTGAAAATACCTTTCAAAAATGAAGGCAAGGGCTTCCCTGGTGGTGCAGTGGTTGAGAGTCTGCCTGCCAATAATGCAGGGGACACGGGTTCGTGCCCCGGTCTGGGAAGATCCCACATGCCACGGAGCAGCTAGGCCTGTGAGCCATGGCCGCTGAGTCTTCGCGTCCGGAGCCTGTGCTCCGCAAGGGGAGAGGCCACAACAATGAGAGGCCCACATACCGCAAAAAAAAAAAAAAATGAAGGCAAAATAAGGACTCTCACATTTTGCAGATGAAGAAATTGAGGCACAGAGAGGTCAGGCAATTTGCCCAAGCCACACAGCCAGAAAGCGCCTCAGCTGAGATTTGAACCTCAGGGTTGCCTGATCTTAATGCTCTGGGGTTCTGAGAATTTTATTCCATCCTCAGATTGCCAGCCGCTTAATATTATCCCCATCTCCTAGATGGGCAAACTGAGGCTGAAACGGGACAAGCAGTTTGCCTGAGGTCCACAGGGAGTCAGCAGGAGAAGCAAGATGTGTTATTTCATTTCATCTTCCTAGTACCTTCTGGTGTACCTTCAGGACTCTTTTGGGAGTAAAAGTGGGTACCACCAATAATTAGTTTGGGGCAAGAGACATAAGCCAGGATGGATGGGTGTCCTATTTTACAGAGGCTCAGAGGGAAGAGGCATCTGGCCCTAGAGTCCTCCCAAGTTCACGGCTGAGCTGTGACATCACGTTACTGATTGCTCACAATGAACATGGGCAGCGTGGATCAGCATCCCGATTTCCCAGGTGGGTAACCCAAGGTGCCTCACCTGGTCGAACTTGCGCTGCTTCTTCTCCAGCGCGCTCACGAGCTGCCGCTGCTGCTCCAGGTCCACCGTGGCATCGTCCAGCTCTTGCTGCAGCCGCCGCCGGCCCCGCTCCAGCCGCTCCACCACTTCCGTCTTTTCTGCCAGGCGCTGGGTCAGGGCCTCAACCTCTCGTGCGGCCCGGCGCCGTGCCTCCTCCCCTGCCTCCAGTGCCCCCGCCTCCTCTTCCTGGCGCCGCCGCCACTCTGAGAGCTGGAGTGGGGGAGGGGAGAGAGGGAGGGTGTCACTCATGGCTGTGATCCAGGTGTGAGTTGGTGGGGCCCCATTTCCCAGATGAGGAGACTGAGGCCTGAAGGGGGAAATAATTCACTCCATTGGGCACTTCTGCCTCATGAGTAGGGATGAGGTTGTGAGTTCTATGAGCCCCAGCTCCTCGAGGAGATTAAAATGGTTCCCACCAGGGCCCAGAAGATGGATCAGATCTGGGCTCTGTCCTGGGGAACCCTCAGTCTGGTGGGGGAGACTGAACATCACAGCCAGGGTGATGGAGGCTAACGTAAAAGAAGTATGAGACCCATGGGAGTCCACAGGAGGGGTTCAAAAATCTATTTAGAACACTCAAGAGAGAATTCCTGGAGGAGGGGGCATTTGTGATGGATCTTGAAGTATGCATAGGAGTTTTCCAGTTAAAGAAGGATATTTGCAAGCATACGTTCATCACTCATTCATTCAACAGGCATTTCTCAAGGCCTCCTATAGGTCAGGCTCTATGTTGGCCTATGCTGGGGATACAGATCTAACTCTGATGGGGTCCCCCTTTCAAGGTGCTCCCAGTCTGATGGGGGGACTCATGGGCAAAGACAGTTCCAGCCAGGGTGATTGGAGTGGGGACAAAGGAGAAAGAGGGGTTGTGGGAGGCTCAGAGCCGAATGGTCAGGGTTTTCCCGGAACAGGAGAGGCTGATGCTAAGTCCTGAAAAATGAAAAGGGTGTTGCCAAGTCAAGTGAGGAAAGAGATGAGAGATGAATACAGCTAAACATGAAGGAAGGACCACAGAGTGCAGGGCCTCTGACACCCAGCTGAGCGGCATGGGTTTTGTCCGGGGGGAGCTGGGGAGCCATGGGAGGTCTGGGAGCTAGGGAAGGGCAGGGTCAACTCAGGGTGTAGAAAGACCATGTGAAGTATGAGCTGGAAGGGGAGAGACTAGGGCCAGGGAGGTTTGAAGGGAGGCTGAGATGAGGATCTGGGTGGCTGGGGCTGTGGGGACAGAGAGTAGGGAATGACACAGGGAGTTGGGGACAGGAGGGACGGGGGTCTGCACCTACAGGCTCTGGGGCTGAGGGAGAGACAGAGGCGAGTGTGGCTTGCAGGGGTCTGGCCTATGACATGCTGGGCAATGGGGACACCCCGGAGCGGGGGAACCCAGGAGGAACAGGTTGGGAGGCTGGGCATCCCTCTGAGATCTCCCCGCAGGGCTGTTCACCTGGGCCTGCACAGCCTGCAGCTCGCGGCCCGCCCGCTCCCGGGCGGCTGCCTCCTCATCCAGCTGCTCCCGCAGCCCTGCCGCCTCCGCCTCCAGGGCTCGTGCCCGGGACCCCAGGGTCAGCTTCGCCCTGGTCTCCTCCTGCAGCAGCTCCTGAAGACGCAAGGGAGAATGGATGTTAAGCGTGGGCGGGAGCGTGGGGAGGCCTGGGGGGAGCCCGGTGGTGAGAGGTGGGCTGGGGTCACCTGGGCATCGTGGAGCTGGGCCTCCATGCTGGTCAGCTCCTTGCTCAGCCTGATGGCTCTGGACTCGGCCTCGCTCAGTGCTCCAGACGCAATCTCGAGTTCAGCCTGCAGGGAAGGGACACCTTCTAATGGCGGCTTCCAGCCAGCCAACCCCTCTGCTCCTCTGCCTCAAATCCCTACCACCCATTGCTGGTGAGGATGTAAAAAGGTGCAGCTGCCACGGAAACCAGTCTAGCAGCTCCTTAAAATGGTTAAATGCAGGGTTTCCATACAGCCCGGCTATTCCACTCCTAGGTGTGTACCCAGGAGAAATGAAAAGAGGTCTAGGCAAAAACTCGTACAGGGGTGTTCACGACAACATTATTCGCAATTGCTGAAAGGCAGAAACCACCCAAACGTCCATCCACAGAGGACTGGATGAACAAAATGTGGTCTATCCAGACAATGGAATATTATGTGGCCATAAAAAAGGATGAAGTATTGATACAGGCTACAATATGGAGGAACCTTGAAAACATTATGCTGAGTGAAAGAAGCCAGACACAAAAGGACAAATATCGTATGATTCCATTTCTATGAAATGTCCAGAAGAGGAAGTCTCGAGAGACAAAAGGGGATCAGTGGTTGCCAGGGCAGGGAGTGGGACTGGGGGATGATGGCTGGACAGGATTTCTTTCTGGGCGGATGATGTCCTAAAATTAGGTTATGGTGATGACTGTACAACTCTATCAATATACTAAAAACCATTGAATTGTACATTTTATTTTATTATTTTTTAAAATATTCATTTATTTATTTTGGCTGTGCTGGGTCTTAGTGGTGCCATGTGGGATCTTAGTGGTGGCATGTGGGATCTAGTTCCCTGACCAGGGATCAAATCCAGGCCCCTTGCATTGGGAGCACGGAGTCTTACCCCCACTGGACCACCAGGGAAGTCTCAAATTGTACATTTTAAATGGGTGAATTATACGGTATGTGAGTTATATTACAATAAACCTGTTCCCCCGGCGTGCAGATCACCACCACAGTGAACCTGGGTGCAGCTCCTGGTCTCACGTTCCTTCGTTGTAGGAATCGGGCAGCAGTTTACCACTTTCTCCCCCCCGGACTGTTGCCTCCATAGGTTAGGAGCTCATCTGCTTTGTTCCCTGCTGCGTCCTCAGGGCTCAGAACAGGGCCTGGCACACAGTAGGTGCTCAGGAAATGTTTGTTGGGTGAGTGCCTCCAGCACATGTGTGTTACCCTGAACCTTCTTCTCTCCCTTTTTGAGGTTCCCTTAACAAACAAGGTTGGGTTCAAATTCTGGCTGGTAAGAAAATTTATCTGAAAACTTGGAAATAAGAAAAGGCAGTGGTCAGGCATCCACTAGAAAGGACAGGACTGGGACTTCCCTAGTGGCGCAGTGGTTAAGAATCCACCTGCCAACGCAGGGGACACAGGTTCGAGCCCTGGTCCGGGAAGATCCCACATGCCGCAGAGCAACTAAGCCCGTGCGCCACAACTGCTTACTGAGCCTGTGCTCTAGAGCCCGCGAGCCACAACTACTGAGCCCACGTGCCACAACTACTGAAGCCTGCGCGCCTTGAGCCCGTGCTCCGCAACGAGAAGCCACGGCGATGAGAAGCCCGCGCACCACAACGAAGAGTAGCCCCCTCTCGCCGCAGCTAGAGAAAGCCCACGCGCGGCAACGAAGACCCAACGCTGCCAAAAATTAATAAATAAATCACTTTGTTGTACACCTGAAACTAACACATTGTAAATCAACTACACTTTTTGCGGTATGTGGGCCTCTCACTGTTGTGGCCTCTCCCGTTGCGGAGCACAGGCTCCGGACGCGCAGGCTCAGCGGCCGTGGCTCACGGGCCCAGCCGCTCCACAGCATGTGGGATCTTCCCGGACCGGGGCACGAACCCGCGTCCCCTGCATCGGCAGGCGGACTCTCCACCACTGCGCCACCAGGGAAGCCCTCAACTACACTTCTATAAAGCTACATTTCATTGCCCTTTGAGACATTAACCAGTTTTGTCTGTGACCGCGCTATTTCGTTCTGGCGTTCTCTCTTTTGCTGACTACACGCACACCAATTTGTTGTTGTTTCTCTCCTTGAACACCTTTGACATTCTGCTGGATCCCTCATTAATGCTTTTTTAAAAAAATATTCATGTTTTTATTGAAGTATAATTGATTTACAATGTTGCGTTAGTTTAAGGTGTACAGCTAAGTGATTCAGTTATACATACATTATACACATATTCTTTTTCAGATTCTTTTCCCATATACGTTACGACAAAATATTGAGTATAGTTCCCTGTGCTCTACAGTAGGTACTTGTAGTTCATCTATTTTATAGGTATTAGTGTGTATATGTTACTCCCAAACTCCTAATTTATCCTCCCCTGCAACTTTCCCCTTTGGTGACCATAAGTTTGTTCTCTATGTCTGTGAGTCTGTTTCTGTTTTGTAAATAAGTTCATTTGTATCATTTTTTTAGATTCCACATATAAACGATATCCTATGATATTTGTCTTTATCTGACTTACTTCACTTAGTATGATCATCTCTAGGTCCATCCATGTTGCTGGAAATGGCATTATTTCATTCTTTTTTATGGTTCATTAATGCTTTAAATAAATCTTTGACATGGGCTTACTATGTCTTTGTATGACAGTCATGCTTTGAACTTGTGAAAATGATATTTTGAGCTGACCTTGGTACCTCCTGGCTGTGTGACTTGGGCAAGTGATTCCTATCTTTAAAAAAAAAAAAATTATTTATTTAGTTGGCTGCGCCAGGTCTTAGTTGTGGCACACAGGATCTTGGTTGTGGCATGAGGGATCTTTTAGTTGAGGAATGCATGCGGGATCTAGTTCCCTGACCAGGGATCGAACCCGGGCCCCCTGCATTGGGAGCATGGAGTCTTAACCACTGGACCAAGAGGGAAGTGCCTGATTCCTATCTTTTTGGTCCTCAGTTTTTCTGAGGGGGATGTGAAATGGGGATGATCACAGGACCTACCTCCCAGGGCTGCTTTGAAGAGTCAATGAAATAATGAACGTAAAGTGACTAGCTCAGTGCCTGGCATATACCTGTGCTCAATATATAGGTACATCTGACAACTTTTGAGAGCCTACTGAGAGCCCAGGAACTATTCTAAAAGCTTTCCAAGTTTAGGCTCGCTGGATTCACACACCGACCCTATAAGGTAGATACTATTATTAGTCCAAGTTTACATAAAGGGAAGCCGAGGCACAGAGAGGTTAGGTAATTTGCCTAAGATCACACAGCTACAAGTGGTGGAACTGAGATTTTAGCCCAGGCAGAATGGCTCTAGAGCTGCCCTGTCCAATATGGTAGCCACTAGCCTTAGGTGGCTATTTAACTTTAAAGTAATTAAAATTAAATAAAATGAAAATCCAGCTCCTCAGTTGTACTCCTCACATGCCAGGTGGATAGCGCAATTACAGAACATTTCCATCACTGAAGAAAGTTCTACTGACCAGTGCAACCTAGAACTCCTGCTATCTGCCACCAGACTCTACTCTTGGTGTCACTTTTATTTCTGTAGTATGTAAAGTGCTTAGGACATTGAGCACTACATAGCATAATTCCATGGGGGCAGACCCTAGCTGTCGCCCCAGATCCCTTCTCCCCTGGTCCCGCTGTGACAGGCTGTTAGGTAGGCCCATGGCTGCCAGCTAGAAACTATATTTCCCAGTCTCCTTTGCAGCTAGCTGTGGTCATGTGATTATGTTATGGCCAATGGAATGCAAGCAAAGCGATATATGCAAATTCCATCCCATCCTCTTTTCCCCTTCCTAAGCTGGAGCACACAGGTGCCCACAATCCAGATTTAACTCTGAAGATAAGGTCAAGGCCCTCAGGGATAATGGAGTGACCTCATGGAGCGTAAGTGTCCTGCCAGCCTCCACTGCTTACTCTGAGCCTATTTCCTGAGAGGGAAGACACACGTCCGTTATTCAAGCTGATGAATTCTGGAGTCTCTTTGTTATATCGACTTAACTTTCACCTTAACTATACACTCTTTTAATCTTGAAATTAAAAACGGTAACAGTGTTTCCCCCCTCTTGGGGTTGGGGAATTAAAAGTCATTCTTACCCTCTTTCTGCTTGTTTGTATTCTCAGTAATAAACAGGTATTGGTTGTTTAGTTAAAAAACAGAATAAAATTAAAATTTAAAAAACCCACATTTCTTCTAACAGTCACAGTATGATATTGTCCTCACACAGGTCCAAGTATTCACGCTGGGTTTTTCTAATCAGACCATGGATTATTTAAGACCAGAAGATAAGAGGGTGGAGGGTGGGCGCTGTGGCAGGGTTAAGAGCTACAGGATCAGTCATGCCTGGGTTCACGCTTTGGCTCTGAGGGACCTAAGACAATCAGCTTCACCGCCCTGGGCCTCAGTTTCCCTGTGTGTAAAATGGGAACAATATTAGCACTTCCCCCAAAGGAGCATTAGGAGGAGGCTTTGGCAAAATACACAGGATGATTGGTGCATAATAATCACTCACCAAATACTAGCTATTAATGTGTGATTATGTTGGAAAAGTTGGAAAGGACAGTAGGGTTGATGTGGACCAAACTGAGGTCCAGAGAGGGCAGGCATCTCACCCAAAGCCACACAGCAGAGACCACCCCCGACCTAGCCGCCCCACTCACCTGGGCTCGCTGCAGCTTCTCAGTAGCCTCTGCTCGTGCCCGCTCCCCGTCGCCAGCCCGGCCCTGCACCTCCTGCAACTGTGACTCCAGGCGACGCCTCCGTTGCTCACCCTCCTGACGCGCGGTCTGCAGGTTGCTTAGCTCCGTCCGTAGCTCAGACACTTCGGCCTCCAGAGCCAACCGGGCCTTCTCCCATGTACCTTTGCTCTGGTGGGGGAGAGAGACAGCAATGATTTATGATTCCCTTTCTCTACCAGACCAGGCACATGAATGCCCCAAGTCCCTTGTACTGTCTATTCCCCCTGGAACTCCTCATTGCTCCTTAAAGACCCAGGCACATTCCTGCCTCAGGGCCTTTGCACTGGCTGTTCCCTCTGCCTGGAACCTGTTTTCCTGTGATGCCAGGACGGCTCACCCAACACCTCCCTCAGTTTTTTACTCAGATGTCATCTTTTCACTGAATCTCTCCAGGGCCTCTCTATTTCAAATCACAACACGCCCCCGCCTGGCCATTAGCATCTGAAACCCCTTTCCTGTTCATCATCTTCCCATAGCACTTATGGCCCCGCCACATATTATGAATGTGTTTAGATTGTTTACTCTCTGCCTTGCCTGCCAAAACGTGAGCTCCACGACGGAAGTGGGTATTGGTTGCTTGGCTCACAGCTGGGGCCCCCAGTACCAACCCGGGAATATACTACATATTCAATTAACATTTGCTGAATGCAAGATGGATCAGGGACATGAATATGTGAGGAGAAAAATGGGCTGGCTTAGAAGCAGCCAGAGGCACCTCGTCCAACCCAGTATCCTGCTTCCGCTCCCCATGGCTCCCCAGACACCCCTCCCCCATCTCAACCCACCCTCCGGGCTTGCTCCAGCTGCTCTGCCAGCTCTCCCAGCGCCTGGCCGTGGCGCTGTCGCAGCTCCTGCACCGCCACCTCATGAACGCGCGTCTCCTCCTCCAGAGCCTTCTTCAACTCTGTCACCTCCTGTTCTCTCTTGGACCTTTTATTGGGGAAGGGGAAGGGAACAGAATTTCAGAATAGAGGAAGGCTGGGACTTTGAGGGAGCCCCTGCCTGCTGGGTATGCCTCCTTTTTTTCTTTCCCTCCGAGGATGGGGACCTCACTCTACATTCCCCAAGGGATCTGAGCAGTGATGCTGCAGAAGAAGGGTGGCTTTAAGGGTGAGCTCCTACGCATCTTTCAAAACCCTATTCAAAAGGCCCCTTCTCAAAGAAGTCTTTTTGGACTCCCTCCCATAGCGTGATACAAGGGCCCTCTCTGATCATCCACGATGCCCTGTCGTACTCCACTAAAGCTCACTTTGTTCTGGACTGTGTCTGTCTTTGCCCGAATCTGCCTGCCCCTGGACTGGGAGTTCCTGAGGGCAATGCCTGAGTCTTGACTCATCTCTGTCCCCAGCTTGGCCCACGCTGGGCCCAGAGCCAGTGTCCAATAAACAACTGTGGAACGACTAAACAACTGTGCAGATGGAGAGCTTGGACCCGCATCCTTTTCCCTGCCCCGCCCCCAGCCCCCCACGTGCCCGGCCTGTGCCAGCTGCAGGCCACCCAGCCTCACCGGAGCTCCTGCTGTGCGTTGGTGGAGTCCAGCGTGTCCTCCAGCTCACTCCGCAGCGCCTCCAGCTCCTCACCCAGGTCCCGGCGCTGCTTCTCTGCCTTGGCCCTGGCTGTGCGCTCAGCCTCCAGGTCCTCCTGGGCCTCGGCCAGCCCCGCTTGTGCTTCCCGCAGGGATTTGAGCAGCTGGGCCCGGGCCCCGCCCTCCTCCTCTGCCCTGGGGGTGGACGAGGACCAGGGGGTTGGTACAGGGGCAGGCAGGGGGTGGAGATGATTTCTAGGGGTTGGTGGGGCCAGACACGGCCAGTCCCGGGTTAAAAGCCCAGCTCTGCCCTTGGGCACGTGTCTCCAGTACTCAGAGCCTCAGCTTTCTTAGCTGTAAAATGGGGATGACACCACCAGTAATCACAGGGACACTTATTAAGTTCCTGCCACTTGAGAGCACTTTATCATTTTGTGTAATGCTCGTGCCCAATGAGGAAACTGGGGCCCAGGGTGGGAAAGTACTTGCCCTGGTCACATGGTCAGTGGGTGGCTGACCCCAGAGTCCCTCCTCATAACCCCCAATGGGATCGACCTCTTGCAAAGAGAAGCTGAAAGGAGAGGCAGCGGGGACTCTGGGTTAAATGGCTCAGGGAGGTGGTCCAGTGGCTAGGACCCTGCACGTCCGCTGCAGGGGCCGTGGGTTCGATCCCTGGTCTGGCAAGTGACAGCTTCTCTGAACTGCAGGCTCCTGGTCTGTGAGAAAGCGTGACTGCCCCCCCTTCACAGGGCTGCCGCGAGGATGGCAATGTAGCACCACAGGCTACATGTTATAGGATTCCACTGACGTGAAGGAGTAAGAATTGGCAAGTCCTATGTGGACAGAAAGCAAATCGGTGGTTGCCAGGGGTTGAGGGGAGGGGGGAAATTGGAAGTGATTGCTTAATAGGATTTTTTTTTCGAGGTGATGAAAATGTTCTGAATAGAGGTAGTGGTTGCAAAACATCGCGAACGTACCAAATGCCACTGAACCGTATGCTTTAAAATGGTTAGTTTTCTTTTCTTTTTGGCTGTGCCACGCATCTTGCAGGATCTCAGTTACCCAACCAGGGACTGAACCCGGGCCATGGCAGTGAAAGCACAGAGTCCTAATCGCTAGACCGCCAGGGAACTCCCTAACTTTGTTATGTGAATTTCACCTCAATACAAAAGAAAAGGGAAAAAAATAACAACGGCGGGCGGTAACGGAAGGTAGGAACAGACACACGCAGCATCTAATGAGGGCTTAGGGTGTGCCAAGCATGTTCTCAGCCCTTTCTCATTTACTTCCTACACTAACCCTAGGGGAGTTTCTATAATCACGCCCTTTTTCCAGATAGAGAAACTGAGGCTCGAGAGGTGATGTCACCCAGGTGAGGTCACATGGCCGAAAAGGGGAGGGGCCAGGATTTGAACCCAGAAGTCAGGCTGGAGGGTGCGTGTTCTTAACTCCCTTCCGCCAACCCCGTGTCCCATCGATTCTCAGATGCACGGTTTCCCCACATTGTAACCTCCCTGAAATCAAGCTGCGCCCGTACACAAGGGCGCCTCAGGTCGCATGGATCACAGTGGGTGAAAAGCACTTGAAACACTGCACATCATATCTGGCACACGGTACGTGCTCAATAATTGTGAGTGACTGTAATTATGACGATTATGATTCCCAAGATGGCCAGATCACCTATCCAATCACAGCGGACTCCGCACTGTTTGGTTTTGAGAGGCTGGGGTTGTGGGAGAAGAAGAAATAGCATTTCCTTGCCTCTGTGCAAGAAACTGCGTAAGTTACTGGACACGCAGGGCCCGGTTTCAGTTTTCCCTTAACCAGGTGGGCTTGGAACTCCGTGTCCATCTCACAGAAGGGGACGCCGAGGCTCAGAGTGGGTGTGCACGGCTGGGGAGCGGCTCGGCCGAGCTCTGTACCACCCGCGGGAGGGTCTCACCGGGCGCCCCCAACGCTGGCAGGTGGCGCCTCCCCGTGCCGTGCACCCCGCCCGGCCTAGCCCGCACCTGGCCAAAGCGACCTGCAGCTCCTCCTCCTTGCGGCCCAGCTGGGCCCGCAGCTCCTCCGCCCGCTGCTGCTGTTCTACCATCTGCTCCTGCAGCTCTGAGCCCTCCACGTCCAGCCGCCGCTTCAGCTTCTCCAGCTCCTGGCGGCTCTTCTCCTCCTTCCGGAGGCGATCTGGAGGCGGGAGGTGGGGGGGTGGGCCATGCGCAAGGGAGCCAGACCCACACACCCAGGGAGACCCACGGCCCCGCAGTCAGGCTGAGCTCAGCATCTCTTTCCACCCCTCCCACTCTTTCCCAGCTTCCCCATCCCTGGGATGGCCCAGTAGTCTCCAGACCCCCAGATGCCTTCTCCCCTCTGCCCCCCCCAGTGACAGCCCCTGCTCCTGCCTGCTGGCTCTCTCTGCTCTGTCCTTTCCTCCCTGCTGCTCCGGCCTCCTCCTGTGCTCTCTCCCTTCTGTTTCTGCTTCTGAGCCCACAGCAAGGGACAGAGATTTAAAAAGTGTCTGAAACAGCTAGTGGGACCGTCACATTGAGAGAGTGACCCAAGACACTTAGGAGAGAGCAAGAGAATTGGATGGAGAGACACAGAAACAACTTCAGAGCTGGGAGGACACCTAACCTGTCCCGAGTCTTCTTTCCTGCCCCCATTTAACAGATATGACCACTGAGGCCCCAGAGTACCTGAGGGTCACCCGAGGTAGCCCCTCACCCCGCTGGGGTGTGCAGTGGCCCCCACTGAGGGGCCGGCGCTCACCCTCCATGTCTGCAATCGTGGCCTCGTATTTGAGTCGAAGCTTATTGAGGCTCTTGACTTTCTCCTCCTCCTCAGCCGCCTGGGATGAGAACTCGGCCAGACGCTCCTCCAGCAGCTTCCGCTCCTGAGGGTGGTAGGAGGTGGGGGGGTGTGTGTGTCAGCGGCCCGACCCTCATCTTTGGTATCATTCTCACCTGTGTTTCTGCTCATCTCCATCCTTCCCTGACCTTTCCTGCTCCCACCCTTCCCTCCTTTTGCATTCCTTTAGGGTCTGGGGACCCGTCCCTCCCCCACCGGGTTCACGCCTGTTAACTGTGGAGACTCCCACTATTTGAAGGACACTCCCATTCATTAACCCACTGGCCCCCAGATGGATACTGAGGTTGCTTCAAATCAGCTGCTATTATAAACAACACTGCAGTGAACATCTTTGCACATGTGCTGCACTTATGGGTGAGTGCTGGAGCCTTGTGACTACTACAGGTCCGACTCATGGACCAGCAGCGTCAGCACCAAACGGGAGTTTGCTAGGAATGGAATCTCAGGTTTCACCCCAGACGCTCAGAATCTGCATTTTAACGAGTTCTTCACAGAATTCCTGGGCACACTGGAGTTTGAGAAGCACTAGCCCGGAGCAGCTCTTTTCGTTTTTCTTTCTGTTTATTATTTTTATTTATTATTTTATTTTTTAATTTATTTTTGAGCAGCGCCTTTCAAACTGTGAGTGGTTTTGGAAATCAAGGCAGTGGGTCGGCACTACCTCAAAAAGGAACAAATAGAACAGAGTAGAAGAAAAGAGCCACTGCATCCAAGGAATGTTGCAGCAAACTGTGCATCCTTGAGCTCTCATCTCAGGCACCACTGCCTCCAGGAAGCCTGCCCTGGTTACCCCTAGCACAAGTCAGGCCACCCCACTCCCATGGTTTTCTGTTCTTTTCTGACAGTTTATAATTAGTTCATGATGTGTGGTTATGTTGATTTCCTGGGGTGACTCTTCCCTCTCCCCCCATGCCCCTGTGAGGACAGAAATGGTTTTCTAGTTAGTTAAATGCCATATCCCCTGTGCCTAGTCCAGTCCTGGCTGTGCCAGGTTAAAGATGCTGGCAGACTCTTCACCATGTCCCCAGCCAGAGGCAGAGTCTAATTCCCCAACCCTTGAATCTAGACTGAGTCTGCGTTAAGCTCAGTGGTCTGCAGACCACAGCCTGCAGGCCAAATATGGCCCACTGCTTGTGTTTATGAATAAAGTTTTATTGGGACACAGCCACACCCATTTGATCACAGACCATCTGTGGCTGCTTTCATGCTACAATGGCAGAATTGAGTGGTTGTCACAGAAACGGAGTGGCCTGCCAAGGCCCGAATATTTACTATCTGGCCTTCTAGAGAAAATGTTTGCCGACACCTGATCTATAGAATTCAAGGGAAGTGATGCTGTGTCAGTTCCAGCCTTAAGCCTTTCAGAGACCTGCCCACTTCCACTTCTTTTTCTGGGAGCCCTGAGCTTCCAGGTGAGAAACCCAGGCTCTCCTGTGGGCAGAGAGGTCACGCAAAAGAGCACCGGACACCAGCCCTCCAGCGCCCGCCACTACGTCACCGCGTCTGCCTAAGGGGACCACAGCCCAGCCCACCCACACAACGATGGGATGTAATGAAAAGGGGGTTGTTTTTAGCGATGAGACTTTGGGGTGTCTGATGATCCAGAGATAGATAATGACACATAACAGCTGCTCAATAAATACCAGCTTGAGTGAAGCTGTGACAGAGACGCAAGGAGATGGAAAGGGTTCAAAGGAGACACAGCCAAGACCCAGAGTTCGAAGACCCCTAGAGGTGGGGGAAGCTGGGGGGGGTGCAGAGAAGGACCCATGCTCTCCAGTGAGCCGACTCCCCCTACCTTGGGGCTCACAGCCCACCCACCTTGCTCAGCTTGGCGTTCTGATCTTCAAAGAGTAACAGATCCTCCCCCAACTTTTTCAGCTTTGCCTCTGTCGTCACTTTCTCCAGCTGCAGCTTCTGCCGGGCCCCTTCCTCAGCCTCGAGGTGGGTCTCCAGCTCCTGCAGTGGGGAGAAGGCAGGGCTGAGGACCCAGCGGCTGGGGACTGGCGTGTGATAGGAAGGATGGGTGGAGGGGATGGTTCATGGGTCTCCGGGGCTCGTGGCTCAGACAGGTCCACAATCCGGGTGGGGCTGGGAAGGATCCAACGCTTACTTTTCATTCACTGGGTCAATAAACACTGATTGAGTGCCTGGTGGGGGACAGGCACTGTTTGAGGTATTAGGATAGATAAAAATCTTTGTCTATCACATTGAAATCACATTCTTGTGTGTGTGTGTGAAGATTATAAACAATAAACATCATAAATAAACATATCAGGGCTTCCCTGGTGGCGCAGTGGTTGAGAGTCCGCCTGCCGATGCAGGGGACGCGGGTTCGTGCCCCGGTCCGGGAGGATCCCGCGTGCCGCAGAGCGGCTGGGCCCGTGGGCCGTGGCCGCTGGGCCTACGCGTCCGAAGTCTGTGCTCCGCAACGGGAGAGGCCGCAGCAGTGAGAGGCCCGCGTACCGCAAAAATAATAATAATAATAATAAAAATAAACATATCACAGAGATGGGCACTGTCCACTACAGCAGTCACCAGGTACGTGTGGCGATTTGTGGTGTGAGACTGGAAACGAAGATTCAGTATTTTGCAATGACATGGACGGACCTCAAGGGCATTATGCTAAGTGAAATAAGTCAGACAGAGAAAGACAAATACCAGACAATCTCACTTATGCGTGGAATCTAAGAAGCAAAACTAAAACAAGAAAAAAACACAAGCTCAGGGCTTTCATGGTGGCGCAGTGGTTGGGAATCCGCCCGCCAATGCAGGGGACGCAGGTTCGATCCCTGGTCCGGGAAGATCCCACATGCCGCGGAGCAGCTAAGCCCGTGCGCCACAACTACTGAGCCCAAGTGCTGCAACTACTGAAGCCCGCGCGCCTGAGCCCACGCTCCAAAGCGGGGGAAGCCACCTCAATGAGAAGCCCGCGCACCGCAAGGAAGAGTAGCCCCCGCTCGCCGCAACTAGAGAAAGCCCGCGCGCAGCGACGAAGACCCAACGCAGACAAAAATAAATAAATAAATAAATAATTTAAAAAAAAACAAAAAACGCAAAGCTCAGGGAACTCCCCGGTGGTCCAATGGTTAGGACTCGGCGCTCTCACCGCTGAGGGCCTGATCGGGAAACTAAGACCCCGCAAGCTGAGTGGCTTAGCAAAACACAACCAAACCAACCCAAACCCACAGGCTCACAGATGCAGAGAACAGACTGCTGGTGGCCAGAGGTGGGCGGGTAGGGAGGTGGCGAAATGGGTGAAGGGGCTAAAACTTGCAGGTATGAAAGAAGTCATGGGATGTAATGTACAGCATGGCGGCTGCAGCTAACAATACTGTATTGTGTATTTGAAAATTGCTGAGGGAGTAGATCTTAAAAATTCTCATCACAAGAAAAGTTTTTTTCTAACTACTTACGGTGCAGGATGTAAATTAGACTTATTGTGTGATCACTTTGCAATGTATAGGTATCGAATCATTACGTGTACACCTGAAACTAATATAAGGTTATATGTCAATTACACCTCAATTGAAAAAAATTCAATATTACGTGTGGCCTTGATGGCTGGTAAAATTGGGAGTCCCTATAATGGCCTAATCACAAGTCCTTCTACCTGCCCTGCTACCAAAGATAAGGTCCCCTAACCAATCATCCTCTGTATCCTGGGGACCAGACAGGGTACCTGCTTATCCCTATCCAGTAGGCTTCGGTTACCTGCTAGTCCTTGGAATTATTTAAACAAACCAATCGGGAATTCCCTGGCGATCCAGTGGTTAGGACTCTGCGCTTCCACTGTAGGGGGCATGGGTTTGATCCCTGGCCGGGGAACTAAGATCCCGCGTGCCGCGTGGCACAGCCAAAAAAATAAATAAATAAATAAAATAAACAAACCAAACACATCTTCCTGCAGGAACCAGGGGTCACCTCATCCTCTTGTTACTACTAAGCTTGCCTCTCACAGCTGCAGCTTGTTCATGGCATTCCTGAATGCAACCCCACTGTGACTCTCTGTGCCATGGTGTCTGCCTCCCTCAGGCTGGGAATATTTGTGACTAATAACGTGCTTTCTATCGCATCTGTCCAGGATCAGGTGTAGTGTGTTAGGCCATCTCCATAACCACAGGGCAGGATCCCCGCCCCGCTCACCAATGGGGTCAAGAGGAGGTGATTAAAACACTACTGAGTTCTTAAAATGTGACCAGTCTGAGGAGCTGAATTTTCAATTTAATTCGATTTCTTTTAAATTTAAAACCAGTCACTCAATTAATTATTGGGGAACTTTTAAGTATGTTTGGATCAACTTGGAGATGTTAATCTACTTTTTTTCACCGAAGAAGTTACGAAACAGAAATGCAGATGAAGTCCTGCCAATGAAAATTCAGCATCTGGACTGAGATGTGCCTTAAGTGTAAAATACACAATGGATTTTGAAGGGGAATCATGGCAGGGCAGCCTGCCTTGGAATGCAGCAGCACAGAGGCAAATGGAGCCAGGAGATGGAGAGAGGCAGAGTACTGAAGCTACTGCTTGAGCACCCGGATCCAGCCATGCCTGAAGCTTACACATTCTAGAGTCTTCCATTAATTTGAAAGCAAAAAAAAAAAAAAAAAAGTATTCTTTTTGCTTAAGACACTTTGAGCTGAGTTTTGTTTTGTTTCATTTTTTTCAAATTCACGGCCAAAAGAGGCAGGGTTTGCTGAAGCAAAGGTGTGTGGGGTAAACAGAAGGGGTGGGGGGAGGTGGCCTCGGGCGCACGGGGGCCAGACCTGTATATGTTGCTGCAGCCTCCTCTTCTCGGTTTGCAGCTGGCGGCTGCACTCCTCCTCCTCGCCCACGCGGGCCTCTAGCTCCGACACCACCAGTTCGAGCTCCTGCTTTCGGGCGGCCAGCCGCCCCCGGGTCTCCTCAGTCTCAGCACACAATTCTGCCTCTGCTCGAAGTTGCTCTGCCAGGCGGGCACGCTCCTCTTCCAGCTGCGGATGGGGTGGGAGGTCAGCATCCGTTAGGTAGTGCTGCCAGGATGGCCCTCAGTGGAGCACCAGGTCCCTCCTGCCCCCTGAGTTACTTTGCCCTTTGAGGCCTGGGGGGCAGGAGGGAGAGATGGAAGACAGCCCCCCCATCCTGCTCCTCATCTCAGGATGACCGCTAGTCACCAAGTCAGACCCCTGGGTGCCTCCCTCTCCCTCACCTCCCTACAGCCCATCAGTTCCCAGCTCCATCCCTCCTGCGCCCCTCCTCTCTCCCCATAACCCTAACAGGCTTGAGCCTCATCCTCTCCCAATGGCCTCTCTTCCCGGTCTCCCAGCCTCCAGTCTCTCCATCTCCAGTCCATCCTCCAAATAGCCCCAGGGAGGACTTTCTATCAGCTCACAGTGCATTTAATACTCCTACGCCTAGAAATTTAACCAAAGGAAATAATTCTGAAAAAAACAAACAGAAAAATGCTCAAGAAGGGGTTTCGCTTCAGCCTTATTTTAAGATTCCAGAAATACTGGCAACAGTTAAAAGTCCACCGCCCATGTACAATAGCCCTGCCCCTGCCCTGCCCCGATGCTGGACCAGCCTCCTGAGCATCTTGGCTCTGCAGCAACCAGCCCCACCCCCACTCCATACCCTGGCTACATCCCCAGGGCCCCCGCTCCCAGCATCTCGCCGCTCAACCACACCAGTTTCCGCCCCCATTCGGCCCCAGTAAACCTCGGTTCTCCGCCCGCCCGCAACCTACCCCTGCCCCCGACCCAGCTCAGCTGGAAGCCCCGCCCACCACCGGCTCCTCCCACCGCTACGCCCTCACCCGGGGACCTCGCCCCTTACCTGCGCCACCCGGCCCTGGAGCTCGCCCACCTCGCGGGCACTCTGCTGCTGCAGCTCCTGCACTTTCTGTAGTTCCTGCGCCCGTGCCTGCAGCACCTCATCCTGCCGCGTTACCTGCAGCAGTGGCTTCACCTAGGGGGACAGGAGGGATGGTGGGTGACTGGCTCCCACCCTGGGAGGCCGCTGGGCTCAGGAGCTAAGAACCCACGCTCTGAGCAGGGCCGCATTCCTGGGTTCGCATGCCAGCTCCTCCACTACTGGCCTGTGACCTCATCAGTCGGAATGAGTGAATGACTTCACATCTGCCAACACCCTAGAACAGTCCGGGGTACATTACAAGCAGCACTAAATGTGTCGCTTTTTTGCTACAGGGTCCCTTTGCCTACAGGAGACACTGCCTCAAAGTTCTTAGTCCAAGGTCCATAGTGAGCGATGCACTTTACACTGGGTGATTCCAGGCTGGAGTGACAGGCCAGCCCCCCCCCCCCCACATGAATAACCGAAATGAAAGTTTCACCAAACCACCCTCCCCTTTGCTAAGCGGGATATACTCTGCTCATGTCTGTTCTATCGCTTTTTCTTTGGTTCTCCTCAACTTCGATTCTTCTCAACTTCTCTACTGTATTTGATTCTTTTTCTATTTTATTATCTTCCTTTCTGAGCCGATTCATAGCATTTATCACAGCTATAACTTTGTTTATTTGTGGGATTCATTCACTGATGCCAGTGTGGAGAAAGAACGTTGCCGGACATCGCCTGACAGATCAGTAAACAGGGGATGTTGAGGCCATCAAGCCCCGAGCCACTGCAGCTGCCCCCAACGGTGCACCCTGAGGGGATTCAGGATGGAGGAAAACAGGATACTGGCCCTAGGTCATTAAGGTGCATATCAAAGGAATAATTTCATTCAGCCCAGACTTTTGCATCTTCCCATTCAGAGAAAAGCGCTAAATTCATTAACTCAAGGTGGCTGGTTTTTCTTTAATTAGCAGTAATCTTGATGTTTGACTACCTGGTTTTGTTTGTTTGTTTGTTTCAAAACTCCTATATATCCCGGCTCCTCCTTTACCTCTTTGGAACAGTCCCTCAGAGCTCTCTGAGGGCCGTGTCCGGGCTAAAGTCCTCAGTAAATTCCCAACTTGTAGGTTGTGTATTTTTTTTCAGTCGACACCTGGCAGACCGCAAACCTGTCCCCAGACCTAGGATAGGCAAACTTTTTCTTAAAGGGCCAGCTAGGAAATATTTGAGGCTTTGCAGGCTATCCTGTCTCCTCTTTTAACTACTCCACTCAGCTGCTGTAACTCAAAAACAGGCACAGACAATACAGTAACCAAATCAATGGGCATTTACAAAAACAGGTGTCTGGCCCATGGGCCACAGCTTACCAACCCCTGCCCTAAACTGTGGGCTTCACGGGGCAGGGCACTGTATTTTTTTTTTTAATTGAAGTATAGTTGATTTACAATGTTGTGTTAGTTTAAGGTGCACAGCATAGTGATTCAGTTATATATAACTATATATTCTTTTATATATATATATATATATATATATATATATATATATATATTCTTTTTTAGATTCTTTTCCATTATAGGTTATTACAAGATATTGGGTATAGTTCCCTGTGCTATACAGTAGGTCCTTGTTGGTGGGGCACTGTCTGTGTTTATTTACCATTTGATTATTGTACCCTCAAAAGTTAATGGCACATAGTAGGTGCTCAGTTAACATGGGCTGAGGGCATATAGGCTGACAGTTCAGACATCATATTCAGAATTACACTGAACAGCTGTTTTTTTTTTTTTTTTTTTTTTTTTTTTTTTGCGGTACGCGGGCCTCTCACTGTTGTGGCCTCTCCCATCGCGGAGCACAGGCTCTGGACATGCAGGCTCAGCGGCCACGGCTCACGGGCCCAGACGCTCTGCGGCACGTGGGGTCCTCCCGGACCGGGGCACGAACCCGTGTCCCCTGCATCAGCAGGTGGACTCTCAACCACTGCGCCACCAGGGAAGCCCCGAACAGCTGTGTTTTTGCCTCCAAATCTCCATCCTCCTTCCTGCTCTCCAATTTCCCATTGGGAGAACACCCTGCCTCGAAGCTCACACACTTGGCTCTGCCCCTCCGCATTGGGCAGGCATGTGAGGCCAGCCTGTCTCATCTGATGTGTACTGACTGGTTCTGGGATGGTCATATGACTCCAGCCAGGCCAGTGAGAGTGAAACCTGGGACTCTGGCCGGAGCTCTGCGATAAGAAAAGACCACACTGGCCTAGCTGGTGGCCGCCGTGTGGGAAAAGTCTGCAGGGATCATCATGGAGGAAAGTCACATGAGACAACAGAATGTCACATAACTAACGTCGTTTGGGCCCCTGTGCAATAAAGGGTTAACTCAGCAGGTCCGGGTTGTTCAAACCCTGCACATTTCAAGAAGAGGACTGAGGGCTTCCCTGGTGGCGCAGTGGTTGAGAGTCCGCCTGCCGATGCAGGGGACGCGGGTTCGTGCCCCGGTCCGGGAAGATCCCACGTGCCGCGGAGCAACTAAGCCCCTGAGCCATGGCCGCTGGGCCTGCGCGTCCGGAGCCTGTGCTCCGCAACGGGAGAGGCCACAACAGTGAGAGGCCCGCGTACCGCAAAAAAAAAAAAAAAAAAAAGATATACACATGGCAAATAAGTATAAGAAAAGATGTTCCACATCATATGTTAATCAAGGAAATGCAAATTAAGACAATAATGAGATAAAAAAGAAAAAAAAAAAAAGAAGAGGACTGGCCCTTGGCTGGATCCTGGGAGATCATCTCTAGACCCTTGGAGTATCCTGCCTGATAAGAGTCCTTTGTTTACCTTGACCTCTGGAGGGGCTGGAATAACTAAGGTCAACCCTGTGGAGAGTCAAGGGGGTCAATCACATGCCTGTGAAAACCCTAGACACTAAGGCTTGGGTAAGCTTCCTTGGTTGGCAATATTCCCCATGTGCTGTCATACAGCATTTCTACAGGAATTAAGCCCCATCTGTACAATTCTAGTGGGAGTGGACAATTGGAAGCTCGTGTCTGGTCTCTCCTGGACTCTGCCCTGGGCACCTTTTACCTTTTCTGATTTTAATGTCCATCCTTTCACTGTAATAAACCATACCATGAGCATAACAGCTTTTCTAAGTTCTGTGAGTCCTTCCAGTGAATCATTGAATCCTAGGAAGTCTTAGGGACCTCAACTCAACCCTAGATCCAGCTGCACCTAAAGCTGTCCCATATCTTTTATCCACATTGGTTTCAGTCAGATTTTTTGTCACTTGTTACCTCAAGATTCCTGATGAACAAAAGGTGGGCTGATTAGTCCCATTTCACAGATGCACAAAACTGAGGCCGAAACCAAGACAGTCACTTGCCCAAGCAGACCTGGCCCCAAGGACCTGTCTCCTTGCCACTTGGGCCACCTCTCCAGCTGCCCTCACCTTGATGAAGAGCCGCCACCACTGCCAGTGTCTCAGCTTGAGGTAAGCTGCACAGTTCCGCTGCATCACCCTCAGAGCACTCTGCTGCTGCTGGCGCTTCTGGAAGGCCCTGGGTGGGGAGATGGGCGGGTGGGACAGAGGAGACTCAGCCCCTCCAGGCCCTGTCCCCTTAGCAAGGGAGCAAAGCTCTCCTCAATTAGTCAACCCTTATTAAATGCTTACTGTGTGCAAGCACTGCTCTAGTATCAGTAAATCTCGTTGGGTTCCATCTGTCAGTCTCTCTGCCCTTGACTCTCTCTGCCCTGTTCCCTCCTCTCTGTTCCCACAGCCCCAGCCCCAGTTCAGCCCCAGCCCCATCTTCCACCCACTGGACCCTCCCCCCAGCCTCCTCCCCAGCTTCCCAGCCTCCAGAGAGGGCTTTCTATGTCCTCAGTGCCCCTGGATGTGGTCCCTGCCCCTCTGCCTGGTGTTTGAGGAGTCCTTTATTCTCTGATCCTTCCTCTGGGCCAGTTCCAAGGGAGAAGGAGGCTCTCCTGAAAACTTTCCGCATTCCTGAATTGTACCAGGCTCTCACATCACTGGGCCTTGGCACACGCTGTCACTCCTGCCTGGAACACCTTTCCCATCCGCCTTCATCTACCTGGTCTGAAGGGCCTCTTGCTGTACCTGTATGACCCCCATCAAAGCACATCTCGCCCTGGACTGTGACACTTTGTGCCCATGTATGTCTCCCCCTCCAGACTGGAGTCCCTTGAGGGACTGGCCACTAAGGTGATCACACGGACCTGGTTTGCCTGGGACTTTCTCCGTTTTAGCACAGAAGATCATGCATCCTGCGAAACCTCCAGTCCCAGGCAAACCAGGATGTTTGGTCACCCTATGGCTGAGTCTAGCTCTTCTCTGTGTCCCCAGCATTGCTCAGGAGCCCCAGGGACTGTAGAACCAGGAAGCCTGGGCATCTAGTGGCTCCATCCTTTTGTTCTCAGCCCTTCTAGCGTCCTGGAGGCCCTGACATCTGGAGCCAACTGATCAACTCCTCCCTGACCCAGCGTCTGGGGCCATCTGGTCAACCTCTTCCTGAGCCAACCTCTGGGGCCATCTGGTCAACCCCTCCCTGAACCAGCCTTGGCCAGTGTGACCCCCAAGAGATAGTGTGGAGCCGCACTTGCGAGCCAGGTATCCCCGGGCGGCCGCCTGGAAGGACACAATGATGTCTGTGACCTTCAGGTCCCGCTCTTCTTCTAGCTGGGCCAGAACCCCTGCCCGGAAGAAGATCTTGCTTTGTCCCACGCGGTAGAGGTTGGGGTCCAGTTCCAGGGCCTGGATCTGTGGGAGTGGGGGAGGGGTCACGGGGAGGAGGGGTGATGAAAGGGGAGGCTCCAGTTCAACCTCCTCCACCACCTGAGACCGTGCACACACGTTCGCACTCCTGCACACACCCTCAGCCTCCACCCCACACTCACCATCTTCTCACAGGCCTGCTTCCCATCCATAAAGCCCTTGGGGATAGCATTGGGTGTCAGGATCTCGTACCTGAAGTGGGTGGGGAGGGGTGGGGTGGGGGTGAAGAGTAACAGCAAATGTCACCATGGCCAGGCGCTGGGTTCAAAGGGACAAATGGCAAACTAACAATAACAATAGAGACAGTGAGAAAAACAGACATTTAACTATTACCGAGGGCCACATACCAGGCTGGGAGCGTTAATACCACCACCAACAGCAACATCATCAATACGTCCAAGGGTGTGTCCACTCCTAGGACACACCACGTGCTGATTACGAGTGTTTAATGACACCAACACCATAGGTCACTGAGACGTAAAAGAAAGGTGTGTCTCGGAAGTGTGAGAATAACAGATAGGGGCTGATGTTCTTGAACTTATTACGTGTCAGGGCCTGAGCTAAGTGCTTTATAGCTGTTTCTTTCACCTTTCTCAGTGCCACTCCAATTTTTAAAAGTACGTTTCATAAGCACACATGTGTCTGTCCTCAGAACCTTTCTCCTGCTGTGCCCTCTCCCTGGATCCTGACATTTCACTAAAAATAATGAATATTAGATATACAACGTATATACACACATATATACACAAACACATATATCATATACATACTATTATATATTAATGTCATCTATTAACATGCGATATTTTTTGACTGGTGATTGAGAAACGTGTGTGTGTCTGTGTGTGTGTGTGTGTGTGTGTGTGTGTGTATCGGAGTTTCTCAGTCACCAGGGATCTTGTTAAAATGCAGATACTAATGCAATCAGTCTGGGGTGGGGCCTGAAAATGTGCACACCTAACAAGCTGTCAGGTGGTACAGATGCTGCTGGTCTGGGGACCACACTTGGGGTATGAAACTGCACACCTGCACTGTCCAGTGCAGCAGCTACTGGCCACATGCAACTACTGAGCCCCTGAAACATGGCTGCGGCAATTGGGCAACTGGATTTTTAACTGCATTTCATTTTAACTAAGTGAAATCTAAATTTAAAAACTGAAGCAGGGGGGACTTCCCTTCCCCGGTGGGCCAGTGGTTAATACTCTGCGCTCCCAATGCAGGGGGCCCAGTTTCTATCCCTGATCAAGGGAACTAGATCCTGCATGCTGCAACTAAGATCCCACACGCCACAACTAAAAGATCCCGCATGCCGCAACTAAGACCCAGCACAGCCAAATAAATCAAAAAATATTTAAAAAAAATTTAAACCGAAGCAGTGTAAAATATTTTTCTGTTCAACACAATTTCTTTCTTTTCTTTTTTTTTTTTTTGTCCACTCGTCTTGTGGGGATGTTAGTTCCCCAACCAGGGACTGAACACGTGCCCTCGGCAGTAAAAGCAGGGAGTCTTAACCACTGGACGGCCAGGGAATTCCCACAATCTCACTGTTTTGATAGGACTACATTTTCACTTTGACCACTGGAAATTCAGTGTCTGAATTGAGATATGCTACAGGTGTAAGACATACACCAAATTTCGAAGACTCGGTAGGAATAAAAGAACGCACAATGTCTCACTACTAATTTTTTATATTGATTACATGTTAAAATGATCTAATATCTTGGGTGTACTGGGTTAAATAAACTCTTGTTATCATTAATTTCACCTGTTTCTTTTTACTTTTAAAAGTATGGCTACTAGAAAATTTTACATTGTATATGGGGCTCACATTCTCTTTCTATTGCATGGTGCTGCTATATACAGCTTGCATGAAGCATAATTTTTGTTATAATATTCACCATATTACTGGCTTATTATATGTTGATATTTTTTTCTTCTCTCCTATTCGACTGTGTTTTCTTTAAAATAAACTTATTTATTTATTTTTGGCTGCATTGGGTCTTTGTTGCTGCGCGTGGGCTTCTACTCTTTGTTGCGGTGTGCAGGCTTCTCATTGTGGTGGCTTTTGTTGTGGAGCATGGGCTCTAGGTGCACGGGCTTCAGTAGTTGTGGCACGTGGGCTCGGTAGTTGTGGCTCACAGGCTCTAGAGCGCAGGCTCAGTAGTTGTGGTGCACGAGCTTAGTTGCTCTACGGCATGTGGGATCTTCCCGGACCAGGGCTCGAACCCGTGTCTCCTGCTTTGGCAGGTGGCTTCTTAACCACTGCACCACCAGGGAAGTCCTCGAAGGCATTTTTATAAGAAATGCCGATTGCGATACCCAGATCGCAACCTAGTACTCTCTGCCCTTTCTCTTGGGGAGCCCAGTGAATGGGGCATTGCTCTCCCATATCACAGAGGAGAAAGCTGAGACTCAGGAACCAAAGGAACTTGCCCGGAGGCCCCGCCCCTCCACTCGCGCTGAAGCCCCGCCCCTGACCCCTCCCAGAAGTAGCAGTTGGGGTGCTTTGGATGAAGGCGTGGTGGCTTCCAAACGCGGGCCCTACCCCACCCCATGCTGCTCACCGCTGCCGGAATTCCTGGAAGAGGATGCGGTTGGGAAAGCCCTGGCGACAGATGCGGATGCCCTCCAGGACGCCGTTACAGCGCAGCTGGTCCAGCACCAGCCGCGGCTCCAGCTTCCCAGCCTGCGAAGAGCAGTCACAGACATGCGAGGTCAGTGGCTGCCACACGGAGGCGCCACTCATTGGATGGCAGCCTTCAGGGGAACTCGGGTGGATGGCAGTTTGGGCAGGTCAAAACTGGTTGGCCATTTCCTCTGGTTCAACCTATAATTGGCTGGGCACCTACCACGTGCCAGGCAGAAATGCCTGCCCCAGGGAGCTCACTATCCACTGGGAGAGGTCGACAATAAATGAGGTCAAGACATCACAAACGTCAGAAGTACATGAGTACTGAGTGCTAAGGGTCAAAGAGCAGAGGGGAGGGAGGACGTCGAGTGCTGAATTTGCATAGGCTAGTCTGGGAAGGTGATGTGTGAACAAAGCACGTACATCGTTCTTTTTGGTAGTTAACTTTCAATGCCTTTTCTTTCTTTTACCTGCTTCACCCCCCACCAAAGTAATATACAAATGGTAAAAATCTAAACACTACCAAAAAATTCAAATTATACATTCTGAAAAACAACTCTTGCCTTGCTCAGGACCCCTGAGTGGTCAACACAATACCCAGGTTTTTATGGAGCCTTCTAGATCAGTTGTTCTCAAACCAGAGTACACACTGGAGTCCCCTCACATGCTTAAAAAAGCAAAAACAAACAACAAACAAAACCAAAACCAAAAAAAAAAGCCCTGGCCCCGGGCTAGGGCAGAATATAAATATCTGGTGCGGAGGAGGGTTACAAAATGAGAACCACCATTCTGTATCTTTTTCAAGGGCTATCTAAGCATATATGTATTTATTCATCCAACAAATGTTTATTGAATAGTCACTGTATGCCACACAATGTGTTCTAGGCATTGGGGACTCAGCAGTAAAAAAGGAGATAAAAGCCCCTGCCCTCAGAATGTGTATGTCCCAGCAAAAAGGGAGTTTCTGTTTATTTACTAGTATCTATGTTCCCTATTCCTTGGTAATAATGCTTCCATTCTGTGGAAGGGAGGGCGCTATTCCTCCCCCTATGCTCTCAGTCCATGAGTGGCTAGGACTGACCTCATCCTGGCTCCAGACATGGTCATGTGACTCAGGGCAGGCCAATCAGGCTGGTTCAGGGGTGGGCACAAGAGCCATCCTAGGCCAATGAAAGCCAGCCCTGGGACTTCTGCTACATCCATGCTGCCAGAGGCTCTCTCTTTCCTGTAGGGTTGCTGAACTGAAAGAATGAAAGCCTGGAGCCACTGGTGGCTGCCGTGCCACCCTGAGAATGGAGACGGAGATTCACCAGAGAGGAGGCAACACGTATGCCTGAACCTAATCATGGAATCTTCAATTATGTGGATCTATACATTCTCACTTTTTTTTTTTTTTTTTTGTGGCTGTGCCCTGTGGCTTGTGGGATCTTAGCTCCTCAACCAGGGATGGAACCGGGGCCCTCGGCAGTGAAAGCGCGGAGTCCTAACCGCCGGGCCGCCAGGGAAGTCCCGATACATTCTCACTTTCGCTTAAGCCACCTTAGTGGCTCTCTCAAAGGAGCCCCAAGGAAATGGCTGAAAATAGCTGGAAATTTGGAAATAATATATAGGATGGTCTCACAGTAACATTTTGGTTTTTTCCCTCCCTCCCTCCCTCCCTCCTTCCCTTCCTTCCTTCCTTCCTTCCTCCATTCCACCCTGCAACAAGACATTTGGCAGGCTTGAGTGGGGAGGTAGCCAGCAAGGTCAGGAGACTGATTACATAAAAGGGGACTGAGAAAACTAGTAACTGTGTGCTGTATTACAGGATCTCACTGTTGCTAAAAAGAGATGTTGGACTGGATGGAACTTGACATACTGGTGGGAACTCATGGTTTTCAATATATAAAGATAGTTACAGAAATAAGCATAGATGTAAGTGTGTTTACACATATATGTGTGTACATGTATATACATATGTGTTTGCATGCATGTACATTAGTGTGTACGTACATAGCTCTATTCACTGAGAGGTCCTGGGAGTGACACCTTGATACCGTGCAGCACACCTAGCGCCCAGATCTTAGGCTGTAAGCACCATTCTCCACTTAAAAGGACCAAGGCTCCTTGGAGAAGTGGCTGAGTCCATGTATGCCATCTTTCATCAAACAAAAGCCACTATCAATTGTAAAACACACTGTTTTCTTATATACCACCAAGAAAGAAAAACTCTTGTCAATTAAACCCTGACAGGCCTTTGATTGTAAGCCACAACCCAACTGCAGAGATGCTAAAATGTCACAATAAATGTGTCTTAGATTTGATAAAATATGGTATTTACAGCGATGAGAAACACACAGATCCACCTACTCAATAACCACAGCTCCGACTTTCTGAGGACAGTATAAGCCCCAGGCACCTAGTTTCACCTTCTACTATGCTGGCCCTTCTCTACAGAGCCTATTCTCTGATTTTCCCAACAAGAAAACTTATTGGTGGCCTGGGAGGCCAGGCATGTTCTCCCCACACTTACATGACACTCCCGGCTCCAACGGTCTTTTTTCCATCCCTTGTACCTTTCATGCTCCAACCAACCACTGGGCTTTTGCACAAGCTGTTCTCTGCTTAGAAAACCACTTATCCTTCCAAGCTCAGACCTCACCTTCTCCAGGGAGCCCTCCCGGACTTCACCGTATTCCCACTACCTGGCACTTAGTAGGTGCTCGGTAAAACTTAAGTCCCATGAATGAATGAATTTCCCTAACAGGGCATTGAGCCTGGGAGGGAAAACAACTTGCTCGAGGTTACACAGCCAGTCAGAAGTGAGCCTGGGGCCAGACATGGTTCCAGCCACATCCAGCGACTGGGACTTTGCCCACTGCCAGAGCTGCCTTCCCTCCCCGGGCTGGGTCACTCACCCTCTTCTCGTGGTTGGGGATGATACAGCGGACGAAGCTGGGGTTGGTGTTGCTGAGTGTGGCCATGAGGCGGCTCAGGGACTCCTTGTAGAGCTGTCCCACCGTCCGGAACATGCCCCGGCGTGGGCGGCCACCAGGCGGGCCATCCCCAAGGCTGTTCACCTGCTCCAGCCCCACGATGCCCTCCACTGTGGGAGGAGGAAACAGATGTAGAGAGAGACTAAAGTCAAAGGTCAGTTTTAGGGGGCTGGGTTGGCCAAAGGTCAAGGATCTTATTATTTATAGGACCTGGCACTTTACATATGAAACACCTCTCACAGCCTAGTAAGGTAGGTGTTATCAGCTCATTGGACTGACCAGCAAACTGAGGCTCAGAAAGATGGAAGATTGTGCCCAAGGCCACACAGCTTAGGATCTGACGACCCAGGATCTGAACCCAGGCAGTATGAATCTTTTCGAACCCTGGTCTCTGACCCTTCTTTTCCATTTTCCTTATCAGCAAATGATGATGATGAAGATAGCAAATGCTTCCTTAGCACTTATTCTCTGCCAGGCACTGCTCAAAGCACTTGACATACATCGGCTTATTTATAAGCCTACAAAAATCGTTCCCATTTTATAGATGAGGAAACTGAGGCACAGAGAGGGAAAAGGGCGATAACCACAGCTGCATTTTCAGGAACTTGAAACGGTGTCACATTAAAAATGAAGTAATGAAGTATGGCTTTTTTACGATATTTGAAATAAGGCAATATTTAAAATAAGGCAAAAAATTAAAAATACATAAATGAAAAGAAATGAAAAAACAAAATAAAATAAGGCAAACTGCCTCAATAGTCACCATTTTCCCAGAAAGGCCTGACTTCATGATCGTTTTTTTCCCTATTGTCATTTGATGCTGTCACTTCAGCTAGTGAGAAACATACACTCCTTTGTTGCAGATTCTATGTACTGAATCATTCCCAGTTTCTCAAGAACCTGCAGCTGGGGCAGACTCTGATGGCCTGCAATCCCCAGTCATGAGGGTTACCAGGGCCAACTAGATAACTCGCTCTGAGGGCAGTGCTTGGCACACAGTGGGGACTCAGATATGGCATTTTTCCTCCCCAGGTTCAAGTCTCCCTCCTACCGCCATGCTCCTAGTTATTATCAAAAGGATAATTATCATTTATTAAGTTCTTATAGCACAGGTAAGAGCAGAGGCTCTGGGTTCAAATCCCAGCTCTGCCCCTTACTGGCTGTGTGACCACAGGCAGGTGACTTAACTTCTCTGTGCTTCCATGTCCTCAACTGTATAACGGGGTAAGAGTATTAACAGCTGCCTGATTAGGTTGTTTGGAGGATTCCATGTGTTAATAATGGTAAAAGGGGGCTTCCCTGGTGGCGCAGTGGTTGAGGGTCCGCCTGCCAATGCAGGGGACGTGGGTTCGTGCCCTGGTCCGGGAGGATCCCGCGTGCCGCCGCGGAGCGGCTGGGCCCGTGAACCATGGCCGCTGAGCCTGCGCATCCGGAGCCTGTGCTCCGTGACGGGAGGGGCCACAACAGTGAGAGGCCCGCGTATCGCAAAAATAATAATAATAATGGTAAAAGGGCTTTGCACAGTGCACAGCACACAGTACAGGTTCAGTTAATGCCAGCTGATACTATCACAGTTGTTTGCAGCACTTTTACATGCGGTTTAGTTAGAAGAAGGCCTTGTGCTGCTACGAAGAGCCTGGAAACTGCTAAGGGTGGGGACGGGAAAGAAGAGGGAAAGATCTCTGTATGGTAAGGAAAGGGGATAGACGTTCAAAACCAGGTTCCCGGTCCAAAGGTCCCACCCTCCTTGTCTGGCAAATCTCACCCGTTGATGCACAGCAACACCCACCCCCTGACGGAGAAATGGCAGAGCCGTGCCTCCCTGAAGATCCTGGGGGAGACGGTGGAAAGGAGCCAAGGAAAGAGAACTGCTGCAAGCCCCCGTGTTCTGGGTGGGGGTGAGGACAGATGGGGGGAGAGGCAGGGAGATGGGATGGGAGATGCAAAGGGAGAAGCATGAGAAGAGGCAGGAAGAAAAAAGAAGAAAGGGTTATTAGTCCACAGCACAGAGCACAGCAGGAGGAGAAACCTGATCCTGGCCATGAACTTTTACAGCCAGGGAGACTGTCCTGTTCAGCTTTATGTTGACTTAGTGAGGGCATCAATGTTGGGTGAAAGGGCGAATGTCCTCTGAGAATTTAATACCCGGGGGGAAAAAACCTCTCTCCCTAGAGGTTGAGTCTGTGTCTGTTTTATTAGGTATCCCCTTTTGCCCTGGCCGCCAGGAAGCTCAAGGACTATCTCAGGCTCCCACCCAGCTTGTAGTGTTTGCCTCTCTGAAGACAGCTTGTCTCATTTGCCTTTTCCCCTGGGCTGCCAAGATGTTGGGTACCCAACTCTGGGCTGTCGGGATGCCCGAAAGCAAAGCCAACTCTGGGCTCAGGGCAGCTGTAGTAGAGATTGATGCAGAAATGGCCCCAATCCCCCACCCCTCTCCGTGACATGCAGCTCCTTGAATCTGGGCTGGCCTTGTGACTTGCTTTGTTCAGAAGAACTGTGGAGGAAATAACACTGTGCGGGGTTCCAGTCTAGGACTCAAGAGGCTTTGCCACTTCTACTTTCTCTCCTGGAACACTTTGAGAGCCGAGCATATATAGGGTGGAGCATGTGAAGGATTAGGGGGAACATCATGTGCCCATGAATGTGGCACAAATTTTAAAGAAGTTGATGGGGAAGATTTTCAGTCTGAAGGAGATGATTCTTGGCAGAATCTGGTTCTGTTACTGAACATCAAACAATGCTTTTCAATTCCTCTTGTATAAACTATATGAGATACTAACATCAAATTTCTCTGCCTAAAATCAGCTCAAGGTGTGCTATGCCCTTTCGCTCTGTGAGTTTGTTTTGGGAATGACTCATATTGCTTATTTTGTTCTCTTGTCTAACTGCATGGGCTGGCGCTTCTACTACTATGCTTTTCACTTCAATAAAAGATTAAGGCAAACTGACAGATTCTGGAAACCCAGAATCAGGAAACCAAGATGCTGGTTCTGTCCGTTTTATAAAATCATCTCTCAAACCTCCTCTAAGGATGGACGGCAAGGATGGACTTGCTGGCCTGAAAGTGTCAGTCTGAAAAGACTGATGGCCAAACTCACATGGGCCTTGTTGGAGCAGGAAAATTCCAGAACTACACCTCGGTTTTTGCTCCTTTTTTTCTTCCCTGAATCCCTGAAGGGAGCTTAGGGAGAGATCAACAAAAGCAAAGCCTAAAAGTTGACTAACCTGTAAATACTGCCCTTCTGAGTTCTCTTGTTGTTATTAATTCTTTCTCAGTCGAATCTCTGGATTTTTTTTTCCTTAGGGATCATATGCCATCTACAATGAATAACTTCATTGCTTCCTTTTGAATATTCATATACTTATTTCTTTTTCTGGTCTGATTGCATAAACTAGTATCGCCAAAACAGTGTCTCACAGCAGTGTTGACAGTGGGCATCCTTGTCTTGTTTCTGATTAAGGAGGCGTGTTTTACCATTGAGGGTGATGCTGGTTTGAGACATAAATCAATCAACCACTAGTTGGAATCACTAGTGTAAGGCTGTCTGGCCTACTGGCACCACTTCTGCCTCCGAGCAGACAACTCAGGTTCAGAACTCAGACTCTGGAACAAAAGCGTTCACTCCGTGAGTTAGAAGACGGGGTGCACAGAGCTCCAGGGACGGGGCCTGGGGAAGCTGGTCCTTACCGTCTTTCCAGATCTCTGCCGTCAGCCGGTCTGTGCTCTGGTGAAGCAAGGCTGCCACGTTGTCGTTCAGAGGGTCCATGTTTTTCATCAGCCACTCATTGGCCTTGTAGTGAACCTGAATGCGATTGGGCACGGGAGGGAGATGGGATGGTGGGGTGGCAGCCCTGCTGATCTCCCAAGGAGCCTCCCGGAAGCTCTGAGATTCCCAGCTCCGGGGCTCACCGCCCAGGAGAGAGCACTGGTGGCCACCTTGCGCCCATATCCCGAACGGCCCCCACCCGCGGCACGGTCCCTCTCCCTTTCTGTGCTTCCCTTAAGCGGACTCTGCCCACCTCTAGGACCTCATCCTCCAACACTTCTCTCCTTATTCATTTAGCCACTCTGGTCCTCAAACGTGCAAGCTCATTTCCACCTCAGGACTTTGACCCCTGCCATCCCCGCCACCTGTGAGTCCCTCTCCGTGGATTTTCACGTGGCCAGCTCCCTTCCACGGAGTCACAGTCTTGACCACCACGATTCCCTGCACGCGTGCCCCCCCACCACCAGATGGTGGCTTCCAGAGGCCAGGACCTGAGTCTGACTCACAGCCAGCAGAGGGCTGGGCACACAGGAAATCTTAGCAAATGTCTGGAAAACAACTGAGTTCTAGAACAGAACACATGGGTCTCCCACCCCGCAGCCTTTGTGTGTGCTGCTCCCTCCACCCATTCTTTTCTGGCTACGGGTTACTCATCAGGAGCACAGGCTCCGGACGCGCAGGCTCAGCGGCCACGGCTCACGGGCCCAGCCGCTCCGCGGCACGTGGGATCTTCCCGGACCGGGGCACGAACCCGCGTCCCCTGCATCGGCAGGCGGACTCTCAACCACTGTGCCACCAGGGAAGCCCTATTATTATTTTAAAATATTATTTATTTATTTGGCTGTACCAGGTCTTAGTTGTGGCGTGCAGGATCTAGTTCCCTGAGCAGGGATCGAACCCGGGCCCCCTGCAATGGGAGCGCGGAGTCTTACCCACTGGACCACCAGGGAAGTCCCTACTCATCATTTAGACCAGGGATTGGCAAACAGTGGCCTACCGGCCAAATCCACCTCCTTTTATAAATAAAGTTTCAGGGACCTCCCTGGTGGTCCAGTGGTTAAGAATCCGCCTTCCAATGCAGGGGACGCAGGCTCAATCCCTGGATGGGGAACTAGGATCCCACGTGTTGCAGGCCAAGTTAAACCCGCCCGCCACAACGAAGAGGCCGCATGAGGTGCGGCAACTGAGACCCGACGCAGCCAAAATTAAATAAATAGGACTCCCCTGGTGGCGCAGTGGTTAAGACTTAGACTGAAAATGCAGGGAACATGGGTTCGAGTCCTGGTCCGGGAAGATCCCACATGCCGCGGAGCAACTAAGCCCGTGCGCCACAACTACCGAGCCTGCGCTCTAGAGCCTGAGAGCCACAACTACTGAGCCCGCACGCCATGACGCCTGTGTGCTTAGAGCCCGCGCTCCGCAACAAGAGAAACCATTGCAATGAGAAGCCCGCGCACCACAACGAAGAGCAGCCCCCGCTCGCCGCAACTAGAGAAAAGCCCGCGCGCAGCAACAAAGATCCAACGCGGCCAAAAATAAATAAATAAGTTTAAAAGAATAAATAAATATTTTTTAAAATAATAAAATAAATAAAGTTTTATTGGAATACGGCCTTCATTTATGTGTGAACTTGTGGCTTCTTTCGTGCTCTCATAGCAGAATTGAGTAGGTGTGCCAGAGACTGGCCCACAGAACTGAAACTATTCACAGAAAATGTTCACTGACCCTTGATTTAGAGTTCAGATCAAGCATCACTCTCCTCTGTGAGACATTCCCTGGGATTCTTCCTCTGGACTTTGACACTATCCACAGCTGGCCCCATTACAGCACTAATCGGCCTTATATCCCAACGGTCTGTTTTCGTCTCCCTCCCAGATAAGGAACTTTGTGAGGACAGAATCATATCTGATATGGGTCCCCAGCTTTGCTCAGCACAGGGCTGAGCCCACCAAAGGCGTATCTTGGCCGAATGAGTGAATAAAATGCACCTAATTCTCCACCTGGTGAACTCCTATCCATCTCTCGAAACCCACCGCAAATATCCCCTCCTTGAGGAAGGCTTTGCTGACTTCATCAGACAGAGTCCCCGCTCCTCCGTGGGCTTTCCTACCCCTGGCCTGGCTGTGACTTGTCCCAGTGGACACCAGGCGGCCCCTGCTTTCCCTCTGCACCCTCCCTTCATCTCCACTTCCACCCACAGCCCCCAAGGCGGGGCCCCTGCTCCCTACCTTGCCCGCATAATGCAGGACGCTGAAGTCGGCCTGATCCCGCAGAGTCCTTGGCCGCTGGAACTTGGGGTGACCACCCTGCTCTTGGGCCACCTTCTCCACAAAGGACTTGTCTGTGGCCTTCGGGAACCAGCACTCCTCATCCAGCAGAGCCAGGAGCCCGGGGGGGTTGGCCTGACCATTAACAGAGGAGGGCAGAAGAGTTAAGTCAGATCCCCCCGATACTGGACACTTAGGTCGCTGCTAAGTTTTAGTTCTTGTGCCCCTTGGGACCTACGAGCAAACATGAGAACCACCGTTATAGCCATCGACCGGCCCTTTGATTCGAGCCACGCCCCGTGGCAGGCATGTTCCGGGTTCTAATCGTCCAGCAGCCACACAGATCTATGCCGTTTTCCCCATTTAACCGAGAGAGAGAGAGAGAGAGAGAGAGAGAGAGAGAGAGAGACAGAGAGAGAGAGAGAGACAGAGAGACAGAGACAGAGAGACAGAGAGAGACAGAGAGAGACAGAGAGAGAGACAGAGAGAGAGAGAGAGAGAGACAGAGAGAGAGAGAGAGACAGAGAGAGAGAGAGACAGAGACAGAGAGAGAGAGACAGAGAGAGACAGAGAGAGAGAGAGAGACAGAGACAGAGAGAGACAGAGAGAGAGAGAGAGACAGAGACAGAGAGACAGAGAGAGACAGAGAGAGAGACAGAGAGAGAGAGACAGAGAGAGAGACAGAGAGAGACAGAGAGAGAGAGAGAGACAGAGAGAGAGAGAGAGAGAGAGAGACAGAGAGAGAGACAGAGACAGAGAGAGGCCTGAGGCCGGGTGGGGCGGGCAAGGAGCTGGACCAAGGCCATGCGGAGGGTGGAGCAGCCGTGGGCTCACCGGCCGCTCGATGAGGTCGATGCAGGGCTGCAGGTCGAGGCCGAAGTCGAGGAAGGTCCAGGGGATGCCCTCGCGCTGGTACTCCTCCTGCTCCAGCACGAACATGGTGTGGTTGAAGAGCTGCTGCAGCTTCTCGTTGGTGTAGTTGATGCACAGCTGCTCGAAGGAGTTCAGCTGCGGGCGGCGGGGGGTGGGGGGCACATGAAAGAGGGGACAGGGGCCCGGAGGGGGCAGGAACCCCGGGGGACAGGGACCCAGGGAGAGGGGGGCAGGGTCAGCGTGATGGAGCCCTCCCAGCCCCCAGCCAGGCACAAAGCGCAGACCTGGAATATCTCAAAGCCGGCGATGTCCAGGATGCCCAGGAAGGAGGCGCCTTGGCGGGGGCTACGGTCCAGGGCTCGGTTGAGGCGCAGGACCAGCCAGCGGAAGAGGCGCTCGTAGGTGGCCTTGGCCAGGGCCTCCAGGGCAAAGTCAGCCTGCAGGTGAGGGCACGGGGTGAGGGCCCAGCATGCACGTCAGTGCCCCCCCCCCGACCCCGCCCTGCCGGCAAAGAGACACTGGGTGTGGACGGAGCCCCACCATGGCTCATCAAGAGCAGTGAGTCGGGCACTGCGTGAAGCGCTTGGGGGCACATTAGTTCATGAATATTCCACCCAACCCTCGGAGCAATGTCCACGGCAGAACAGGTAAGAGGGTGGAATCTGGAGACCAACATCTAGACTGGAATCCTAGCTCTGCTACTTGGAGGCTGTGTGACCTCAGGCATGTGAATAAATCTCTCTGTGCCTCAGTGTGTGCATCTGTAAAATGGATCCTATCAACAGTACCTTGACTGAGAGCAGAGCCCAGGTCAGTGTGATTCCCCCATCTCACATCCCTCACTGTGCCTTCTCTGTCCTAGCACCCCGAGAGCCCAGCCTGGGGTCAGGCAGAGGCCTCTGCCCCAAAACTGGAATTGTGAAAACATCTAGTCTGTGTTCACCTCTCCCCACCCCCACCGCCACCACCCTTATCTGTGCTGCTATCATCGCTTGCCTGGACTATGACAGCGGCCTCCTTGTGTCTCATTGTTTCCACTGGGGCCCCCTGGACCCAATTCTCCACACAGTAGACAAGGGAATCTTTATAAAGACAAACTGAACCAAGTTATTCCCTGGCTTAAATCCTCACTGGCCTCCTGCTGCACTCTGCATAAAACTCACCTCCTTACGGTGGCTCCTAGGACCTCGTGTCCCCTTCCAACCTCTCTGACTGCAGCTTCTACCACCCTCTCCCCCACTGTCTAGTCTCACTGATCTCCTTAATGTTCCCAACCTGCCAAGCTGGTTCCGGCCCCAGGGCCTTTACACATACTATATTCCCTTCGTCTTGAACCATCCAAGTCTCAACTCAAATGTCACCTCTTCCGAGAAGACTTTCCCGAGCACCTCAGTCCCCTCCTTTGAAGAAAGCACCCGTTTCTTCTTTTATTGTCTGATTCCCTACTACAGCCTGAGCTCCCTGAAGGTGTGGTCTTTGTTTGCAAGACTGCCTTTGTTCTGGCACCTAGGCCAGAGTCGGTAACTGAACAGACACCCAGCAAAAGTTTGTTGAGTGAGCGAGAAAAAACTGGCATAAGCTGCTTAAAAATCCAGGGCTCCTTCCCTGGTGGCGCAGTGGTGGAGAGTCCGCCTGCCGATGCCGGGGACGCGGGTTCGTGCCCCGGTCCGGGAAGATCCCACATGCCGCGGAGCGGCTGGGCCCGTGAGCCGTGGCCGCTGCGCCTGCGCGTCCGGAGCCTGCGCTCCGCAACGGGAGAGGCCACAGCAGTGAGAGGCCCGCATAACGCAAAAAAAAAAAAAAAAAAAAAAAAAAAAAATCCAGGGCCCTCCCTGCGCCCACCTGCCACCAGCCTCGCCCACCTGTTCCTTGGTCTGTGCTTTCTGCACGTAGTCCCGGCCAACTTTGATGCGGGGGGTGAGCAGGGCGCGGGAGAAATCGGTCACCCCCAGGCCCAGGAGGCGGCAGAGCTTCTGCGCAGCTGAGGGCGAGAGGCACCAAGATGCGATCAGCACTGGGAGGTGGGGACGGTGCAGAGTGGGGGAGGGGGGAGAGGGTGCCACCCCCCACTGTTGCTGGAACACCAGCCTTTCCCGCTAGAGGCATTACGGGTCCTGAAGGTGTATGCATTCTCCAGCCCCAATAGTTCTCCTCCTGGCACCCCAAGTTGGCAAAAATAATTCCGGATGTGGGCGAAAGCTGGACTAGGAGGATGTCCATCACAGCCTTGTTTACAATAGAGAAAACCAGGAAGCAACCTGAATGTCCAACAGCTAGGGATTGGTTAGAGAGTCAGGGTGCATCCATTTGAACAAATGTTCTGCAGTCACTAAATATGATTATTAGAAATAATAATTATTTATAACATTATTATTACTAATTAATAATATAAGCATTATAAATAATTATTATTTAATAAATAATAATTATTAATTATTACACAGTACACTTAAGATGTGTACGTTTCATGATTTGTATGTTTCACTTCAAGTCCATGAAAGAACTGTAAACAAATACTGGAGCCAGTAAATGATATACAGGCTGAAGGGTCTATACCAGTATCTGCGATTTTGAAATGCGCCCGAAAAGGAGATGGATGAACAGAGGATGGAAAGATATTCGATAAGGCAAGTGTAGTAAAATGTCAGTGGTAGAATCTCGGTGGTGGATCTGGGTGTTCAGTATAAAATTCTTTGACCTTTTCTGTATGTTGGAAAATGTCTCAGTAAAATGCTGGGGGAAAACTCTTGGAATAAGAGTTCAGGGAGATGGCCAAACCTAAAAGAAATCTTTAAAAATTCATTGCTCTTCCGTATTTTTGTAGGAAAAAAAAAATTGCCAAAATGTTAATAGCTGTTTTGGCAGAAGGCCGAGGAAGGACTGTGTGGGCAGGTGTATTTCTTCTTTCGCCTCTGAATTAAAATGATCATTAAGAAGTGTTTTTGAGCCTCTATCACTTGCGTTACAGGAAGATAGTTACTACAAATACTCAGCTCCAGCAAAAGAGAAAAACGCTGAGGAGGAGACACATTAAAATGTCAACAGTGGTTATTTCGGAGAGGTGATGAGGATTTAAATCAATCTCTCTCTCTCTCTCTCTCCCTCTGATGCAATTGCAATTTCTAACTCTTCTACAGTGATTTTGCATTATATGGGAATGTTTAGAAACTGAAAAAAACAGCATGGAGTACTATGCTGCCAGGAACAGGGTGACCTATCAGGGTTCTCAGCCCTTGGTGTGTACTTTGCCAGCCGGTGGAGCCCGGGGGCTGCTTCTCCAATTAATGTTTGCAAATGCAGAAAATTAAATACGAGGGTTTCCAAAGGAGATTAATGATACTGACATACAGTTCTCCTCACAGAACTCAGGTGAAGAAACCCCAGTAGAGTTCTAGTTAATAATCTTGAAAAGTTACCCCCACTGCATTAAGGGGAGGGTGGAAAGCAGGTTTCAAAACAGTTTATAAGGTCTGACCCCAATTTTGTAAATCAAATGAATGAGTGAGTATGTATGGCACACCTGCTGGGTGTGTGAACCTGGCCCCCAGATGTCACAGGGATAGCTCAGATCAGTGACATCGTGAGAGATGCCCCTTCCTTCATATGTTCTGTGTTGTAGAGCTTTTGAAAATAGCCCACAGGGTTTCATAATCAGGACAGAAAGCTCTTCCCATCTCGACGGGAAGGCGGTATAAAGCAAGATTCCATTTCTGTGATAATTATTTCCACATTGATACAGACGTAGAACAAAGCCCAGAGAGAAATGCCCCCAAAAATGTTAGCAGTAATTATGGGTAATTTCCCTGCCTTTATACTCCCCTGTCTTGCCATATTTTCTTCCCCATTCAGATTGTATTATTTTATAATAATAAACAAGCAGAGCTATTTCCATTTTGATAAAAAAAGGAATATCAACTATACTTCTGCTGAAAGGCAAAAAAAAAAAAAAAAAGTATATATACGCAGAGCACGGAGGCCAGGAGGAGATACGCCCAGTGCTAATGGTGGTTTTCTGGGAGGGGCTGGGGTGATGGAGGATCCTGCTGTCTGCGCCCCCTTCCACCTGGGCACGCTGGTGTTGTTCAAATTTTCAGCAGAGCTCACACTTTTTATAATCAAGAAAAGAGTGGACGGTGTTCTTTTGGTAAAGAGTCAGCAAAGGGCAGGAAATCAGGGTGGTCCCCGGGCGGGAGGCGGGTCTGGCTGGGGAGGGAGGGCGCTCTGTTCGTGGGTGGGCAGCAGGCCACGTGGGGGTACCTGTGTTGTCAGGCATGGAGGCTTGATCGGTGTTCCGTTCTCTCTTCAGGACAATGTTGCCAAACTGGAGAACGGCCGAGACCATCCGCAGCATGGCTGAGGGGCAGCAGAGACACAGATCAGCGAGGCTCAGGGCGCTGACACGTGGTCTGAACTAGCCCCTTAGAAATCTGGCTTAAACAAGGACCTACTGCACAGCACAGGGAACCCTACTCAATATCTTGTCATAAGCTATAACGGAAAAGAATCGGAAAAGGAATAGATATATGTATATGTGTGTATAACGGAATCACTTTGCTACACACCTGAGACGAACACAATATTGTACAGTAACTATACTTCAATTTAAAAAATGAAATAATAAAAAAAAGAAATCTAGCTTGAAAACCTTACTTATGTCAAAGTATACCATCATCTGACACTAAGCAGGTCTTAAATACATGAACGGATAAATGAATTCTATATTTCATTTTATTTTTTGGCCACACTGCGTGGCACGAGAGATCTCAGTTCCCTGACCAGGGACTGAACCCGCGCCCCCTGCAGTGGAAGAGCAGAGTCGTAACCCCTGGACCGCCAGGGAAGTCCCTGAATTCTGTATTTTATATTCAAAGTTTGCTTTATCGCCATTCGGTGTCTGCTCATGTCCAGTTTATAGAGCGATGCGTAGAAGATTTAAAAGGACTTAAGAGAAATGAATGAGCAAGAGCTTTAGTAATATGGAAAGATTTCTAAAATATCGAGTAAAAAAAATTCGAGGTGCAGAATGGTAATATATGGCAACCACTATCTATGCAAAAAAAAAAAAAGGCAGAAAATGTCAAGGTCAGTCAATTTTCCTTATTCTTGGTAATTATGTTCTAGAGGGTCACCTGAAACACTGAATTATCGAATGTGAGCAAATGCTCCTATGGGGGAATACAGGTTTGGTTCCTGGGAGCCTCTGGTCACATTTTCATCAACTGATCAATGCATCACCTTGGTTCATGTGTGTTTCTGTTTAAAGACACCTTATCTGACGGCAAAGTAAACTGGTGCATCACTATCCAAAACAGTATGGAGGTTCCTCAAAAAACGAAAAATAGAATTGCAGCAATCCCACTCCTGGGCATATACCCAGACAAAACTCTAATTCGAAAAGATACAAGCACCCCTATGTTCACAGCAGCACTGTTTACAATAGCCAAGACATGGAAGCAACCTAAATGTCCATTGACACATGACTGGATAAAGAAGATGTGGTACGTATACGCAATGGAATACTACTCAGCCATAAAAAAGAATGAAATAATGCCATTTGCAGCAACATGGATGGACCTAGAGATGATCATACTAAGCGAAGTAGGTCAGAAAGAGAAAGACAAATATCACATGATATCACTTATATGTGGAATCTAAAATACAACACAAATGAGCATATCTATGAAGTTGAAACAGACTCACAGACACGGAGAACAGACTTGTGGTTGCCAAGGGGTAGGGGGGTAGGGGAGGGAAGGAGTGGGAGTTTGGGATTAGCAGATGCAAACTAGTGTATATAGGATGGATAAACAACAAGGTCCTACTGTATAGCACAGGGAACACTCTTCAGTATCCTGTGATAAACCATAATGGAAAGGAATATGAAAAAGAATACACACACACACACACACACACACATATATATAACCGAGTCACTTTGGTATACAGCAGAAATTAACACAACATTGTAAATCAACTACACTTCAATAAAATTTTTTTAAAGACATCTTATCTGATATAATAGCATTGATTCACATTGAACTCACAACCAACATTCACTGTAACTGGAGTCTGAAGGAAGCTCTTCTCACATACGTACTTTCTCTGTAAAGCACATCACAGCCTTCCTGCTCTTCGGGACCCCAGACAGCATTAATCACTACATTTAGGGGGACATTTCAGACAGTGAAATCACCAACCAAAAGACAGTGAAAGCTCCCCAAAAGTGTAAAGCGTGGCACTCAACAGACTGTATAGAAAGGACAGTGGTTTACAGTCTGGGCTGGAACAAGAAGGCAGAATGTCACCCCATGAGACTTCAGCTGGATGCTAGCTGGCAACTCAAAACTTATACTCCTCTATGAATGACCGCAATGACCACAAAAGCACCAGGATTGTTGATTTGGGGGTTACGAATAAATGTCGTGTGTAGGTGAATTCTCCAACTCGGACACCGTAAAAGAAGATCGATTGTATTAATATTTGCACGGCTGCGCAAAGCGGCTAGAAATCTCGCCGTGAGTGGGCAATGCTGCCCCCTAGAGGACGTCTCGGGAACGTGCAGGGGTTGGTTAGCACAGGGGTGGGGGCCACCCTGGCAACGTTTCTGGATGCCACAGAGACTGGGCGGGTGGGGACCAGAGGAGATGCCCTTCTGTACCCCAAAGAGTTGCCCACATTCCGTTTGATTGCGAAACGTCCCAGTGGACATTCACGTCTGTGAAATCGTGGTTTGAAATGCTCTGAGACTAATCCCAGCTGTTTTCTGTATACACACAAGTGTTTTGTGTTTGCTTTTAATACACAGTGCATTTTCCAGGAGGTTAGTCACTGAGGAATCCGAGGGAAGGCTGGTCTTGGTTTTGTTCAGAACTTTATCGAGATTTGGTCATCAGGTCAATGCCTCCTTGTCTCCACCCGCAAAGCTGCCCTCGGCTTGGAGTGGACCATATAACACGCCTACATCAGGCTGGGCTCGTGTCTGCTGCTTTCGTGGTAATGCTTCAGACCAGCAGCAACACCCAACCACCTCATCCACGTTTCTCCTAGAATAGCCTTCACGATTTGCGGATTGAAAGGGACGCTGATCTATTTCCACTTACTCCGCGCCAGGTCCTGCTCCAAACACTCACAAATGACCTCATGTCACCTTTGGAACAACTCACTGAACCAAGTCCTGCAATAGCATCTTGCGATGGGAAACAGTAAAACCCCCCATTTGACAGACAGGGAGACCGAGGCACATTCAGGTAATCAACTCAGCCAAGATCATCCAGCTCACAAGTGGCATGGCTGAGACACACCCAGCGGTCTGACCCTGGGGTCTGTATCCTTAACAGCCGTGCAGCCCTTTCCGTCCCTCTTTCAGCATACAATTCGGATGTTTGTACGAACGTAGAGCACACGCACAGAAAAGCACACAAACCACCTCCATCCAGCTCTGTGAGGTTTTACAAAATGAACACACCAGTGGACCAGCCCCTCAGAAGCCCCCTTCTGGCCACTCACCGAACTGGGTCAGATTTCACACTCACGGGATTGCAAGGAAGAAGCCAGGTTCAAAAGTGCACGGACTGTATGGGTCTGTTTGTTCCAAATTCAAGAGCGGGCGAAACAACTCCATGTTGTTAGATGCCAACATAATGGTGATGGGGGTTGCGGTGAGGGGAAGGGGCTTGAGGGGGCTTCGAGGCGCTGGTGATATGGGGTGTCACTTGCAGAAACGCCCCCGAGCTGGGTGCTTGGGCACTGTGCTCACTTTCTGGTGTCTATGCTACAGAAGCGTCTGCACAAAGTTTATTTAGGAAAAGGGAGTGGAGGAAGGTGGAGGCGGGAACGCTTCTGGGAGACCCGATGCCAAAAATGCGAAACCCGAATCTAATCACGAGGAAACACACGCACACTGACAAAACAACGGGTCTGTAATCTCCCCAAGTGTCAAGGTCACGAACGATAAAGACTCAGGACCGGTTCCAGATGGATGGAGAGTAAAGTGTGACGACGAGGTGCAACGTGTGTGATCCTGGACTGGGGAAGCGTGTGCGTGTGTATGTGTGTGTGCGTGCGTGCATGCGTGTGTGTATGTGCGTGTGTATGTGTGTGTGCGTGTGCGTGTGTGTGTGTGCGTGTTTAACTTAAAAAAAATTTTTTTTGCTATAAAGGACACTATTGGGACAGTTGGCATAAGGTCTGTGGATTAGATAATAGTACTAATCGTGCCGATGTTAATTTCCTAATGATGATACTGTACTGTGTGTCAGAGAATGAATGTTCTTAGGAAATAAGCACAGACAGATTCGGAGGGGGGTGGGAGGTAAGATGAGTAATGCCCCCTCTCCACAAAATGTCCACGGCCTGAATCCTGCGAATGTTACCTTGCAGGGAAAAATAGACTTTACAGATGTGATGAAATTTAGGATCTTAAAATGGGAGATTACTCTTGCATTATCCAGGTGGGTCCGAAACGTAATCATAAGCGTCCTTATAAGAGGGAGGCAGAGGGGGAAGACCACGTGAGCAGAGGTTAGAGTGATGCATTTTGGGTTTTTTTTCACTTTTTTTGGCCGCGCCGCGTAGCTTTCAGGATCTTAGTTCCCCAACCAGGGATCGAACCCAGGCCCTGGAATTGAAAGCACAGAGTCCTAACCACTGGACCACCAGGGGAGTCCCTAGAGTGATGCATTCTAAAGACGGAGAAAAGGGCCACGAGCTAAGGCATACAGGTGGCCTCTGGAAGCTGAAAAAGGCAAGAAAATGAATTCTTCACGGAGCCTCCAGAAGGGACCAGCTCTGCTGACACCTCGACTTTAACCAGTAAGACTGATTTTTGACTTCTGACCTCCATAACTGTGAGGGAATAAATGTGTGTTGTTATAAGCCACTATGTTTGTGGTCATTTGTGACGGTGGTCATCAGAAACACGAAAGGTGAAGGGATCCCTGGGCGACACCCCTACTCTCGAACAGCTCAGAACAAGTAATTAGAAAGACAGACAAGGATAAAGCAGATGTGGCAAGATGGTAATGCTTGAGGAATCTGGGAGAAGGTATGCAGCGGTTTTGTGTACTCTACAACTTTTCTGTAAATCTGAAACTATTCAAAATAGAGAGGTTAGGGGCTTCCCTGGTGGTCCAGTGGTTGAGACTCGCGGTCCCAATGCACGGGGCTCAGGTTCGATCCCTGGTCGGGGAACTAGATCCCACATGCTGCAACTAAGAGTTTGCATGTCGCAACTAAAGATTCCCCATGCCACAACTAAAAGATCCTGCATGCCGCAACTAAAAAGATCTCACATGCTGCGACGAAGATCCCGCGTGCCTCAACTAAGACCCAGCACAGTCAAATAAATAAATATTTTTTTTTTAAAAAAAGAGGTTAAAAAAAAAATCCCTGAGAACAGAAGCGGGGGGGGGGGGTGTTGGTCACTGGCCTGACAGCTTCAAGAAGCCTTACTCTGAAGGACACACAAGAAACAGCTAACAGAGGTGGCCTGCTGGGAGCCCGGGACACTGGAATGATCACAGACTTTTAGTTCTTTTTGAATTTCATACCCTTTGAAATGTAGTCAAAAAAAAGATCACTGCTGAGAAAAGACTCAGTTTCTGAAATTAGACCGTGAAATTGCAGTGATGATTCACACCACCTTGTGAATATATTACAAATACCGAACTGTATACTTGACAATGGCAAATTTTACGGTCCATGAATTCTAGTCCCCCAGAGAAAAACGGTTTTGGTATAGCTTTCGGGGCACGCCGGGGTGTGCAACAAATCTGAATGTTTCCTCTCCATCTCCATCAGGATCGTAACTCCTTGCGGAAAGTATCTGCTCCTTATTCACCTTCTAACGGTATCCTCTGCATACAGTAAGCACTCCATAAGTGTGTTCATGAATGAACTTCAGCTTGCCACTTTGGGGGGAAGAATTCCTTCCACAGTCCCCACTACTTTTGGGATTCAATCTTATCCCTGATCAAGGTCTTCGGCACCCTGTCCCCAGTCCTCCCACCTGCTCCAGCCCCGGGTCCCCTCAGTTACTCCAACCAGCCAGGCCAACCTCTCTCATCTCCGCCAACACCTGACACTCTCTCTTGCCCCCAGGCTTTTGCCCTGGGAGCTCCCTCCCCAAAGAGGTGGTCCAGGACCACCCACACCTGCTTAATTCCTGCCTGACCATCAGGGCTCAGCCAAGCGCCGCCTCCTCCAGGGGCTGCCCCGCCCCTTCCGAGACCCCAGCCCCCACCCCCGTGACCCACAGTCACTGCTCCCTGCGCCTTCCAGCCATCACTCTTCCAGGGCATCGACTTTAATCCACTTGTGTGATTTGATGCTCCCTGGGTCTCAGCGCTTCGGGGGCAGGGGCCTGCTCTGTCTTGCTCACGGTTCATTTCTCCCAGCGCCTGCAGGGGTCTGGCCCCCCGCAGACTCCATCACGTGGTGAAGGAATCGATACACGAATGAACAAATGGCCAAGCGTTAACTGGTGTGGGGGGTGCATTACTGAGGTGTGTGACCTGGGGCAAGCCAGTGGCCTCCTGGGCCTGGGTTTCCCCTGCTGGCCAGTGGGAGGGGCTGGGCGGTCGGGAACAGCCGGGAGTCCCAGAAAGGCTGGGAGGTTTCGTGGCAGGGCAGCGAGGCACCTCCCTAAAGATAAATAAATGAGCACATCTCCTAACAGACTCACAAGGCATCATCGCCCCTAACGAACTGGATGACTATTCTTCCTTAACAACAGCTCAGACCTGACCCAGACTCGAGTTCCCCCCGTGGCCTTGAAAACGGCCTTTTACGGGGCTTCCCTGGTGGCGCAGTGGTTGGGAATCCGCCTGTCGATGCAGGGGACACGGGTTCGTGCCCCGGTCCGGGAAGATCCCACATACCGCGGAGCGGCTGGGCCCGTGAGCCGTGGCCGCTGAGCCTGTGCATCCGGAGCCTGTGCTCCGCAACGGGAGAGGCCACAACAGTGAGAGAGGCCCGCGTACCACAAAAAACAAAAAAACAAAAACAAAAAAAACGGCCTTTTACGGTTGGCTTCAGAACCTGCGTGGGTTCCAAGCACCCGCTGAACCTGACGCCCGAGGGGCTGGCCGTCAGCTCTGGCTGTGACTTCAACCCAGCCGGCGGTAAGCAAGCCCCGACCTGCATGGGCGGAGGCGCGGGGCTGGCGAGGCTCCGACGGCCTCAGGTGAGCAGCAGCTCACCTCCCTGCGTGCTAGGCTGCCTGTTCTACCTGCCTGGTGGCACTTACGGCGCCAACGTGGATGGGAAGTGAGGAGGGGGGTGGAGGTCCTGCTTCCACTGGCCCCGAACGCTCTCTGCCCTGGGCTTCCCGTGGGCAAGCGACTCAGAGGCGCCCACCTGCTTCTCTGGAAACGCATCACGGGCTGGCTCTGGAGTCAGACCCGGGTTCCACCACCACCTCATCAAAGGCAGTGAGTCCTACAGGGCTGACACCCCACCTCCCTGGACCTCTGTGTCCTTTTTTCTTTTTGGCCGCGCCATGAGGCTTGTGGGAGCTTAGTTTCCCGACGAGGGATCGAACCCAGGGCCACCCCTAACCTACGAGTCCCAACCACTGGACCGCCAGGGAACTCCCCGTCTCTGTCTCCTCTTTCTTCCAAAGGAGAGTCTAGAAAAAAGGGGACCGGCTGGCTCCACTCCTTGGAATTGAGACACAAAATCACAGTTATGAGACCCCATCCACCTGCCACACCAGCAAAAGCAAAAAAGCTGACAACAGCGGTTGCTGGCAACCTCGTCGGGGGAACAGGTGCTCCAGAGACGGGGGGGGGGGGGGGGGGGGGGGGGGGGGGGGGGGGGGGGGGGGCACTCTGGAAACCAGCGCCACCTTCTGGAAGGCGGCGAGGTCGATTCAGTACAATTTAAAAAAACAGAGTGGGGTTGGGGAAAGGGAAAGGGGCTGGGGGTTAGAGCTGAAAGCCAAGAAGTCATGAGCCCGTAACTGCTGGATCTGGTGCCAGGTTCCTGGGGGAGGGGTGGGGGGGTTCAGGACCCTCTGCTCTCTACTTGTATACCTGTTTGAAAGGTTCCGTAAGAAAAAGGTAAAAAGCAAAATTATTCAGCAGTAAACAGGAAGGAAGCACGGATACGTACGACCACACCACATGGATGAAACTTCAAACCAACATGCCGAGGGAAGGAAGCCAGCCACAAGGGATGATATAGTGTGTGATTCCATCTACGTGAAAGGTCCCGGATAAGCAAATGCATAGACACAGGAAGCAGATCTGTGGTTGCCAGGGGCTGGCGCTGGAAAACCGGCAGAGGACCGCAAAGGGGAGCAAGTTGTCCTCTTGGGTCACTGACAATGTTCTAACATTGATTGTGGGGATGGCTGCCCAGCTCCGAAGGTACTAAAAGCCACTGGCTTGTATTTGGCCCTGCCACACGGCCTGCGGGATCTTAGTTCCCCGACCAGGGATCGAACCTGGGCCCTTGGCAGTGAAAGTGCGGAGTCCTAACCACTGGACCGCCAGGGATTTCCCTGGCATATACTTTAAATAGGTAAATGTTTTGGTAGGTGAATGATATCTCAATAAAGCTGTTAAATTTCCGTTAACGCTGGATAAAACCAAAAATTGCACCTCTCCTTGGACTCGGCATTTGGTGGCTTAAGAACTGATCCTGCAGTTCTGTTCACCCATGAGCACAAAGATTTACTTATAAGGACCCAGGCCAGCGTGTGGGGCCTGATATGCCAGGTGTTTTCATTGTTATTTGGTGCCTCTGAGCCAGTGCTGGGGGGAAGGTCAGGGAGGTGGGGCCCATCTGGATCAACCCCTGAGCAGGAACTTTTAAATCAGGAGAGAAATACAGTAACATTTTTTTGGGGGGGTGGGGGGCAGGCGGCACGCAGGATCTCAGTTCTCCCACCAGGGATCGAACCCACGCCCCCTGCAGTGGAAGCGCGGAGTCTTAACCACTGGACCGCCAGGGAAGTCCCAGAAATACGGTAACATTTTGATCAACATTACAGCCGAACGTCAGCCCTGGGGCTGGAGAATAATGTGTGTCTTTTCTTACATGTCTGGAATATTTCTGGCAGGAGATGCAGGAAGCTTAACAGTGGAAAACTAGGGCTCAGAGGGGCCCCGGAGGACTCGGTTTTCACACGATGACCTTTGATCGTGTTCAGATTATGTCACTACACGCCGACGGTGCTGCAAAATTTTTGTTTCGGGACTGGAAAATTCAGAGATGCTACCCGCGCCCACCACGCGGCAGGAGGGTTACTTGAGGTGGCCTGTGTCGGGAGGGCAGGCGGCCCCTGAGGCGCTCAGGCCCCCACTGTGGCCTCCTTCTGAATTTGTTTGTCAGCTGCCCAGGCAGGAGCAGGGCAGTTATGCAACGCGTGGTTGGGAAATCTAGCAGGGAGGCCTGGGACCTTGTGTCAATACGCCTGAGGACGCTGGCCTGTTCGCGGCCTGGGTGAACAGCCAACCTGGCACTGGGTCTCCAGCCCTCCCCGTTGGCCCTGGAGCCCACAGTGGCTCCTGAGGCCTTCCGCAGCCCCGGAGACCAGAGGAGAATGAGACCCAGCCCCGGCCCCGCTCAGAACTGAAAATCAGGGTCTCCACGGAACTGGTGAAAGGAATCACAATTCATCCAGACCATGAAACGCCAGGTAGCCGGAAAAAAAAGACTGAGATTTCCCCCTCTATGCGCGCGTAATGGGTTGAATCGTGTCCCCCTACCCCCTCCAAAAACACATTAAAATCCTAGTGCCCGGGACCTCTCAGAATGTGACCTGATTTGGGTATCGGGTCGTTGCAGCTGTAATTATTAAAGTTAAGATGAGATCACACGGGAGTGCGGTGGACCCTAATCCAAAATGACAGGTGTCCTATAAAAGGGGAGATTTGCATACAGAGGCTTCGGCAGGGAGGCGGGCGGACCCCATGAGGCTGAAGGCAGAGATCAGGTGATGCTTCTAACAAGGAAACCCCCAGAAGTTAGGGGAGGGGAAGGGAACAGATTCTCCCAGGACCAACCAACCCCACCAACACCTCGATCTCAGACTTCTGGCCTCCAGACCTGGGAGATGATCAATTTCACTTGTTCAAGGCACTCGGTTTATGGTGCTTGGTGATGGCAGCTCTGGCAAACGAATACAGTATTGCAAGGGAACTGCTATAAAAATGCACTGTTTGGTGAGAAAGGTGGGGGGCGAAGCAGCAGAACACGGATAAGGAGCTGAGTATTTCACCCCAGGGCCCCCGAGCCCAGACCGTCCAAGGAAGACCCTGCACCCTCGCTTCAGCCTCCTCCCGCCCTCCAGTCCATCCTCCACACGGCCCAGAGCTGCTCCTCCACGGCTCCCAGCCCTCCCATGGCTCCCCAGTGCCCCCGGGACAAATCCCAGCCCCTCAGGCTGGCACTGGAGGCCCCACCTGCCTCTGCGGCTCCATCTCCCCACTCCCCTGGGTCACCCACTAATTGAATCCATTCGAGAAGTTTCAATTCCTCACACACGCCACGCCTTTCCTGCCTCGGGACTTTTGCACGCGCCGTTTCCCCCTGCCTAGACCGCTCCTCCCAGATAGCACCAACGCTCACACCTTCGGCTCTCCAGGCCTTTGCGCAAACATCACCATCTCAGTGTGTCCTTCCCGATCCCCTGTTTAAAGCCTCCTCCTTCCTCCGTCCCCTGTTTTAGTTTTCAAACCAAGCAATGAATGGCCGGGTGTCCACCCCCATCCTCCGTGGGGGGCTCTGGGCTCACGGCTCACTCACAGGTGATTTCCTCGTGGGTGAATCCCAGGACCCGCAGGGACTCCAGTGTCTCCTGGAAGAGCTCACGCTCCTGGCCCGGAGAGGATGATGGCCCGTTGGTCAGGAAGCGGTAGTGGGAGAACGGCTCCAGGAGGAGGTCGGCTGCAGGAACAACGGGCGGAGGCCAAGGTCAAGAACGAGCTGTAGAGTCAGACTCAAGCCCCGGCTTCCTCAATAGCCACCCCAGGAAGAACATCACTTCCCCACTAGGAACCTCGGTCTCCTCCTCTGTCAAACGAGTGGGGATCCAGTCTTCAAGGGTTTGGTGGGAAGGGCCGGGCGTGAAGTGGGTACTTAGCACATATCAGACCTTTCCTCTTCCCTCCTTCCATAAAGATTCTCAAGTCGCAGAGTTGCCCAGAGAAGGCAGGAGCCGCCCACTGGCAGAAGCAGCAGCAGGGCTGCGGGTGCCTGAGTCAGCAGAAGCCATGGGACAGGAGGGGGTCGGTGGCAGAGGGTTCGGAAGCCACCGTGAGCGGGAGGCTGGGTGCGGAGGGGCCGGGAGGCGGCCCAAGCTACGGGGCCGAAGAAGCCAGAATGACAGGGAGCCACAGGGCGGCGGGGCCACTGTAGAGGAGACAGCCTTGGGGCGTTTCCACAGCCAGAGGGCCGGAGGAGCACAGAGCAGGAGACAGAAGGCGTCTCAGGCAGGAGCCATGAGGCAGCAGGAGGCTACAAGCCACGCAAACCACGATCATCGGGAACCACGAGACGGCAAAGCTGGAGTTGTTACAGCACCCGCCGGAGTAAGCAGAGCCCCGGAGTTTCAGGAGAGAAGTGAGTGTGGGCAGGAGACACGTGGCCACGTAGCTCGCATGAGCAAGACCCAGGAGACAGCGGGAACCAGAGGGCAGCAGAGTCTGGGGGTGGCAGGAGTCGAGAGGCAGCAGAAACCGGGGGCGGTCGGATCCGGGAGGCGAGAGAATCCACCACCCAGCAGGAGCCTGACACAAAGCAGGTGCTTGACAAAGGTTAGTGCCTCCCACGTCCTCCGCCCCAGGGGGCCCACACGCGGCTACCACCCAGACCCCAGGGAGGGGTGCGGAGCCGTCGGACACTAACCTTTGAGCTGCTCCCCGGCGCCTCCCAGCAGCTGGTAGAAGATGTGGAAGCTGCATTCGTCCTTGGCCTGGCGGATGGCCCTCGACTTCTCCAGCAGGTCTGGGGGGGCGGCGAGTCAAGGTGTCGCATGGAGGGGACCCCCCTGCTATCCCGTGGAGTCACACACAGCCCCGGCCGGCGACCTGGTCGCTGACGGGACCGGTGGCTTTGGACGTGTGTCACTGAAGCCTCAAGCCTGAAGTTTCCTCATCTGTGCAAGGGGCCCGATACTAACACCCGTCCATGAGTCTATGAGGTGCTGTCGGGGTAAGTGAGTTATTATGTGTCAAACACTGGAGCTGTGACTGGCTTTTCATTACCAAGGATAAGAATACCTCCTGCTGTCATGATCCTCCCAGCCTCAGTTTCCCCGTATGACCGCTGGGGCTCTCAGCTTCTCCCTCTGCGAAAGCCACGTGGCACGTTTACACACTGAAAACTGGCGAGACGCCTTAAAGGAAAATAAAACACCCGATGATCGGTGTAGCCGTCTGTGTCCTACACCCGTGGACCACCGAGCACATACTTTGCACACCTGTCATAATGCAGGACCTGCCTTGGGGAGCCTCGCCCAAGACGGACTGCAGACCGTTGACCCAAAGCCCTGGGGTGCTAACCTGCTTGGGTGAGACGGGGAGGACCCACGGGAGGAGGTCCCACAGGGCAACGTGGGGTGAAGGGAGCATGCACGACCTGTGCGACCCTGAGTGATGACAGCCCCGAGCCTCGTTTTCCTCTTCCGTGAAACGGGATGATAACCGAACCTGCCTCACAGGGTGACAGAGACGAGGAGCTGAGCTAACGTATGCGGAGTTCTCAAGACACCACCAGGCACGCAGTAAACCCTCAAGAAATGCTGGACATGCTGATGCTGGTGTGAGGGGCCAGGCCAAGCCCAGGATCCACATCTGTTTGACCCCGGGGGTGGCACCTGTCCCGCAAGCACCAATGACCGCAGGCTGGCCATCGGCCCCGAGGCAGAGACAGCCAGGCAGGAGAGCCGTGCCTGGTGGGGGCAGCCCCCACTGGATGGGGGGGTGTGGATGGGAGAAAGTTAGCGTTTGGAAGCCGGCAGAGAAGACGCCGGGGTCTGTGGAGGCCTGGGATGGGGCAGCGAGAGCCGTGAGCTCTGAGAAGTTGTGTGAGCAGGAACCGTGATGCAGAGGGGTGACGGGCCGCAGAAACTGGGGCGGCAGAAGGACACGAGGCCCGGAGCCCAAGGAAGAAGGTACCAGGTGGAGGCAGCAGAGCCCATGGCGCCCAGCTGCCTGACAGCGAGATCCCTGTTTCCTTACTCCCTAAGCCCTCGTAGGAAAAACCCTTCACCCACAGATGACCGCGGGGAACAGGGAGCCTAGATACCGCGGGGACGGGGATACGATTTGTTATGAGTCCCAACCACATTGCAATGAATAATTGTTAACACTATAAGGACACTGCTAAATGACTCATTCATTTCTAATAATGACAGCTTTTTTTTTTTTTTTTTTTTTTTTTTTTTGACCCTGCCACACGGCTTGTGGGATCTTAGTTCCCCGACCAGGCAGGGATTGAACCCGGGCCCTCGGCAGTGAAAGCGCCGAGCCCTAACCTCTGGACCGCGACCGCCAGGGGATGCCCAGATAGCTCATGCTTGAGTGCTTACGATGTGGCAGGGGCCATGCTGAGAACCCGCCTCACTTCAGACCCTTCCAGGGTAGGTTCAACGATCCGCCCCCTTCTACAGAGGGGGCAACTGAAGCCCGGAGAGGTCAAATCACGTGCTCAAGACCCTCAGAGTGTCAGAGCTGGGATTCGAACGTGGGTGGGTGTGATTTCTTCGCTCGTTCTCTTAAGCTCTGCACTCCTGGAGCTTCTGGGTTTTTTAATTCCTACAGAGCATGTGTGGGAAAGGTCTGACACAGCTGGGCTGACTCAGCTGGCTTGCAAGGCCCGCCTCTGGCTGGTGTCTGGGAATCTGGATTTCGGGAGGGTTCCCAGGCTTCCTTGGCTGACAGGAGGGGCTCCTTGCACCTGAACTGTTTGTGCAAAACAACATGGTTTCTTCTGAACACCCACTTTCCTTCGGGGACTCTGGAATTTGGGTATGTGCCAGGGAGAGGGTGCCTATGTGATCAGGCCCCAGTAAAAACCCTGGGCGCGGAGTCTCTGATGAGCGTGCCTGGTGGAAAACATTTCACACGTGTTGGCATACCTGGGAACTAAGCGCGTCCTATGTGACTCCACGGGGCAAGGCCTCTGGAAGCTGGCGCTGCCCTCCTCCCCCCCCACTCAGCCCCACACGCCTTCCCCTTTTGCTACCTGCGCTCACGACCTTTCTCTGTGGTTAAGTCACAGCCGACCCTCCGCCCCATAGGAGGCTGGGCTGGCCTTCTCCTAAAAGCTCCGGGAGGCCCTGCCCTCCTCCCTTCATGTGGAGATGCTGCCTCTGCCCCTTCCTGAGGTTCTAGGATCCTTCCCCTTCTGCAGAGGGGGAAACTGAGGCACAGTTTCTGAGCTGCAGGGAGCCAGGTTTCCCGGCGAGCGTGGACGCCTGTTTTCCGTAAGCGGTGAGATCCCAAGAGCCACCCTCCTTGTCTGTCACCCCTCGTCTCCCCACCAGGCACCCCTCCGGCAGTGAGAGGATACAAGTCTCGATGTTGGCGCCCACGATGTACCCGGCAACGTCGAAGTTGATGCGGATGAATTTGCCCTGCAAGGGAAGCAGGTGGAGGGACTTAGCCAAGGATCCCGTGGGCCTAGAGAGCACGGCCAACCCACACTCACCCCTCCCAGAGCCACGGCTGCCTCTTGCTTTCTCCCTCCACTGAACCCCACGTCCAATCATGAGGTTCCAGTTCGGGGGGCGGGAATTCAAGGTCCAGGCCCCTTTGACTTCTTTCCTCGGCCCCCAGGCCCCCCCCTCCTTCAACAGACCCATATATCCTGCCTCCCCTCCACCATCCTCCTAAACTCCCAGCTCCTGTTTCACTGGCTCAGGCCCAGGCACCGCCCTCCCCCAGCACTCACAAATCGGGAGGAGTTGTCATTCTTTACTGTCTTGGCGTTGCCAAAGGCCTCCAGGATGGGGTTAGCCTGAAGAAGCTGCCGTTCCAGCTCACCCTGCAGGGGCGTGGGGGGGATGACCCGTCAGTGGGCGGAGGGGGGGTGGCCCAGCTGTAAGGGGGGGTGGGTCTGTGTCACGGCTGGCTGAGTGTCTGTGTGTGAGGGGCCTTTGCGTGTCCGGGTGTGTGCCCGCTTTCCCGCATCTGGGCCGTGCCCTTCAGTCTACTGTGAAGGGAACGAGGAAACAACTGAGGAAACATCTCCAGGATACATTGTTAGTGGAAACAAAACAAAACAAAAAGCAAGTTGCAGGAAAATACCTACAGTGTGATCCCGTTCATAAAAAATAAATTGAGGGAAAAGCACACCACAAAACAGGACTCCTATTTCTATAAGGACAGACACAAGTCTGTAAACATTTAGAGAAAGGTCTGCAAGGATACACACCAAACTGTCAACAGCCTAAGACACTCCAAGGAAGGAGGACTGAGAGAAGGAAAGAGGAATTTCACTTTATCTGATTTTTGTTGTTGTTGTTACAGTGAATATGTACTCGTGTATCACTTGGAGAATTAAAGAAAAATCTATACCATCTATGTGAAGTGCTTCAAACTGTTTAGCAGTTTGGTAGTTTCCTCCCCCAGTCAGGCTGATCCATGGGAAGGGATTTATTTATTTATTTATTTATTTATTTAAGACAGGAACCTTTTTTTAAAACTGAAGTATAGTTGATTTATAATATTGTGTTAGTTTCAGGTATACAGCAAAATATGGTTATACATATATATGTATATACCTATATTCTTCTTTTTCCGATTCTTATCCATTATAGTTTATTACAAGATATTAAATATAGTTCCCTGTTCTATACAGTGAATCCTTGTTGTTTATCTATTTTATATATGGTAATGTGCATCTTTTCATACTCTACACCCAATTTATCCCATGGGTAGGGATCTTATTCTGAACTTCCCTACAGCCACCTCGGTGTCAGAGCCAGGAACATAGTAGGTGCTCAGTCAACAGCAATCCCCTTCCCCTCTTTCCTAGCCAGGCTCTCAAAGATACCAACGATTTCTTTAAATGCCCTGTGAGCCCTCAGACACTAGCCTGAGCTGGGTGTAAACACACTAACCCTACCATAACTGTCAGCGTGGGTCTGTGGGTTGTGTGAACCCGCGGTGTCTGTGGGCTCTGTCTACATATATTTAGCAGATCAACAATAAATGGCAGCTTTGGCCTCTGGGTTGTTTCACATTGGGACCTGTGGCCAGTCTGCAGACACAGTAGGGCTAACAGAAACAGCTGTGTGGTTGGGGTCTGCACACGTGCGGTAGGACCACACTAAATGGTCGCGTGGGACCTAGGTGTGTGCACGCAGTAGGGCTTCCAGAAGCAACAGTGGGGTGGGGGGGGCGGTGTGCACACAGTAGGGTCGTGTGAAATGACAGTATGGGGCTGGGCGTGCACACAGCAGGACTGCCGTAAGCGGCAATGTGGCTTCCTGGCAGGGGTGGCCACCAGTGCCTGAGGGGGCCCTGTCTGCCGGGAAGACTGTGGTTTGGGGTGACCCAGGTGGTATTAGGGGTGACAGGACTCGAGGTGATTCCCCGCTACTCACATAAGACACGGTGCTGGTGGAGGCCTGAGGAAGTCACAGGACACGAGACACGGACCGGGACACGGACCAGGACACAGCACATGGAACATGGACAGACACACAGGTGAACTGGTGGTCTCAGGTGGGTGGGGTGAGGCGGAGAGACGAGGGGCTGGGGAAACTGGCCGTGTGGAGTGGGGTGGCGTCGGGGGGTGGGGTACCCACAGTACCTAGGGTTTGAATCCAGGCTGGCCCTTCCTGGGTGTATGGTCTCGGACAACCAATTCACCGCAGCTGTGACTTTGGCTTCCCGTCTTTAACGCAGGCAGACCACACCCACCTCACTGGAGTGTTACAGTAATAGAAGCAAAAGCACTAGCACTATATAAATGCTCACTTATAGAGCAAAGCTGGGCATTGCCGGAACCTAAACAGGCCTGACACATAGTGGATGCTCTGGAATGTGAGCACCTACTGTGTGCCAGGCACTGTTCCAAGGGCCAATGAGGCCAAGGACCGGCCTTCACATTTTTGTGTCTACCCTGCCTCTGCTCCCAGCACTATATCAGGCACACAGTAGGGATGCAGGGGGCATGGGCAGCCAGGGGAAGGCCCACAACTGTGTCCCTCCATGGAGGAGGCAGGCAGGGAGTTAGTTATGGAGGGAAGCAGAACCTGAGATGGAGGGGGCCTTGCTGGTGGCAGGGTCCAGAGGACGTCCCAAGGCAGGTCACTTACCGGGACACCCGGCTCCTTCCTGCCCTTTGGCGATGATGCCACATGGGCGAGGTACTGGATGACTTTCTTGGTGTTTTCTGTCTTCCCAGCCCCAGACTCCCCGCTAAGGCGGGGCACAAAGGGAAACAAAAAGGGTCAGCAATGTTCCGAGGTAAGCCCCGCCCGTTCCAAGCAGAGGCCACTCCCAGCCGGGACCCCGCTTCCTCCAGGAAGTCCTTCAGGATTACTCACGTGCAGAGAATGGATTGATCTTCACGATCTGTAGGGGACAGAGGGGGACGTGTCACGTGGGAGGATTTCTCCAGCGAGACACTGGCCACCCTCTTTTCAAAATCCTTCCCAAAGGCTAAGGAAAAGCTTGGATTTTGACATGTGACCCTCCTGGATTCTAATACCTAACCCTAACTCAACCTCTCATTTGCTGTGTGGCCCTGGGAAAGCAGCTACCCCTCTCTGAGTCTGTGTCCTTACCTGTAAAATGGAGACAACAAACTCCAATTGAACAGAATGTGATTCATTCAACAAACTTCAATTTGAGTCCCTACCCTGTGCTGCCTTGTGCTGAGTGTGTGAAATTCAAAGACATGAGAGTGAGATCCTGGACCCCAGGCTCAGCCTCTAATAGAAAACAGGCCACAGAATCGTAGTTTTGGTGACTGGTGGCCCATTGGTGGGTCATCTGCCCAACTTGAGGGCAGAGAGCACAGCTCAGTCCCCACCATCTCCTCCTACGCGCAGCCTGGGCCTGACACAACCCTTCAACAAATGCACACTGACCACCTACTAAGTGTCAGTGAGAATTTGCAAGGTCCCTGCCCTCATGAAGCATCTGCTTGAGTTGGGGGGTAAAAGCACATAAACTAGGGGTGTTCCCTGGTGGCCTAGTGATTAGGATTCTGGGCTTTCACTGCCATGGCCTGGGTTCAATCCCTGGTCTGGGAACTGAGATCCCTGCAAGCCATGCAGCAAAGCAAAACAAACAAACAAACAATGACAACAACAACAAAAAAAAACCCCATAAACTAAAGATGAAGATTTGACAGCTGGCAATGTCTGGAGACATTTTTGGTGGTCGCAACCTGGGAGGATTGTCCTACAAGCTTTAGTGGTAAAGCCCAGGGATGCTGCTTAATATCCTATGATGCACAGGACGACACCCCACTCCAAAGACTCATCCAGCCCCAAATGTCAACAGAGCCAGGATTGAGAAGCCCTGGTCTAAAGTCATAAGAAGTGACTGAGGGGAGGGGTCGAGGGCCAGAAGGCATCTCAGAAGAGGTGCTATTTCAGCTCAGCCCTAAAGGATGAGGAAGCAGGGAAAGAGCATTCCAGGCAGAGGGGGCACAACCAGTGCAAAGGCCCTGTGGTGGGACCAAGTTGGAGATGTTTGAGAGACAGCAAGGAGGCCAGTGAGGCTGGGGGAGGGGGCAGAGCTGGAGATGATGCAGATGGGTTTGGAGACCACGATTAAAGGGTCTGGATGGTTTTTAAGGAGGGCAGGAGGTCTCTGGGTGGTTTTAAGCCAGAGAGAGGGCTGCATTCAATAGGGCCTCAGAGTTAGCAGCCTGGTTTGGGAGGCTATGGACATGGGTTCAAGGCCCAGCCACCTCCCCGCCTTGCTGTGTGACCTTGCGTCAGTCTCTGAGGTCTTCTGTGCCTTACTTTCCCCATCTGAAAAATGGGGCAGAGTGGTTAGGACTTGGTGCTTTCACTGCCGGGGCCCGGGTTTGATCCGTGGTCGGGGAACTAAGATCCCGCAAGCTACACCGCGTGGCCAGAAAAAAAAAAAGAATCTCTGAGATGAAAAATGGGGCTCAAAACAGCCCCTACCTCACAGGGCCACAGTCAGAACTCAGAAAGAATCTTCAAAAACAATTTCTTAAAATGTACCAGCTAGTATATAATACAGTTTTGTGGCCTGTTTTGTATCCGGGGCTGAACCTGGGATCCAGAATCTTGCTCTCATGTCTTTGAATTTCACATGCTCAGCACAAGGAGGAACATGGTAGGGGCTCAAATTGAAGTTTCTTGAATGAATTACATTCTGTTCAGTTGGAGTTTATTGTCTCCATTTTACAGGCCAAGGAACCCGAAGCTTAGGGGGATTTCCTTGGGTCCGGTGGTTAGGACTCGGCACTTTCACTGCTGGGGCCCACATTCAATCCCTGGTCGGGGAACTGAGATCCTGCAAGCCTCATGGTGTGGCAAAAAAATAAAAAAGAAAAAGAAACTGAGGCTCAGAGAGGGCCAGCCACTTTCGCAGGGTTACACAGCAAGCAAGAGGCCGAGTCGGGGTCAGGTATTAGAATCCAGGAGGGTCACACGTCAAAAGTCACAGGGCCCAGCCCAGGACGAGGACACGATACACAGTGTGACCTCCACGCAGGCAGCAGCTGGGCGCCTTGGGTTCGAATCCTACCTCAGCCACTGCCCCGCCAGTGGGACGGTGGGCAGTGACTGCGCTGCTCTATGCCTCAGTTTCCCCACCTGGCAACCAGGGAGAACGAGCACACCTCCTTCATAGGGTGGCTGTGACGTTCAATGGGTTCATCCGGGAAAAGTGCTCGACCCAGAGCAGGCACTCACTCTTATTTTCTTGAACATTTATTCCTAAGTTATAGTAACGAGTACACAAAATATGTAACAAATTAGATTATATAACCAACTAAAATGTTACCTCTGACTAAATACAAATTCAGAATGTGACTATAAAAACATTATATATAAATATGTTTGAGTGCATAATGCAGGTATTTGCAGGTATTTGATATACATGTATGTATGTATGTATACATAATAAATATCTAAGGAGTATAGTATGAATACTACGTGGGAATTTTGGAATTTTGCCAGAACTGATCAACATTGCCATGGGGTGAATGGCAGCCCCTCTGACGAACATCCTTGTGCAGTGCTCAGCCTGCCCAGCTGTACACGGCGACCCCATGCTGCCCACTGTCTAAGGGGCGGCCATTCACCCATGACAATGTAGATCACGTCAACAATATAAATGTTGAACGAATGAACACTCTTAAGAATCATTGTTTCAAGAGGAATTTTTGCAAGAGCTGGCAATAGTGAGGTCCCAAATGAGACTTGTTGAGGGAAGGGGTGAACAGAGAGACAGATAAAAAGGGGCCTGTCTGGTAGGACCCAGAGCCTTGCCCACTCGGCCCTCCATTTGTATTACCTCCTGCCCCACAAAGAAGCCTCACAGTGTCTGAAATCCTTGACCTGTCATCTGATCCTGACCCCCAGCCCAGTCCCCGCCGAAGAGGCACCTCCAGCAGCCCAAGCCCCACACTCACCCTGGAGCATGCTTCGGTAGGCCCCCTCAGTCACTGCATACACGTGGGGCGGCACTTCGTGGCGCTTTTTGCCCCGGTACATCTCCACAATCGCCTCTGTATAGATGGGAAGCTGCTTGTACGGGTTGATGACCACACAGAAAAGGCCGGAGTAGGTCTGCAGGGGGCAAGAAGGAGAGGGCCTCAGCTAGCTGCCTGCCTGTGGCCCAGACGGCAGCATGGGGCTGCTGTGTACAGCTGGGCAGGTTGTGCACTGCACAAGGACACCTGGCAAAGGGGCTGCCATTTACACCATGACAATGTAGATTTGAACATTTGTTACAAACAGTTTCAGGCTGATGGCTGAAAATAAGCTTTCCAAATTGCACAAAGGTGCTGTACGGATGAGGATTCACACACAGAGAGAGAATGTAGGCTCTGTAGCCCTGTCACTGCTTGGACTCGCACATGCGTGAAAGGACCATGTGCAAGTTCATCTGTAGCATCATTTTTTTTTTTTTTTTGTAACATCATTTTTAAAACAGCGAAAGACTGGAGACAATCTGGATGCATGGTCGTACAATGGTCTCCTATGATGCTCCTGGTGTACTGTATACAGGTGGAGAACTATCTCCAAAACATTATCACGGAAAGGAGACAAGGCAAGAACTGTTTGCATGGAAAGGGGTGCAAGAAGAGTATTTTTATGAATTTGCTTGAATACACATAGAATATTTCTGGAAGGGTGCTCCCAGTATCTGCAGCAGCTGAAACACGACAAGAGCATGTCTGCAGTTTCCGTTCATAACAGACTCACAGGACCTGCTTCCATGATCGTCTTGGTGGTTCCTTCTTACTGGAGGAAATGCTAAACAGGTTCTCAAGGTGAGTGAAAATAAAGATGTAATTTTTTTCTTTTGGCATCCAAGTTCATGGACACCCTGAATTTGTTCACACAGCTGTTGGGCCTGAGTGCAGGACCCTGTAACGGTTTAAGAACTGTTCCAGCTCGGACAGAGCCTCGGGTAGACAAGACGCACTTAGGATGGATAGAGGCAGTTAAGACAGCTAGAGAGCTAGCTGATCACCTAGCTAAACCAACTCAGAGAGCTAACGAGCTAAGTTAGCTGAACTAAGCTAGCTAATCCGGCAGGGAGTTAGCTACTTAGGGGCTTAGCTAGTTAACTATGAAACCAGTTAGCTACTTAGCCAGCTAGTTAGCTACTTCGCTAGTTAAATGGCTAGCTGGTTACTTGTTGGTTGGTAGCAGAACTGCTTTAAGCTCCCAGATGGCTAGAGCTTCTCAAGCAGAGCGAGGGTGTGGCCACCACAGGCTGCCCGGCTCCCAGGTGCCAAGCGTTTAAGGATGGGAGGGTGGGTGGCCAGTCTGGAGCAGAACAACCGGTTTGCTGGGCGTCTGCCCTCCCTGCCAGCAGCTCCCAGGAGCTCTCGAGGGCAGGGCGGCCCGGCCACATTCCCAGGGAGGGTATCTCATGGCTGCTGGTGCCCGGGGCCCAACTCCTGGCGGACAGAGGAGCCTCCTCGACCCGTGCTACTCCCCATCTCAGCCCCCTCCTGCCAACCATACCTGGTGGCCAAGGCGACACCCCAGATGGAATCTGAGCGGGCTGCCAAGGCCAGGGGGCAAAGGGCAGAGGCTGGTGTGCCTAGAGAGGGTCGGGGACACCTGAGCGGCCGGGGCACAGCTGCGGAAAACCTGGCCGGAAGGGGTCTGGGGTGGCTGCCCCAGCCCTCGGGGCTCTGAAGGCAGACCCACCGGGTGCAACTCCCTGCCTCCCCCTCTCCTCAGCCCTGTGACTCTCCCCACAGTCTCGGTTTTCTCCCTGAGAAACCCTCCCCATCTCATTACAGAGGCTGTGGGGATTCAGGACGATAATGAATGAAAACCAGGCAGCCCAAGGCGGGGCCCCATAAAAGGCGCTCCAGTCATGGGTCCCAAGACGCTCACGTTCCCATCCCACCTGAAAGCTAAGAGTTCACTCAGACTCGGATGCCACGTCATCCTGGGTTTCGAGCCCTGTGTGACTTAGCACGAGGGGCTTGCCCTCTCTGAGCCTCAGCTGCCAGTCCTGGTAAAATGGAGCTGTAACCCCCCCCACACAGTCTAGAAGGATTCTGAGCGTGGCACGCCACCATGCATCCTCCAGTGCCTCACAGAGCAGAGAACATGGCCAGTGTCCGGCAGATGGGTCCCCTTCCTGCCCTGAGCAGCCCAGTGGAGGGACCGAGACCCTGAGCCACTCAAGGCCAAATAGCCTACTAGCGACAGAAACTGGGTTTCTAGAACCCCGGACGCCCCCCACTCCTCGCACTGGGAAGCACTGTCTTCCCCATCACCAGTCGGCCAGTGAGCATTTATGAAGCAGGGCCCGAGGATGAACAAGGTGGAGCTTGAATCGAATCTTCTAGCTGCGTGGCCTGAGCAAGTGCCTTAACTTTTCTGGGTCCCATTTTCTCATCACACAGGGACGGGAACAGCGCTTCCACAGAGGGCTGCTGGGAGCCATCCGCAAGTTCCCGTTGCAAGTACAGGGCTCAGCGTGGGCCCTGGAGCCCTGTGCATGCTCGCTTGCTTGTTTGTTTGTTTGTTTATTTGCCACATGGCACGTGAGGATCTTAGTTCTCCGACTAGGGATCAAACCTGTGCTGCCACTGCAGTCTTAACCACTGGACCTCCAGGGAGCTCCCTGTGTGTGATTAATACGTTAGCTGTTAGCTACTACTGGGCTAATGGCTTCTTCTCTCCAAGCTGTGGACAAAGGAGGTCATAACCCCTACCTCACAGCCTTATGTGGAGAGGGGGTCAACAGATCATATTGGAAAGAAGTTTAGAACAGCTCCTGATGGAGAAAGCAGGCCGTCACTAATTGCTAATGATTATTGTTAAGGCCCTATTTGCTTCCTGTCTGGGCTTCTGGAATCTTCCATCTCGCTTTCATTTGTCAGGTCCCAATTCTCTGGCTCTCGGGCCATAGCCTTAGCTCGGCCCTTACCATTTTTGCCCCTGAACTTTCCCAATAATCTTCCTAATGCAGTGGATAGGATGTAGGGTCTGGAGTCAGACGGTCTGGGTTCAAATCCCAGTTAAGCTGGTGTGCAGCTGGTGGGGCTTTGTCCAAATCCTGGCCCCTCCCTGAGGCTCACTGTCCCCACCTGCGGAATGGGGATGATAGGAGATACCTTACAAAGTTGCCGTGAGGGTTCAGTGTTTATTCACAGGAAAAGGGTGGCTCAGTGTTTTGGGCGCCCCTCTGATCCCCTGTCTTTGGTGAGGTCCAGGGGAGTGGCCTGGACAGATGTCTCTTTCCCAGGACTCACAAAGGCTCGTGAGGAATCACAGGGGCCCAGTACAGCCTGGAGAAGCTGCCACCTCCATCCAGGGCCAGGCAGCCCTCAGTTCAAATCCCACCCCTGCCACCAAAAGCTGAGGGTCCCCGAGCCAGCCACTGGCCCTCTCACAACCTCAGTCTCCTCCCCAAACAGGAATCAGATTTCATAAAAAATATTCTAATCTTGTGCCTGTGACCCTTAATGGGGTGGATACTGGGGCCAGTTTATTTATCCTTAGTTTTTGATACATTTCATCATTGATTGAAATATTCTTTTATTACTCTCATTAAAGTTTTGTGGTTTTTTTAAAAAAATATTAAACCAGTACTTTTCCTTTTCGGGTTTTAGTGAGGTATTTTGTAGTTTTTTCTCGTGGGGTCAGTTGAAATGAGTAAGGTAGTGAGACCCTCGCCCTCTAAACGGGTGTTGGGAGCATGAGTCTGGGGCCAGCTGCCCGGGTTCAAATCCTTCATGTCCATGTGACCTGGGACCCAAGTCACTTAACATTCCTGAAACATCAGGTGATAAGAACAAGCTCCGCCCCACAAGTGAGCTGATAACCCACACGCAGCACTTAGAACAGTACTTGGCACATCACAAGTGCTTGATAAATATTTGCTAGCCACCCATGATCATTATTTTGCATTATTATTGTCCACATTCCTTGTCACTCTCTCTCTTCCTGTTTGCTCTGAATAACGCTTTGGCTGTCCCTTAGAACCACCCTGGAAGCTTATTCAAAAGACCAGTCACACCCTCAGAGAGCCTGATTTAAATGGGGTGAGGCGGGGCTTGGGTCTTGGTAATTTTTAAAAATTCCTAACATGATTGTAACATGAAAGCAGAGTTAAGAACTGCTGCCCTACTCCACCTGTCTGCTTTTAACTTTAACGTGAGACACTGAATGCTTAACAGAGACTAGACCATAGTTGACCTCACTATCATCAATCCCACCTTAATCCTAAGAGACATCACAGCAAAGTGGTGGGGCCTGGAGCCAGACTACCCATGTCTGCCAAGTCCAACTGGGTGACCTTGGTCAAGGAACTTGACCTTTCTGTGCCTCAGTTTCTTTATCTGTAAAATGGGGCCAAAATGCTTTATAATTGTGCAAATGTATTGAAACAATATATTTTAGAGTGCCTAGTACATGCTTAATAAATGTTAGTTTTCATTGTTATTAAATCTCTCTGGGCCTCAGTTTCCTTTTAAGTATAAAACACTCTACTATTTGTAAGATGAAAGGAAACAAACGCACAGAGCCAGGCATGCAGTTTTCCATACTCAGTGGCTCCCGTTAATTATCAGTACAGATCCATATCCCTGTCTCAAAACCTTTGGATGTGTTACATTTGAGGATTCAGAATTTTTTTAACTTAAGGAAAAGAATAAGGAGCATCTACCCTATAATATTACAGGACGCCCCCAATGGGGTCTGAGGCACTCTTTTTTTCTGTGGTACGCGGGCCTCTCACTGTTGTGGCCTCTCCCGTTGCGGAGCACAGGCTCCGGACGCGCAGGCGCAGCGGCCACGGCTCACGGGCCCAGCCGCTCCGCGGCACGTGGGATCCTCCCGGACCGGGGCACGAACCCGCGTCCCCCGCATCGGCAGGCGGACTCTCAACCACTGCGCCACCAGGAAAGCCCTGAGGCACTCTTGATATGCAATAGTTTATCATTTGGCAAGTAAGCGTAGGCAGAGTCATAGACATGGGATAAAGATTATAAATAGCCCCAGGTTGGTTCAAGTTGTGGTGTTGACACCCAGACCCGCACCCCGGGCAATGCCCTCCCGGGGAAGGAGGCCACTCACATAGATGAGGCCGGAGTAGTATCTCTCGCGGAGGTTGTGCAGCACGGAGGCCTCATTGAGGCAGGTCAGCTCAGCCATGTCCTCGGCCTTGCTGAACTTGGGTGGGTTCATGCGCTGGATCTGGTCGCGCGGCAGCCGCAGCCGCCGCCCGCTCTCCGCCAGCTCCACCTCGGCTTCCTCCTCGCCCTCGTCCCGCAGGGCCGCCGCCTCGAAGCCGTGCAACTCCGAAGGCACCCACACCAGGCGCCGTGCTGTCCACTCCACCTGCGGGGACATGGCCGAGCCCCCGGGCACACTCCCCACGCCCGGCCCACGGGGCGCGAACAGGAACGGCTGGGCCGCCTCGGGCACTGGGCCCGGCCTGGGGGGTGCCTTCCGCCCGGGCACCGACACGGTCACTGCTGCCATGGTCTGCAGGGAGAGAGCAGAGGGCGAGGGTCAGGGAGGGGGGGCTCCATCCCCACCCCAGATCCCCCAGGCAGTCAGCACTGCCTTTCTCCCCCAGACCTCGATTTACACATCTGCAAAATGGATCCACAATCTTTCTTTACTCATTCCACCCATTCGCCTCTCTATCCATTCATTCATTAAATAATTCTGTTTGTGTGAGTGCGTGTGTGTGTGTGTGTGTGTGTGTGTGTGTGTGGCCACACGACGTGGCTTGTTGGATCTTAATTCCCTGACCAAGGATTGAACCCTGGCCACAGCAGTGAAAGCTCCAAGTCGTAACCACTAGACCCCCCCAGGGAATCACTGATTCAAGAATTCTTTAATAACAACCTAAATGTCCATCAACAGATGAATGGACAAAGATATGGTACATATATACAGTGGAATGCTCCTCAGCCATTAAAAAAAGAATGAAATAATGCCATTGGCAGCAACATGGATGGACCTAGAGATTATCATACTAAGTGAAGTAAGTCAAAGACAAATATCATATGATATCACTTATATGTGGAATCTAAAATATGACACAAACGAACTTATCTACAAAACTGAAACAGACTCACAGACATAGAGAACAGATTTGTGGTTGCCAAGGGGCGGGGGATGAGGGAGGGATGGATTGGGAGTTTGGGATTAGCAGATGCCAACTATTATATATAGAATGGATAAACCACAAGGTCCTACTGTACAGCACAGGGACCCATATTCAATATCCTGGGATCAACCATAACGGGAAAGAATATGAAAAAGAACATATATATGTATAACTGAATCACTTTGCTGAAAAGCAGAAATTAACACCACATTGTAAACCAACTATACTTCAATAAAATAAATTTTTAAGAATTAATTCTTTAATAAGCCAAGCTGTGAGCCAGGCACTATTCAAGGCATCAGTCATATAGCCAAAAACAAGCCAGAAAAAGATCCCTGCCTTTCTAAGGTGTTAACATTCCAGCCCTGCTCTGGCTATTTCGGGAGTCCTGGCCCTGTGTGGCTACTGGAAAGTTGAAATGGAGAATCCAAACTGAGGTGGGTTCTGAGCATAAGACACACACCCAGTTTCAAAGACAGTACAACGAAAAGCTCATTCGTGTTTTTTACATTTGATGACATATTGCACTGATAATATTTTGGATATATTGGGTTAAGTAAAATATATCATTAACATTCATGTCACTTGTTCCTTTTTACTTTTTTATTTTTAAAGTGGCTAGAAATTTTTAAATTATACATTTGGCTTGCACTGTATTTGTATGAGTTCGCACTGCTCTAATCCCAGGAGATGGATTCAAAGATAAATGAGTAAATTATATAGTATGTTAAATGATGATACACGCCAAGGAGAAAAACGAAGCAGGGAACAGGAGATGTTAGGGTTGAGGGGAGCTGAAGTTTTAATTGGGGTGGCTAGGGAAAGCCTCTTTGATGTGGCATCAGAATAAAGATCTGAGGGAGATGAAGGAAGCAGGCCATGGGAACGTCAGGAGGAAAAGCATTCCAGGCTGGGAGAATAGCTCCGTGCGAAGGCCCTGGGGCAGGTGTGTGCCTGTGTGTCTGTGGCATTGTGAGAGGCCAGTGTGGCTGGTGCCAGGTGATCCAGGCAGAGAGGGTGGTAGGTAAGGTAAGATTAGGGACCAAAGGGGTCAGATCCTGTTGTGATGAGGACCTTGACCTCATAGATGTGAGCCCTAGGAGGGTGTCAATCTGATTTCTGTAACTCAGGTTCCCTGACCACCTCTGGTGTACCCCAGAACAGACCTGAATCTCATCCCTCGGTTAGTGGCTTCCTTCCCTGTGACCTGACTTCCTTCTCTTTACAACGGGGAGACTGGCCCCATTCATTCACTTCTGCATTCACTCAACATTCCCTGAGGCTGTTCAAGTACAGAGGCTCTGCCCAGAGTGAGTCTGAGGACCCAGAGATGAGTCAGACGGGGCCCTGCTTTGAGGAGCTCCTGGTCTGGGGGTGATCTAGTCTCGGACAGTCAGAACCCAAGATGAGCTGTGAGCTGATAGCGGAGGCACTGGGGGAGCCAGCCTGTGCTAGACCCCTCCCCGCCCTTAAAGGGGCTGCAGACCAGTAGTGAACAGACCACTGCTGCAATTCTGCAGCAGTCTAAGCACAGGTCAGGAAAAAAGTTGGCCTCTATTCTCTCCCACTGCCTCAAACGGCCACGTCACCGCCACCCCCGTCACAGGAACCCCCCAATGTTCTGTCCCCCCCACCTCGGTGCTTCTGCCTCTGCCCTCCAGGCCCCCCCACCTCCGACACATCCCTGGAGAAGTCCCTTCAAACACCCAGCTCCTCTTGGGGCAGCCCTAAACCTGGTCCCATCAGGCTCTTGCCTTTCTCTCACCCGGAAGCTCAGCTCCAGGCCACGTGTCCCTCCCTTCCCCACAGACCCTCTCCTCCCCACCAGCAGTCCCAGGCCCCCAGCCCACCCCGTGACGTTTGGGCCTGATGCTCCCGGGGCCTCAAACCCAAGGCCCCTGCACTCAAACAGCAGGCTTCTCCCACCGTTGGATACCATTTCTCCACTTCCCAGGCCCCAAGTTGCCCAGGCTCACCCCAGGCCTCCGTGCGGCCCTGAAGCATTCACAGCCAAGTCCCATCCCTGGGACTTTACCCCCACCCTCACCCCACCCACTTCCTCTCCAGCCTGCGGCCTTTGACCAGGAAGGGTTTGGGAGTTTTTTGCAATCACCCAGCCCTATGCTTCCCCTCCCTAGAGCCAGGAATCTGGGCCCCCAGTCCCTCCCCCCTGGGACCCAGGAGCCTGGGCCCCCAGCCCCCTCCTCCTCCAGACCCAGGAGCCTGGGCCCCGAGCCCCCTCCTCCTCGAGACTCAGGAGTCTGGGACCCCAGCAGGCTACTCATCCAGGATCCAGGAATCGGAACCCTCAGCCCCCTCCTCCCTTGGACCCATGAGTCCGAGCCCCCTCACCTTACTGCAGGCGGGCTAGAGCTGAGGACGTCTGGGACATCCAGATTCTGAGGGCTGATAACAGCTCTGATGAGGTGGGCCTGCCCCTTTGGCAGCCCCACCCTCCTTAGCCTGCAGGAACACCTTTGCCAGGGCTCATTTCTATCACCAGCGCAGGTGAAAGCACCTGTCCTGGGAGGGGCAGAGACTGCTGGGCTGGAAAGGAAAAGGAGCCAGGAATCTGCCCCTGGGGCAGGGGTTGGGGCCCTTAGCACCTGGCCCTCTGACCTCAGTCTAGTGCTAGGATTCAGGGGTCCGCTCTGCCCCCAGACTCAGAAATCTGGGCCCCCAGACCCAGGAGTCCAGGTCCCCAGCCCCTTCCTCCTTCCCTGGAGCCAGTGCCTTCCTCCCTCCAGACCTAGGAGCCCAGACTCCCAGAGCAGTCCTTAATCAGACCTGGGATGCCTGGCCCCCAGACCCTCTCCTCAGATCTCGGAATCCCAGCACCCAAGCCCCATCTCCCTGAGACCCAAGTGCCCGTGTAGCTGTCCCCTCAACCCGCGGATCCTCGGGGCTACCTGGGGGGCGCCGGCTTGGTACAGGAAGCGGGAAGATAGGGAGGGGGCACGGGAATCCCCCGTCCTCTTCCGAGCTCTCAGGTGCGGCTACCTCCGCGGTCCAGCGCGGGGCGGGGCCACGTCACGTCACCGGGAGGGAGCCCGGCTCTGATGTCACCCAGCACCTGCCCGGCTTGGGAAGGGGGCGGGTCCTGGAGCTGCAAGGCTCTAGACAGGGGGATGGCGGGAGGCGGGGATAAGCCTGTTGCCAGGTGGGCGGCAGCGGCGGCAGCAGGGGCCCCTCCTTCTTCTGGCGAGCAAAGGTCAAGGACCCGCATCAGAGAGGGCTGAGGACTCCGGGGGTTCAAATCCCGCTCAAGCTTTCTGGGCATCGGCTTTCCCCTCCGCGAATTGAGGCCAATGAAATGAATAAGCCGATGTGGGAGAAAGTGCCCAGCCCAGCGCTTAAACAAGTAATGCCTCACGACATCATTTAATCTCGCTGAACTTCAGTTTCCCCGACCCTGCAAATGGGACCACACAATCCACAGAGAACACTAGGAGTACCAAAGAAGACGACAAAATGTTTTTCTAGGCTCTGGAGCTTCAGTTCAGTTCAGTTCTCTCATGGGCGAATTGAGGACTAAATGGTGGTAAGCGCACCTACTATGTGCCGGGTGTTTTCCTGCTTTTAGAACAGCTGTCCAAATTCATAGAATGCTCTCAAAAACCAGTAGGATAGGGAAAGTCAGAATCTCCACTTCTCTGATGGGGAAACTGAGGCATGGAGAGGTGAACGAAGTAAACTGCTCAAGGTCACACAATCAGTAAAACGGAGAAATGGGATTCAAGCCCAGACCATTTTTCTGCCATTCTGAAGAGGGGATTTGAGAGCAACGTGTAGTAGGTCCTCAAAGATGTCAATTTCCTCCTCCCAACTGGTAATTCTCTCAACCTGCTTCCCCATCTGTTAGAGACTACAGCCTTCCTTGGGGGACTACTGTGGGATTAAAAAGGTTAAGGAACCCAGCACACAGTTGGTCTCTGAAGTGTTGTTCTCAACCCTGTCCCCCTGCAGTCACCGCCTCTGTCCAGGCTGTTTTACCCTCCCTGTAAAATGGGTACAATATAACCCATCTCGAGTTAATATAGTTAAAGGTAATTATTTAGTTATAAAAATAAAAGCGCCCAAGTACACCGTGGGGGCTCAAAGATGTCTTTCTCCACCCCTCTGTTCCGTCAGTCATGATGATCCCTGGCTCTGGTCCGCAATTTTTACACGTGAAAATAGAGACACTGTCATCTGGGAGTGGGGGATTGAAGGCAATGACTCAGGTATTAAAGCGTCCAAGGTCCCAAAGCGAGCCTCAGTTTCCCCATTTGCAGAGTAGGCCTGGGGCTAAAGCGAGGACCCCGACCCGGCCTCGCACATAGTAGGAGCTCGAGTTAGGGGAGTGTAGGCGCCCCGCCCCACCCCCCTCCCTTCGACCCCCGCTGCCGTCCGGCTGCTCGCCCGAGGGTGAGTGTCCGCGTCACCGCCCCTCCCCCGCAGCTCGCGCCGGCCTCCGGAGCCCCGACCGGAGCCCCGAATCTCCAGCCTCCCCGGGCCCAGTCCCACTTCGCCGCCTCAGGCGGGCATTGGGCCCCGGGCACTCACCGGCTTCCAGGGCCGTCCAGAGGCTTCGGCCTGGGGAGAAAGAGAGGCGGGCCAGCCAGGAAAGCCCCGCCCACACAAGCGCAGCAGGGGCCAATCGGCGCCCGCTGCGACAAGCCATGGACCCGCCCACGAGGGACGCTCCCGCCAATCAAGAGGAGCGGCTGGCGGGCGGGGCCAATCAGAAGTTGCCGGAGTGTGCCAGCCGTGGGAAAAGAACAGCGCCGGAGCTTGGAGCTAGGCGGCGCGGTCATAGGCGGGACCCGAAGTCTGACAGGCAGGGGGTGAGACCAATGGCGAGACTCGGGGGGCGGCCAGGGGCGGGAAGCCCAAGGGACCCGGGTGAATGGGCCGCTTTGTGCGCGAGGCATGAATGAGGGCCTTTGTAAGGGTCGGAGTGGGGGGGCGGCCGGAGGCCGGAATGCCTGGGTCCCCCGGGAGCCGGCGGGCATGAGGGAAGGGAGAGAGAATTCACTTTTGTCGAACGCCGACCGCGTACCACCAGGCACTCTCCCAGGCTCTCACCCACCCAGAGGTGTGGGCATTACTGTCAGTAATAATAATGATCATTTATTGAGTGCCCGATGTATGCCAGGAGCTGTGCTAAGCGCTTTACCGGCATGATCTCGTTTAATCCTTACAACTACCCCTTGGAATTGGTGCTGTTAAGATCTTCATCTTCCAGGTGAGATAAACCGAAGCTTAGAAAGAAGGTGTTTAATTGCGGAAAGTCATGGAGCTGGCAAGTGGCAGAGCAAGGACTCAGATCCTGCCAAATCTGACGCTAGAACTTGCGCTCTTAACCACCAGGCTACACCCAGACGTTAGTTAATGCTTCCCAAATTACAGATGGAAAAACTGAAGCTCGGGAGAGGTAGGCACCTTCCCAAGGTCACAGAGTGAAGGCTCCACTGAACCCCGGGTTGGTGCCCACGTCCAAAGCTAGCATGTTGCTGGAGAGCCCTGCACCACTGAGCTGTGTCCCCATTTTACAGGTGTACATTGTTGAGGCTCCAGGAGGAGTGAGCAGCTGGGCTGGCAGTGGGGGTGGCTGCTTGGGACTCAAGTCCCAGCCAGCCTGCCAACCTGGCTCTGCTGCTCAGCAGCTGTGTGGGCTTGAGCCCGCTTTGCTGGCCTTTTGTGAGGGTCCATTTATTTCTGCATCTGTAAAATGGGGAGGATGGTCTCTCTGCCTCTACCTTCACCTTCCTCTCCCTCTCCCCCCACAGCCTATTGCCCATGGTATCCTGTCAAACTTTATTCAGACTGTGCCCCTCCTCTGCTCCAAACCTTTCATGGCTCCTTCTCAGAGGAAAAGCGAAAGTCCTCACTATGGCCCACGAAGCCCTGCATGATGTGGTCCCCAGGGGCCCTGTGTGATACTGTTTCCCCTTCATTCAGCTCCAGTGATACAGGCCTTCTGGCTGTTCCTCAATTCCTCAAACACTCCCCAGGCCTGGTGCTGCCTCAGAGCCTTTGCTCTGGCTGTTCCTTTCACCAGGAATCTTTCTTCCTCCAGATTTTGCATGGCTGCCTCCCTCTCACGTCATCAGGTCAGATCCAATGTCACCTCCTTCAGGAGGTGTTTCCTAACCATTCTGTAGAAAACATTTCCCCTCATCACTCTCTCTCCCGTTGACTTTGCTTTGTTTTTTTTCCTCATAGCACTAGTAGAGGTTTGTTTGGTTGTTGTTGTTTTTTCTACTTGTTTACCTGTTTATCTCCTGTTTCCCCACTAGAACGTAAGCCCCACAAGGGTGAGGATCTTTGTTTTGCTCCATGCTGGCTCCTCTGGGCCTGGCACACAGTAGGCTCTCAATAAGTGTTTGTTGAATCAATAGTAATAAGTCCTTGTATTGTGTGAATTAAATGAGTTAATACATGCAAAGAGCTTAGAGCAGTCCTGGCCTTGGGGAAAGACTAAATAAACAAATTATGATTATGATTACTGCTGTTATTTATTGCTCTACAAATGGCCTTCTGATAGTATGCAGGAGAAAAACAAGAGAGAGAAATTCCAGAACAAGGGAAAGATGCCAGAGAAAGGGGAAAATAGACAAGTAAGAGATGGGAAATGAAGAGACGGAAGGAGAGAGCTGGAGTTGGGCTGAGAGCAGACACAAGTGAGAGCATCCAACTCCCAACGCATTTGCTCAACAATGGCAAAGGTGAGTCCTTGTAGGCAAGAAGCTTTGAGATCGCCGTGGCCAATGCCCATTTCTTTGCAGACAGGGAAACTGAGTTCCAAGGAGGGGAGGACCTTTCCAAGGACATCCTCAGTGATTACACAGCTCGCGTGTATGAACCTTGACTGTGTGCTGGGAACATGGCCATCATCAGGTCAATGCCTCTTCATGCTGGTCCTATGAGTTGGCCCTGTCATTACCTCACTTTACAGTCCCGCCATGTGCCCAGGGTCTCCCACCTGCTCCTGATGGCAGATCTGGGCTCAGACTGCAGTAGGTCAGGCTCCTGAGCCTGTGCTGTTAACCAAGACAGAGAGGAGAGAGCACCTGTTACTCTGGCCAGAGTGTCCACCATGGAAGCCTCCTGCCGTGAGGCTGACAGGAGCTACTGTTTATTGAGTGCCGACTGTGTGCTTGACATTGTGCCCTTTGTATGTATTTAACTCATTGGATTCTCTCAACAATCCTATGAGAGTGATACTTTTATTATCCGCATTTGACTGATAGAAAACTGAGGCTCAAATAGATGAAAATCTCATGTGCCCCAGGGAAGAGTGTGGCCTGGGACACAACAGAAGTTCAAACAGGAAGGAAGCCTCTGGCATGCATATTCTAACCATTTTCTGCCTTGTAACTGGTGATGTCATCAACACCCTCTGGGATTAAATCTACCTGGCAACTAGTGATGTCATCATTCCCACCGAGGGTCTAAACTGGAGATGTTATTCATTCTGCTCAATCTATATGGGTAACTGATGACATCACCAAAGGGTAATATGGAGCTTCCTTTTGCTGAGGGTTTTCTATGAGCTGGATGCCTGTACTAAGCACATTAATAGTTGCTGATATTTACTGAGTGCCTACTGTGTGCCAGGCACAGTTCTAAGCTCTTTATATGTATTAAGTCCCATAATCCTCCCAATAACTCTAAATGGTAGGTACTAGTGTCATACTCATTTTATAGGTCAGGACACTGAGGGAAAACTGCCCAAGGCTGCACAGGTAGAAAGCATGAGAGCCTGGATTTGAACCCAAACAGTCTGGCCCCAGAGCTTGGGTTGTGGATCCCTATGTGAAACCACCAGAATGTAGCTGAGACCCAGGAAACCAGGTCAGAAGGAGATACTCTGCTGCCTCCGAGCCCTCCATCTGGCCTCTATCCAAGTCTGCCGGAGAGGGTCCTCAGGATAAAACTTCAAACTCATTCCCTTGACGGTCAAGGCATCCCCACCATGCAAACGTCTCTTCACTCCAGGCACTGGGATTGTCTCCACTAAATTGTGAGTCCTTGGCTATGAGGGACCAGGTCTGATTCCTCTCTGGGTCCCGAGGGTGCAGGATAAACTGCAGTAGAGAGGGAACTCGGAAAATGGGGATGGATAGAATACTGCGATAAACGTGTATAAGAAGACAAGGAAATAGGGGTGTGGGAGCTCTCTCAGTTCCCAGCAGGATTCCTGCCAGCAGGACAGCCCCATTATTCGTAACTCATAACTACCTCGTTATGCAGAATCTTAGCAACGGGCAGCACAGGTGTGGGAAAATACCCAGCAGGGAGCTAAGTTCATGTACAGAAACGAAACTTTGGAGCTGAGACGGGAGGAGACAGGAGAGCCGGGGAGGGGGCTTCTCTACGGAAGAGGGTTAGGGGGATTTTTTTTTTAAGTGAAAAAAGAATGGGGGAGCAGTTTCCATGCCTGGCAAGGGTTAAGGAGCCCCAAGTCTTAATAGAGAAAAAGAAAGGGACAAAGAGTGTGTTAAGTTTCTCTGTGGGTCCTAACTGTATTCCTGCCTGGGCAATTCCTCTGTGGCAAAGATGTGATTGGTTCCAGTATTTTATTTTTGGTCCCTGGGGCTGTTGTTTTCCTGCATGTGACTGGAACTGGCTTTGAGACAAGAGTAATCTGGCAGCCTTGTGTGGGTCACAGATGAGTGACAGGGCTCAGTTATGCGACAACAAATATTTACTGAGTGCCTACTATGTGCCAGGGCTTGTTCCTGACCAGGGGTCTGCACACTTTTTCTGTAAAAGCCAAACAGTAAATATTTTCAGCTTTGAGAGCCAGATAGTCTCTGCTATAACTACTCTACTTGGTGGCAGAGAAGGAAAGCAGCCATAGATAATATGTAAATGAATGGGTGTGGGTTTGTTTCAATAAAACTTTATTTATACAAACAGGAAGTGGGAGGATTTAGCCTGTGGGCTGTAGTTTGCAGACCCCTGTTCCGGAAGCGGAAGCGGAGGAGATGGAGTGAACAAAGATGTAGTCTCAGCCCTCAGAGAATTCAGATATTAATCTACTCCTATATGGCAGGCAGAGGAAAGCTGTTCACATCTAAGTTAGATCTTGTCCCTCCTCTGTTCAGGGTCCACCCCTGGGTCCAGTCTCAAAGTTAAAGCAAAGTCCTCACCAGGTCCCACAGGCCCTGTACCAACAGGCCCTCTTTGTCCCCTCTCTACCCACAGCTCCCACCCTCTCCCCCTTGGTTACTTTGCTCCAGCCATGCTGGCCTCCTCAATGCTTCTCAAACACACAGGGCTCAGCCCTGCCTCAGGACTTTTGCACATGCCATTCTCTCTCAGCTGGAATGCACTTCCCTTAGAAAACCACTTGGCTCCCTCATCTTCCAGTCTTTACTCAAATACCACCTCCTCCATGAGGACTTCTCTGAGCAACCTCTCCTTTGGACCCCTGATACCTCTCACCTGTTCTGCATTTTCTTTGACCACAGCACTCAGCATTCTCCAACCTGCCAGTAATTTACTTACTACACTTCTTGTTTATTGTCTGAAGCCCCCGACTAGAATGTCAGCTCTGTGTGGGTGGGGATTTTTGTCCGTCTTGTCCCCAGCTGTGTTCCCAGTGGCTACAACAGAGCCTGGCACTCAGTAGATCCTTAAGAAATACTTTCTGGGTGGTGGACACAGACACCACACAAGTGAACACATAATTACAGAGCACAGTGACAAGTCAGGGTTAAGTGCTACAAAGAAATAGCAATGGAAGGTAAGAGAGGGAAGGGGTTGGGGATGTTCTTTCAGAAAGAGGGTCAGGGAAGGCTCCCTGAGGAGGTGACATTTGGAGTGGAAAGATCATATGACCGTGGATACTGATGAATAAACACATGAATGGATGGATGTGTAACTGGTGGAATAAATGAATGAATGAGGGCCTAGATGTTTGTTGGATTAATAAATGAATGCATGGAGGTATACACAATGAATAAATAAGTGGGCAGATGGATGGAAGAATCAATTAATGCATAAATGGTGGAACAGCTGGACAAACGGACGAAAGGACTGTGGATGGATGGATGGATGGATGGATGGATAAGTGATCTTTCATGCCTCCATACCTTTGCACATGCTTTGCCTTCTTCTCATTACTCCTTCTCTCCATCTCTTCACCCCAGGAAACTCCAAGTCAACTTCTCAAGGCACCCTCTGTGCTCAGAGGGTGTAGAGGGCTTCCTGGTCTCAATCCACCCTATGCCCCACAAGAGTTTGCTGACTCTCCTATTGATGCTCTGATCGTACTGGACTGGAATAATGTCTGCAGGTACATTTATAGACCAGCAACCTCCATCTCGTTTCCCTAGCCAGATGTACCCCAGTAATATTTTGGTGTGTATTCACAAAAAGTTTACTGTGTAATTTTATGAGTTTCCTGACCCACAGAAACTATGAAATGATAAATATGTGTTAAAAAAAGTCACTAAATTTTTTGTTATGCAGCAATATAAAACTGTCTTGGGTATTATTAGGCTCAGAGAGGTGAAGCGACTTGCCTCAGACCCAGGGGCAATTCCTGCTCTGTCATCCAGCGCCTGGGGTCCTTCCAGTATAGCCTCTTCCCCAGGTGAGGGCACTCACCTGTCTATCTCCCCCACTGGGATGGAAACTCCTCAAGGACAGGGATCAGGGTCAGTTCCCCTCGAGTTCCTCAGAGCCCGGCACAGCGGCTGGTGTCCCTCGGGCCTCCAGAACCATCTGCCAACCTGAACGAAATGCAGGCTGGGAGGGCAGATAAGGCAGGTGTATCATTAACGAATATATAGCAGGCTGTATATGATAATAGCCTGGTGACAGGGTGGAAACCATATATGCCAAGAGTTCCCATCTGGTTTCAACTTGCCTCCTGCCTCCTCGTCTTCCCCTGCCCTGCATTCCAGCCTCCTGGGGGCACACGTGTCCCAGGATCCACCTCTGAGCCCCAGCCTGAGCCCATGCAAGGACCTCTCCTTGGAATGTCCTTCTTTTCCCTTTTTCCATTCCCACTGTGACAGGTGACTGAGGCAATGCCCACACCTCACCCACGCGAGCTTACCTTTCCACACCAGACACGCCTTCCTTTGTCGTGGATCCCTTCAGCATCTGATAAAACCTACGGACTCTTTCTCAGAATAGTTAAGTTGGGTTTATGGAGGTATAATTTATAGACAGATGTATAATCATATCATAGATATATGTATAATTTTCCTAGGTAAAAATTCATTCTTTCTAGTGTACAGTCTGTGAAGTTTTGACAAATGCTGACAGTGGTGTAACCACCGCCACGATCAAAATACAGGGCAGAGCCATCACCCCTGAAATTCCCTTGGCCCTTTTGTAGTTTCTGTTGCCTAGTTCTACAGGCAGCGCTACATTTGATCATACGTCCTAAAAATTTCTCTGTGTCAGTCCATTCACGTCTTTCTCATTCAAAAAAAAAAAAAGGCAGCACAGAATTCCAAAACACAAATGCATCACAGCTTATTTCACACAATCCCCAGTTGATGGGGTTGATGGCCATTTACATTGATAGACCTCCTTAGATTGTTTCCAGCATTTTGCTATTATAAATAAGGAAATGGGGGAATGGTGAATGTTCCCATATATGTCTCCTTATGAATACAGAGCAACTGTTTCTCCCTAGTGGATACTAGTACTGGTAGATCATAGGGCACATGCAGTGTTCCCTAATTTTTATTATGAAACATTTCAAGCATATAGAAACATTGAAAACAAGTATGCAATGAACACACAGTTAGATCCCACATTTGTACCATTTTACTGTATGTGCTTTATTACAAATGTATCCCTTTTTCTTTCGCTCTATCTCAGTGGTTCTGAACCAGGAACAAATTTGCCCCTGGGGGGACATCTGGCATTGTCTGGAAGCCTTTTTTTATTGTCGCAACCTGTCTGTGTGGGAGAGAATCTTATTAGCATCCTGCAACCTACAGGATGGTCCTCCACAACAAAGCATTCTCTGGCCCCAAACGTTAATAACGCCGAAGTTGAGAAACATGGCAGTCTGCCCATTCGCTAAAATAATTTGCAGACATCAGTCCAGTTCATCCTACACACTTCATCACACACACTATCAGCTAGAGTTTGTTATTTCTTCAATGGTTCTTTCTTTGAGGTAAAATGTATATACAGCAAAATGCACAAGTCCTAAGGATACCGTTCGATACATTTTGACAAATATATACCCAACTATGAAAGTATAGAGAACATTCTCGTGCCCCAGAAAGTTACCTCATGCTCTTTCCTGTCAACCCCTGACTCCACCCCGCCCCCCGCCCAACCCCAGGCAACTACTGTTCTGATTTTTATCACCGTAGATTAAGTTTTATCTGTTCTAGACCTTTTCATAAACAGAAACCTACAGTTGGTAATATTTTGTGTCTGGTTTCCTTCACTCCACAAAGTGCTTTTGATATTAATCCATGTTGTTGTATGAATCCATAGTCTCTTCCTTTTTATCACCGGGTGGTATCCCATTGTATGGACGTACCCATTTGCTGATCCCTTCTCCTGCCGTTGAACCCATACTTCCAGTTTGGGATTATTATGAATAAAGCTGCTATCAGTACAGCTGCATAGCACAGGGAGATCAGCTCGGTGCTTTGTGACCCCCTAGAGGGGTGGGATAGGGAGGGTGGGAGGGAGACGCAAGAGGGAGGAGATATGGGGATATAGGTGTATGTATAGCTGATTCACTTCGTCATAAAGCAGAAACTAACACACCATTGTAAAGCAATTATACTCCAATAAAGATGTTTAAAAAAAGATACCCATAAAAAAATAAAATTATTATAGAATTTACCCCCCCAAAAAAATATTCTTTTACCAGTCTTTTCTGTGGGTACATGTTTTTATTTCTCTAGAGTGGAATTTCTTAGTCACAGAGTGGATGTGGGTTTAATGTCTAAGAAAATGCCACACCTTTTCCTGAGCTGGCTGTATTAGCTTCCTATTGCTGCTATAACAAATTGCCACAATCCTAGTAGCTTAAAACAGCACAAATTATATAGTTCTGGAGGTCAGATGTCTGAAATGGGTCTTACAGGTCTAAAATCAAGGTGTCAGAGGAAATGTGTCTCTTCTGGAGGCTCTAATCCGTCCCTTAGGCTGAGTTTTAGGATCATACCTCCCAGTAAGGTGGTCCACTAGTCACATGAGTCTGTTTAAGTTTAAATGAATTAAAATTACATAAGGCAAATCAAAACTACAATGAGATATCATCTCACACCGGTCAGATTGGCCATCATCAAAAGCTCTAGAAACAATAAATGCTGGAGAGGGTGTGGAGAAAAGGGAACCCTCTTGCACTGTTGGTGGGAATGTAAATTGATACAGCCGCTATGGAGAACAGTATGGAGGTTCCTTAAAAAACTACAAATAGAACTACCATACGACCCAGCAATCCCACTACTGGGAATATACCCTGAGAAAACTATAATTCAGAAAGACTCATGTACCAAAATGTTCATTGCAGCTCTATTTACAATAGCCAGGACATGGAAGCAACCTAAGTGTCCATCAACAGATGAATGGATAAAGAAGATGTGGCACATATATACAATGGAATATTACTCAGCCATAAAAAGAAATGAAACTGAGTTATTTATAATGAGGTGGATGGACCTGGAGTCTGTCATACAGAGTGAAGTAAGTCAGAAGGAGAAAAACAAATACCGTATGCTAACACATATATATGGACTCTAAGGGAAAAAAATGTCATGAAGCGGTTAGTGGTAGGACGGGAATAAAACACAGACTCACTCGAGCATGGACTTGAGGATATGGGGAGGGGGAGGGGTGGGCTGTGACGAAGTGGGGGAGTGGCAGGGACATATATACACTATCAAATGTAAATTAGATAGCTGGTGGGAAGCTGCTGCATAGCACAGGGAGATCACCCCTGTGCTGTGTGACCGCCTGGGGGGGTGGGATAGGGAGGGTGGGAGAGAGGGTGATGCAAGAGGGAGGAGATGTGGGAGCATGTGTGTATGTTTAACTGATTTAGTTTGTTGTAGAGGGAAAACTAACACACTATTGTAAAACAATTATACTCCAATAAAGATGTTAAAAATAAAAAATAAAAAAAAATTAAAAAAAATGACATAAGGTTGAAAATTCAGTTCCTTAGTGTTGCTAGCCATATTGCAAATGCTCAATAACCACACAAGGCTTGTGGCTACCGCGTCAGCAGCACAGATCTGGACCTTTAATTTCCAACCCTTCTCAAGGCTGCCTTTATTCCTTGGCTCCTGGCCTCATCACTCCAACCTCTGCTTCCATCTTCCTCTCTGACCCTGAAGCTCCTGCCTCCCTCTTACTAAGACCCTTGTGATGACCTTCAGGACCCACCTGGATAATCCAGGGTAATCTCCCCAACTCAAGATCCTGAACCACATCTGCCAAGTCCCTTTTGCCATGTAAGGAAATGTTCACAGGTTCTGGGGATCAGGATGTGGACCTCTTTGGGGGATATTACTCTGCCTGCCGTTTACATCTCCACCATCAGTGAATGAGCTTTCCGGTTGCTCCACCTCCTCATCAACATTGAACATTGTCAGTTATTTTAATATCAACCATCATGGCAGATGGGTTGTGTCTCATTACAGTTTCAATTTGCGCTTCCCTGATGACGAATGATGTTGACCATTCTTCCATGAGCTTATTGGCCATTTGTATCTTCTCCTTCATGAAGTGCCTGTTCAGATCTTTTGCCCATATTTTTTTTTTTTTTTTTTTTTTTTTGTGGTACGCGGGCCTCTCACTGTTGTGGCCTCTCCCGTTGCGGAGCCACAGGCTCCGGACGCGCGGGCTCAGCGGCCACGGCTCACGGGCCCAGCCGCTCCGCGGCACGTGGGATCCTCCCGGACCGGGGCACGAACCCGCGTCCCCTGCATCGGCAGGCGGACTCTCAACCACTACGCCACCAGGGAAGCCCTTTTGCCCATATTTGAATTGGGTTTTTTTGTCTTTTTCTTTCTGAGTTCCAGGAGGGATATGTGCCTTTTTTATTTGACTGATTCAATCCACAGTCCTGTCATCCACATAGAAAGTTCCCAATTTGTCCCTCTTTTTTATTCTTCTATCTCTCTTATCTCCCCTCCACTGCCACCTCAGAAGTCCTTGAGGCTTTCTGTGTCTTTGAGGAAAGTAGGGTGTATTTTTTTTTTTTTTTTTTTTTTTTTTTTTTTTTTTTTTTTTTTTTTTGCGGTATGCGGGCCTCTCACTGCTGTGGCCTCTCCCGTTGCGGAGCACAGGCTCCGGACGCGCAGGCCTAGCGGCCACGGCTCACGGGCTTAGTTGCTCCGCGGCATGTGGGATCTTCCCGGACCAGGGCACGAACCCGTGACCCCTGCATCGGCAGGCGGACTCTCAACCACTGCGCCACCAGGGAAGCCCTAGGGTGTATTTTTACACTTCCTGGGGAGTAGGTTTAGTTTTAGGACCACTTTGCCCAACATGGCCGCCACTAGTCACATAAGTCTGTTTAAGTTTAAATGAATTAAAATTAAATAAGTTTGAAAATTCACTTCCTCAGTCCTGCTAGCCATATTTCAAATGGCTCAACAGCCACATGAGGCTGGTTGCTAACATGTTGGCAGCACAGACATGCAACATTTCCCTTTCGTGGAAAGTTCCAAAAGTATCTACAGGGAAATCAACCTGTCTCTTGCAGAAGTGACTGCCTTTCTTAAGATTACACAAATGTGTTATTATGCCAGACAACTGCCTTCCCACTGGGGGTGAAGAGAAGAAGAAATAAAGAAGTGGCAAGAATGAGAAAAAAATCCAACCATAATAATCATGGTCTAGCACTTTATAAGCACTCATTACATTAAAAAAAATACACACTTAATTACCATCTAATGATTATTTACTGAGTGCCAGGTGCTTTCTTGACTAGGTTATCTGACATATGTTTATTCCCAGAGACATAAAGGAGGGTCAAGAGAGAAAGACACTCCAGCCAAGCCCTTTCTTTCCCAAATAGCAGAGGGATTAACTCTTTAAATTCCACACCTCTTGGTGCCAGACATCCTGGAAGGAAGTCTCTCATAAATGTTCTGTGCACTTCCTGAAATAAGACTCGTTATCTCTCCTGCCAAACCTGCTCTAATACCTGTATTTTCTCTCTTGGTAAATGGCTTCTCCATACATCCAGTTGTCTAGGTTAGATAACAGAGGCACCATCATCACTGCCTCTCTCGTCCTTGCACCTCCCCCACAGCTGGGCCCTCTGGCCCCCATCTCTGCCCAAGCCTTTCTCTCCATCCCCATGGCTACAGCCTCAGTTCAGGCTCTTACCCCATCCTCCTCCCAGGCCTCCAGATTTCCCCTCTGGCCTGTCCCCCATGTGGTCCCAGGTCTTTCTACACCCAGAACTCATCCTCTGCTCAGTCCTCCCAGGGCTCCCCAGTGCTTCTACGACAACATCCCAGCCCTTCAATTTTCATCTCTGCATGAGCACTGCCCCCTTTACCCAGAATTCCCTCCCCTTCTCTCCCTGGTGAACTCCTATTCATCCTTTAACACCTAAGTCAAATATCCCCTCTTCCAGGAGAAGAGACATGTGTCTGGAACTGAGAAGGAGGTTAAGTGTCCTAGAGATGCAAGGTTAAGATATCTGGGTTAGGTGTCCTAGAGATGCAGCACCCTGTAATACTGCATGCCACAGCCCCATAAAACTAACCTGTGCTTTCTTCTCTGTGTAAGCCCAGTGGTTTCCTTCCTCCTTACCTTTGCCCAGCCTGCTCCCTCACCTTGAATGCCCAACCTCTCTCTTCCACATATCTGAATTTCACCCATGTGTAGTAGTTTGCTAGGGCTGACTAGGACCAAGTTCTACAAACTGAGTGGCTTAAACAACAGATGTATTGTCCCACAGTTCTGGAATGTAGGAGTTCAAAATCAAGGTGTAGGTTGTGTTGGTTCCTTGTGAGGGCTATGAGAAACTGTCCCAGGCCTCTCTCCTAGCTTCTTGTAGTCTCATGCATTCCTTGCCTTGTAGATGATGTTCTCCATGTCTTTACATCATCTGTCCTCTATATGTGTCTGTGTCCAAGTTTCCCCCTTTTTTATAAAGCCATCAGTCATATTGGATTAGTGTCTACTCTAATGATCACAAGTTAACTTGAGCGTCTACAAAGATCCTATTTCCAAATAAGATCACACTTACAGGTCCCTGGAGTCAGGACTCCAACATCTTTGGTGGGGCGGGGACATAATTCAACCTGTCAAGGCTCAGCTGAAATCCAGGTTCCTCCTTAAAGTGTTCCCTCATCTCCTAACCCTCACTACTCTATCTCCTAAATCTCCAGAGCCTTGTCCTCCAGACTCATTTCATGCAGACTTGTCTAGTTATTTTTGTCTGTATTTTGTAATTGTCCTCTTAGGATGGGAGCTCACCAAGGGCAGCATCAATGCCTTAGACACCCTCTCTCTCCACACAGTGCATTGATATAAAGAAACTGCTTGCTCTACGTTTTCAAAATTAATGAATTAATTGATTCAACAAATACTTATGGAGCACCTACTAATGACAATCTCTGTGCTAGTCCATGGTGATGCAGGAGTGGACAAGACAAACAAAAATCCTTACCTTCATGGATTTTACATCCCAGTGGGGAGAGAATAAACAAGATAAATAAATCAGATGCTGATGCACACTCTATTTGTTTTTCTGGTGTGGCCATTAAAAAAAGGACCACAGGGACTTCCCTGGTGGTCCAGTGGTTAAGACTCTGTGCTTCCACTGCAGGGGGCATGAGTTTGATCCCTGGTTGGGGTACTAAGATCTCACATGCCATGTGTGTGGACAATAAATAAATATTAAAAAATAAATACAAGTACCACAAACTGGATGGCTTAGAACAATAGAAATTTACTGTCTCAGGACTTCACTGGTAGTCCAGTGAGTAAGACTTTGCAGGGGGCCCGAGTTCGATCCCTGGTCAGGGAACTAGATCCCTCATGCATGCTGCAACTAAGACTTCACATGCCACAACCAAGACCTGATGCAGCCAAAATAAATTAAATAAATAATTTTTTTTTTTTTAAAGAAGAAATTTACTGTCTCATGGTTCTGGAGGCCAGAAGCCTGAGATCAAATTGTCAGCAGGGCCATGTTCCCTCTGAAACCTGTAGGAAAGAATTCTTCCTTGTCTCTTCCTAGCCTCTGATGGCTGTCAGCAATCTTTGGCACTCTTTGGCTTGCAGTTGCACCCTTCCAATCTCTAATTTTGTTGTCACATGGCATTATCCCTGTGCATCTCTGTCTATACATGGTGTTCTCTTTATAAGGACACTGATCACATTGGATTAGGGGTCCACCCTGCTCCAGTATGAGCTCATTTTAACTAATTACATCTGCAATGACCGTATTTCCAGATAAGGTCACATTCTGACCTACTGGAAGCTAGGACTACAACATACCTTTTTGAGGGGCACACAATTCAACCCCTCCCACACACTAAGGCAAAACACCAACAGAGAAGGGGGACAGGAAGTGGTGGGGTGAGGGGCTGCTCCCTTAGACAGAGTGGTCTGGGAAGGTCTCTCTGTCACTCGCGTCATAGCCTGAAGGAGAGGAGTTGACTGTGTTCTCCTATGAGTAACAAATATAAATTTCACCGCCTGATGTTTATGACATTTCCCTTGGTATCTTGGAGGTGTTTAATTTGATTTTTTCCTGCTCATTTCCTGGTCTGAAACTGGTGAGATTAAGAGGGAGTAGACTCATGGGGGTGTGGTTCTCATAAGAATCTGAGAATTTTTACACCATGTCGAATTCACTCTGTCAGCGGTTCTGAGAAGCCCCAACAACTGTGAGGCTGTGAAGCCGTCAGATCCCTATTCCACCGGGAGGTCAGGGGGCCTCTAGTGAGTCCCAGCTGCTGTATCCCAGCCAACGCCCCTGCCAGTTTTATTTACAATAATATGCACACAAAAGGGGGGCTCACTCCATAGGTGTACAGCTCAATGAATTATCACAAAGAGAGCATGTCCAGGAAGCCAGATTAAAAAATCAGGATAGCCCTCCTGGTGGTCCTCCCCCCAGGGGTCACCTTTGTCCTCACTTCTATTGCCATAGATTAGTTCCTCCTGTTCTTTTTCTCTTTTCCTCTCTCTCTCTCTTTTTTTTTCTTTCAGTTCTTCCTGTTCCTGAATTTCATATAAATGGAGTTGGACAGTCTGTACCCCTTTCATTTAACATAAAGTATCAAGGTTCAATGTTGTGGATTGTTTATTCTCATTGCTGTATGGTGAGTGTTGGCAAACTACAGCCTGGGGGCCAGAGCCAGCTTGTTGACTGTTTGTATAAATAAAGTTTTATTGGAACACATTCACTCCCATTCATGTACTGTTGTCAATAGCTGCTTGCATGCCTCAATGGCTGTGCCAGAGCCCATATGGCCCAGAAAGCTGAAAATATTTACTATTTGGTCCTCAACAGAAAGAGTTTGTCAGCCCCTGCTGGATGACATTCCATTGTACGAATACAACACTGTCTATTTATTCATCCAACTGTGAATGGGTATTTGTGTAATTTCCAGTTGGGGGTATTACAATAAGGCTGCTAAGAACATGCTAGAACAAGAGTTGTCAAACTTTTTCTGATCTTTTTCTAATTAGATCAGTGATTCTCCACAGGGAGCAATTGTGTCACTCAGGAGACACTTGACAATGTCTGAAGACCATTTTGTTTGTTGCTAAGGTCTGAATGTTTGTGTACCTCCAAAATTCATATGTTGAAATCCTAATCCCCAAGGAATGGTATCTGGAGGTGGGACTTTGGGGCGATGATTAAGTCATGAAGATGGAGCCTTCACAATCGGGATTAGCGCCCTTCTGAAAGGGACCCCAAGAACCCCCTTACCCTTACAACCATGTTTGGATACAATGAGAAATCTGTGACCCTCACCCAACCGTGTTGATACTCTGTTTGTTTGTTTGTGGTACGCGGGCCTCTCACCGCCGCAGCCTCTCCCGTTGCGGAGCACAGGCTCCGGACGCGCAGGCTCAGCGGCCATGACTCACGGGCCCACTCGCTCCGCGGCACGTGGGATCCTCCCGGACCGGGGCACGAACCCGCGTCCCCTGCATCGGCAGGCGGACCCTCAACCACTGCGCCACCAGGGAAGCCCCGTGTTGAAACTCTGGTCTTCAACTTTAAGCCTCCAGAACTGTGATAAATAAATATCTGTTGTTTATAAGCTACCTGTCTATGGTATTTTGTTATAGCAGCCCGAACAGACTAAGACAATTGTCATGACTGCTAAGGAGTGCTGCTGGGTAGAACCCAGGGATGCTGCTACATCCTACAATGCACAGGGCTGCCCCACAACGAAGGACCATTGGCCCCAAATGTCAGGAGTGCAGAGGCTGAGATACCCCACCCCAGAACCTTACTCTGGAAGTGCGATCCATGGACCGGCCGCATAGCAAATCTGAGAAGCTTGTTAGAAATGTAGACTCTCCAGCCCCATCCCAGACCTTGCAAATCAGAATCTGCCTTTGAACAACCTCCCCCCAGCGGAGTTATATGGCCATTCAAGTTTGAGACGCAGCCCACATAAAGAAGTAGCCAGGGCTTGCACGTATAACAATGTACCGATAACAATCAACATGAAAGCAACAGCTATAAACCCGGCCTGAGCGCTTGTCTGAGGGCTTCCCTGGTGGCGCAGGGGTTGAGAGTCCGCCTGCCGATGCGGGGGACGCGGGTTCGTGCCCCGGTCTGGGAAGATCCCACGTGCCGCAGAGCGGCTGGGCCCGTGAGTTATGGCCGCTGCGCCTGCGCGTCTGGAGCCTGTGCTCCGCAACGGGAGAGGCCACGACAGTGAGAGGCCCGAAAAACCAGCCTGACATGGGGATATGTATGAAGTCAAAAAACCAGGAGATACCTTGCTGTCAGACGTGGGATTTTTTTCCAAAATGGCGGTCAACTCTTGTGATATTCCCGGTACAATGGAGCAAAATCTCTCAATTTACACGTCAGCCACACCCCTGGAACAGTCGGTATAACTCATACTGAGCAAGAAGTATTTTGTGTTTATGGGCAAAACAGAGTTAAGTTCCAGGGTCAGATCCTTATAAACAGGTTTTCCATCTACCCAAATTCTCTTCCCCTTGGCTACCAGGACCCAAGAAGCTAATGTTGCCTGACTGAAGCCACACAGCCAGGATTCTAACCCTCCCTTCCTATCTTCAAAAGACAAGCACATGTCCTGGTTACTCCATTCCTGCATTTACTCATTCTTTCATGCATTCATTCATCATTCATCCAATAAATATATATACTGGGTATCTCTTGTGTGCCAGGCGCTGGGGATACAGCACTGAACAAAACAGAAGTCTGTGGCGAGCATTGCCCTCTGAGGAAGGCGCCATTAAGACCCTCATAAGCCTCAGGGCCCGATTGTACTCTCCTTGGTCTGCATCCTGGACTGTATGGGATGAACGTAAAAAAGGAGATGGCCTTTGGCCAGATCGCTCCAGGGACCTGCTCAGTTACTGGGAGTCCCTGGTTGTTCCCTAAAGCTAGGAAAAGCAACCCTGGAGGGGAAATTGGTGCCTTTGAGGGAGAAGCCGAGAAGCCAATCAACCAGCTGATGCCGATAAGGCGTGACTAAGCCGAGAAGCCAATTAACCAGCTGATGCCGATAAGATGTGACTAAGCAAATTCCCTGCTTTAGGGGGATAGAGATGGCTCTGCTTTGTTATTAAACTTGCCTTGCAACCATCAGTTGCTTGTGCCCTTCTGACCCCATACCTTGGTGCGTTCAGTTCCCTACCCCCTCTCGTCGATCGTTGCTGCACTTTGAGGACCCGCCGCGGCTGGCGGCAAGTCCCTGTGATCCCAGGTGGCCTCAGCCTGCAGCGGCTTGAAGCAGGATTTCGGTTCCCCAGCCAGAGATTGAAGTCAAGCCATGGCAGTGAGAATGCTGAATCCTAGCCACTAGACCACCAGGGACCAGTGGCCAGTGACAAGGCTCTGGCCCATCAGCTTTGTAGAAAAGAATTCCCACAAAGAGACGGAAAGTAGTGACGCAAGTAAATTGTTTATTAGGAGGAACAAGGGTACGTGTCAATAGACTCAAATGGGTGGGCTTAGAGAGGGAGTCACGCCCTCATGGAAGTTTGAATCACTTATATGGGGCAATTCTTCTGGGTTTCCTTGGTCAATCATCTTGCTTTGCCTGGCTCTGAGTCCGTCTTTCGTATATCCCAGGGCCCTCCCCTGCGTGTGCGCACATCTCTTAGCCAAGGTGGATTCTGGCAAAGAGGCCTATGGGTAGGTTGACATCACCTACTATGGGAAGGCGCCCCCTCCCTTTTTGACCTCCGAGGAGGCTTTCTATGCATGTATAGTTGGGAAGGTCTCCTTGACCTTGAGAATGAGAAATATGTGGTCTCTTGATCTCTTATCTGGGCAGGGCTCAGCTCCTCCTCTCCTGCTATTGTCTTCGTCTTGGAGGATCTGTCCACAGGGGACAGACTGCAGCGGCTCAGCCTGCAGCCCATCTATTTCCTGCCTCACTTGCATGGCGCACCTTTCCTTACCTTGCCCCTGCCTTTGCCTAGAGCTGCAGCGTCCGGAAGATACAGAATGCAAGCCCCATATTTGATTTCAAATTTTCTAGCAGCCACACTAAAAAATAAGTAAAAGGAAACAAGTGCCATTCATTTCAATAATATATTTTATTTAACCAGATAGATCCAAAGCATTCCCATTACAACATGTGATCAGTATAACCAATTATAATGAGATATTTGACACTTTTTCACGCTAAGTCTTGTTCCTCACACTCACAATCCACCTCAACTCGGACCAGCTGCGTTTCAAGTGCTCAAGAGTGACAGGTAGCAGGGCTTCCCTGGTGGCGCAGTGGTTAAGAATCCGCCCACCAATGCAGGGGTCACGGGTTCAAGCCCTGGTCCAGGAAGATCCCACATGCCGCAGAGCAACTAAGCCCCAGCGCCACAACTATTGAGCCTGTGCTCTAGAGCCCGCAAGCCACAAGTACTGAAGCCCTCGAGCCACAACTACTGAAGCCCGTGCGCCTAGAGCCTGTGCTTCCACAACAAGAGAAGCCACCGCAATGAGAAGCCCGCGCACCGCAATGAAGAGCAGCTCCCGCTCGCTGCAACTAGAGAAAGCCTGTGTGCAGCAATGAAGACCCAACACAGCCAAAAGTAAATAAATAAAAAATAATAAATTAAAAAAAAAAAAGAAGAGTGAGAGGTAGTAACTGGCTGCCACATTGGACAAAGCAGCTTAAAAGTGGAGTCCTTTTAGGTCTGGACTAAGCTTCCACTCTCTTGGCTGGATTTCCTTCCCTCAGCCACGGTTATTATCATTCTTTCTCTCCAAATCCATCTCCTTCTCTCCCCTCACACCATCCCCAACCCATACTTCCTATGCCAAAGGGGTTACATTTATCCCTTCCTCTCTGAGTCCATGGCTGTCAGTATGCATCCTTGTTATTTTTGTCATTCAGACATTTGCTCATTCATTCACTCATCCAACAAATATTTATTGAGCACCTACTGTGTACCAGGTGCTGGTCTAGATGCTGGGGATACAGCAGGCAGGAAGTTCTTGTCCTCTTAGAGCTTCCTTCTTATGTAAACTCCCCTCCCTGCCGAGGGCTTCCATGGAAAAATGCATGATGCTCTGAGAATATATAACAGAGGGATCTGACCTTGTTGGGACCATCCAGAGTGCTTCCCTGAGGAGGTGTCCTTATTGAGCTTTGACATGAAGAGTGAGTAGGATTTATTAGGTAGAATGGGAGGGAAAGGTGGTCCAGGAAGAAGAAACAGCATAGGCAACGGTCCTGTAACAGGAAGATACAAGGTTCACGCAGAAAACAGAAAGGTCAGTGCAGCTGGAGAGAAGCGAGCAGGATGGGGTGTGAGGTGAGGCTGGAGATGTGGGCACGGCTCAGTGGTAAAGAGTGTGGACTAAATCCTGAGCTCACAGAGAGCCTCCGGACACTTTAAGCAGAGAGGACAGGATGGGATTTTGTATCAGAAGGGTCCCTACAACAAAGAATGGAGAATGGACTGGCGGGGGCAGGGGTAGGGAGAGCAGATAGGGAGCCATTGAGCACTCTGGAGTGACCGAGATGACTTCATTCATTCATTTGTTCACAACAAGACCTCTCCTCTAAACCCCAGACTCACTTACCCACCTGTCCACCTGACATTTCCGCATGGGTGTCAAACAGACATTTCATCCTTGTCCCGAACCGAACTCCTAACCTCTCCCACTCTCTCTTCGTTCCCTGTTGCTGCTGTAACTGATTGTCACACATTTTGTGGCTTCAAACAACACAAATTTATTTTCTTCCAGTTCTGGAGGCCAGAAGTCTGTCATCGGTCTCATTGGGCTAAAATCAAGGTGTCGACAGGGCTTGTTGGCTGGTTCCTCTGGAGGCTCTGAGGGGAGAATCTGTCTCCTGGCCTTTTCCCAGCTTCTAGAGGCTGCCTGCATACCTTTCCTCATGGCCCATTGCAACCTCTGTTTCCATGGTTACATCTCATACTACTGCCTTTGGTCCTCCTGTGTCCCCCCCCCCTTTCTTTTTTAAGAAGATGCTGGGGGTAGGAGTTTATTAATTTATTTATTTATTTTTGCTGTGTTGGGTCTTCGTTTCTGTGCGAGGGCTTTTCTCTACTCGCGGCAAGCGGGGGCCACTCTTCATCGCGGTGCAAGGGCTTCTCACTATCGCGGCCTCTCTTGTTGCGGAGCACAGGCTCCAGACGCGCAGGCTCAGTAGTTGTGGCTCACGGGCCTAGTTGTTCCGCGGCATGTGGGATCCTCCCAGACCAGGGCTCGAACCCGTGTCCCCTGCATTAGCAGGCAGATTCTCAACCACTGCGCCACCAGGGAAGCCCCTGTGTCCCTCTTATAAGAAACGCTTGTGATGATACTGGGCCCATTCAGGTCATCCAGAATCATCTTCCCGCCTCAAGATCCTTCATATAATCACCACTGCAAAGTCCCTTTTACCATGTAAAGTCACATACTCACAGATTCTGGGGATTAGGCCCTGGCCATCTATGGGGGGCGTGTCATTATTCAGCCTACCCCACCATCCTTAGACCTGCTCCTCTCTGTCTCTCTGTCTCCCTGTCTCGGGGGAGGAAGGTCCATCCTTCCAGGCCAAAACCTCTGGAGTCATCCTGGATTCCTCACTTTCACTCACATCTCATAACCAACTTGTCAATAGATTCTGTAGCCTGTACCTTCAAACATATGTTCCAGTTTCCACCACTCCCTATTACCCATCTGCCACCGCCCTGGTCCAGAGCATGATCACCTCCTGATTTATCTATTGCCTCCTTGCTGGGCTCTCCACTTCCATCCACAGCCTATTCCCCACCTGGCAGCCGGAAGAATCCTGTTAAAACCTCAGACAGGGCTTCCCTGGTGGCGCGGTGGTTGAGAGTCCGCCTGCTAATGCAGGGGACGCGGGTTCGTGCCCCGGTCCGGGAGGATCCCGTGTGCCGCGGAGCGGCTGGGCCCGTGAGCCGTGGCCGCTGAGCCTGCGCGTCCGGAGCCTGTGCTCCGCAACGGGAGAGGCCCGCGTAACGCAAAAAAAAAAAAAAAAAAAAAATTTAAAAAACCGTAAAGTTGCAACACCTGATTTTTACACCTAGTTAACTAGAAAACAAAGGGAAGCACTTATTAGTTTTAAATGAAAAAAACCCCATGAAAACAAGAATGCACTTTAATCTATCAATACAAAAAAACACAGTGGGTTTATCTAGTGAGTCTCCTGTTGACGGATGTTTGGGTGGTTTCCGGCTTGGGATCCTCACAGAGAGTGGGGACTGTGGGCATTCGTGTCCCCTGGCGGCCGCGTGCACCCATTTCTCACCGGTACACACAGGGGACACGCGGACGGCCAGCTCTTGTAGATCCTGCCAGCTTTCCAAAGAGCTTGTCCCAATTTCTCCTCCCACGGCAGTGCTAGGGAACAGGCCACTGTTTCTGCAGCCACGCGATGTGGACTGGGGAGGGGGCTGCGCACGGACAGTGGATGGTGGGAAACAGCCCCCCTCCCCCACCCCCACCCCAGGCTCTGGCACCACCTCTTCTAATTCCGCCTCCTCCTCCTCCTCCACCGGGCTCAAAGCCAAATGCCTCCGACCGTTTCCCTGGCATTATTTTCTGCCTGCCTCACCGGCGCCATTCGTGTTGCCCAGCGGGGCTCACGGTCAGGACCCCATCCTGGTTGCCCGGTCTGACTCCTGCTTCTGTCTCTACCTGTGCGACCCAGCGCAAGTGGCTTGACCCAGCTAAGCCTCAGTTTCCACATCTGTCAAATGGTGATTTTTTTTTTTTTTTAAAGAGGCATGCCCATTAAATGTGCTAAGTCATGCCTTCATTTGGGCAATACACTATTTTATGTCAATTACTTTACAAGGTTCATGGAGCACAGCAAAACCTCTGAAAATATCTGAGCAGCGGGCATCACTTTTTACAATCACAATGTGCGCATAAAGCATAAAGTCTTTTCTTTATAATACAGAGTTGTGTTCTAGAGCCTGGACCCTGGAACCGGACTGCCCAGGTTCAAAGCCCGGCCCTCCCACTAACTAGCTGTGCCACCTTAGGATGGTTACTTAACCTCTCTGATCCGGTTTCCTATTTATCAGTGGGAGTCAAAACAGTACCTGTCTCACTGAGTCGTGAGATTAAATGAGTTGATACACGTAAAGCACTTAGGACTGTGCCGGACACTTAGTAAGGGCTCAATGAATGTAAGGCATTGTTCTATGACCTCCTGTGGTTGTCATGAGGATGATTTGAATTAACATATATGAGTAGCTAGGAAGATGTGTAGTGCTTAACGCATGCTCAAGGGGAGATCAGATTTTGGTGGCAACCAGCAGTCTCTACCCCATTTCCTTTGTGCCCCTGAGCCTGTAGGACATTTGTGGAGCTCTCTGACGGCCAAATGCACTCACCACCTTTCCGCCATACAGCTGCCAGAGGTCGTTTTAGAATATATCCACAAATTCTTTGACCCTCGTCCCTTCAAAAGGTGGAGACTGATTCCCCTTCCTTTGAAGTGAGCCAGACTCAGTGGCTTGCTTCTAACAGAATATACTAGAAGTAATGGTGTGTGACTTCAGAGACTAGGTCACAAGATCCTAGCTTTCTCTTGGAATGTTCACTCTGGGGGAAGCCAGATACTACTATACTGTGGACCTTTGAGGAGCCTGTGGGGAGGCCCACATGGCAAGGACACGAGGCTTCCTGCCAAAAGCCAAGGCCAACTTGCCAGTGAGCCATCTTTGAAGCAGATTCTCCAGCCTCAGTCTTGCCTTCTGATGGATGACTGCAGCCCAAGCTGACATCATGAGACACTGAGCCAGAACAGTCCAACTAAGCCACTTCCTAATTCCTGACGCACAGAAACTGTGAGATAACAAATGCTTATTGTTGTTTTTAGGCAGTGGTTTCTTTGGGGAGGGGACAGTACTTTGTTACAGCAGTAGGTGACTATTACACTACCCCACCCTGATGGCATGAGGGAACTTCTCTGACAGGTTTGTCTTCTTTCTGAGCGAGCCCCAGACTTTCAGGATGAGTTTTCTCAGCTCTCAGGTCCCTAAGTTTAAAGAGGGTTTTGAGCTGGTCATTCAAGCTGCTCACAAATATTTCAACTCTCAATTCTTCTGGGCCCATAAAAGATCATTCTTCCTCACTCTTGTGAAGTGTGATGTGGCCTTGTGACTCAATTTGGTCAACAAGCAGGTGTCATTTGAGGGTGGAAGCATTTAAGAACAACTGTGTGTTCTCCTCTTTTTTCCCCCCCGCCCCAGAGTTCTGACCAGCCAACCGTAATGACACAGCAAAAAAATAAGTTTGTTGTTTTAAGCCACTGAGATATTTGTGCTATTTGTTACAGCAGCATAACCCAGCCCACACTGACTAATACAGCATACATCTTTCATGTGTCTCACCTCTGCCAGACTCACAAGGCCCCCACATTCACATCCAAATTTTTTATTTTCTCTCTTTCTCACATTTCTCTCCCCTCCAGCTCAGAGGGCCTCCCTTTTCCCTTACATTTCTAACAACCTCAGGTGCAGAAGATTAAGTAAATAATCTTCAGTTCATAAAATGTATAAAAAATAACCAGCAGTTAATAGCACTTGCTATGTACTATGTAAACTCTTTATACATTTTATGTTATTTCATTCTTGTCGGGATGACCCCATAAGGTAATGTCAGGACTCCTGTTATCCCATTTTATGGATGAGGCAGCTGAGGCACAGAGAAATTACCTAATTTCACTGAGGGCCCCCAGTAATTAAGAGGCAGAGCTTAATTTTAATTAATTAATTAAAGTGGGCAGTCTGACCCCAGAGGCACACTTAACCACCTGGTTTACACAAAAGCCAGTGTTAATTTTATTTATTTCTTATTCATTTACTCCATTTTGCCCTCACCACCTGCTTCCTTTTCCTTCCCAGCCAGAGTCACTATTTTATCATGTTTATTGTGGTTCTTTCGTTTGTAGGTGCCCTTACACATTGTGTATTTTTGTTTGGGACATATGAATTTTACATGTATATCAACAGTATTGGGTTGTTTCTTACTAGTTTCACTCAGATGCATTCTTGCTGTGTGCACAGCTTGGTCTGTTGCTTCGCACCCACAGACTCCTCCGTCTTGGACCCCTTACCCTCCCCCGCACCTCCTCCTCCCCAGTGATGGACACCAGCTTGCCTTTCACCCTCTCCCCCCGCCCCCACTATAAACAGCACTGGATGAACATCTTTGCCCCTGATAGGCGAGAGGCTTCTTCAGCCTCTTCACCAAAGACACTGGAACTGCCAGGTTGTGAAATCCGCAGGTAATCAAGTTAACGAAGTTTTACCAAATGGCCCTTTAGCGTGGCTACGTCATCAGAGAAACAAAACCGGTTCTGCTTCCAGATTCTTCCTGCCTCCCACCTGGACCTGAGGCTTTGGGGCTTAGAAGCGGAGGAATTTGCAGCCTTTGTTTCCCCACATTTATTTTCGGTCCCATTCTGACAACTCCTTACCTTAGGGCAAACAGCCCCTTGGCTCACTGCCTGCCTGCGGCATGGTAATGGGAGAAGGGGGAAGGACGGGCGAGTTCATGTCTCGGTTCGTATCTCAAAGTATGGTCTGCAGCTCATTAGCTATTAGTATAAGTGGCTAATTCTGGGAAAGGTAGGCGAGGGCAGCAGGAAGCCAAGAGTGAGATTTCTCAGGTCGGAAAAAGAGAATTTCACTGTGGTGTGAGCACCACCTTGTGGTCTAATCTCCCCATTACAACTTGTGTGATTCTCCCCATTAACCCCAGTTACTTTAATCACACCTAATTCAATTCAAATGATACCTATTAGGCACCGCCTATGTGCTAGACCAGCGATGTCCAATTTAAATATAATTCGAGCCCCACATGTGATTTCAAACTTTCTGCTAGCCAAATTAAAAAGGTAATAAGAAACAGGTGACACTAATTATAATATTTTCTTTAACTCAATAGGACCAAAAAACTATCACTTCAACGGGCAACCAATATAAAAATTATTGAGATTTTTTACCTTTTATTGTACTAAGCCTTCAAAATGTTCTCAGGACAGCTCAGGTCAATGCGGACACTAATTTTTTCACTAAAAACATTTGATCTCTATTTAGATTTCATAACATTTACAGTAGAAGAGGTAGATTCCCATACTTAAGTTGTTCCAAACGTGTTTAAAGGGTTCCCAATAACTGAATTGAGGCTCCATTTTTTAAAATCTAAGTTTAAATCTATTACAAATTGTCTCCTAGGGGTTGGGGACATACAGGTGAACAAGATACATGTGGTTCCTCGCCTCAAGGGGTTTATTGGATGATATAGGAGGAAGACAAAAAAAGAATTAAAGATTGTAATTAAAGCTACGGCAGAAACTTACAGGATACTTAGAGTTAATGGCAAACCATGACTCCTCAGCTGAAAATGGCTTTTACATCTCTAAAGGGTTGAAAAAAGTCAAAAGAAGAATATTTTGTGACACGTGAAAATTATACGCAATTCGAATTTCAGTGTCTATAAATAAAGTTTTATTGGAACACAGCTGCATCTATTCATGTCCGTATTGTTGGTGGTGCTTTCCTGTTACAGTAGCAAGAGAACTATGGACCACAGAGCCAAAAATATTTACAACCTGGCTCCTTACAGAAAGTGTTTGCTGATCCCTAAAATAGAGAATAAAGAGGCAGGCATGATTTACAGGGAGGGGGTAATCTGGGAGGACTTCTCAGAGGAGGTGATATTGAAGCAGAGAAAAGTAAGGAGGCATTTACGAAAGTCTGAATATGGTTGAACTGACCAAGCCAATGTTAAATATCCTGAATGTGAATTTAACTACTCTAGGTACTCTCAATACCTCATGTAAGTGGAATCATACAGTATTTACCTTTTGTGACTGGCTTTATTCCACTTAGCATAATGACCTCAAGGCTCATCCATGTTTCACATATGTCAGAATTTCCTTCCTTTTTAAAACTGAATAATATCCCATTGCATGTATATACCACATTTTGTTTACTGATTTGTTAGCTGATAGGTTGCTTCCACATTTCAGTTTTTGTGAATAATGCTGCTATGAACATGGGTGCGCAAAGATCTCTTCCAGTCCCTGCTTTCAGTTCTTTTGGATGTATATCCAGAACTGGAATTGCTTCATCATATAGTAATTCTACTTTTAATTATTTGAGGAATGTCCATATTGTTTTCCATAGCGGCGGTACCATTTTACATTTCCACCAACAGTACACAAGGGTTCCAATTACTCTACATCTTTGCCAACACATTATTTTCTGTTTTTTAGATAGTAGCCATCTTCATGGGTGTGAGGTGGTAGCTCATGGTGGTTTTGACTTGCATTCCCCTAATGCTCAGTGATGTTGAACATCTTTTCATGTACTTATTAGCCATTCTTATATCTTCTTTGGAGAAATATCTACTCAAATCCTTTGCCCATTTTTAATCGAAATTAACAATCTCTATTGTTTATGTCTCTCTCTCTCTCTTTATGATGCTGGTTTTGAAGGTCCAGCCAAGAGGCGTGGCTGACAGAATGAAAGAGTTAGGGGAGGGAGCAAATCGAAGTTGCAGAATGGGACACTCCCCGGGCCACCTTCAGGCTCACCAGCTAAGATGCAGCCTGAGATTGTCAGCATTTTGCATCCCCCTCTCTTGTTTGTGGGTACTTACCAAGTCCTCCCCTCCGTCCCCGCCGCCCCCGCTCCCATCCCCATCCGATGAGATGCATTTGGTGCTGGCCTCTTTTCTGTCACTGTGCTGTGCCATGTAGACTGCTCCTTCGGGGCAGGGAGGTTTGCCAGCGGAGTTCCCAGCAGTATCCCAAGCACCTAGAACGGTGCCTGGGACACAGAATTTGAGGAACCGAGGAAGGAAAAGTCAAACCCAGGAGAGGGCAGGGGCCAAGTAGAGAGAAGGGAGAGAGAGGCCCCACCCTGGCCGGGCTGCCGAGTGAGCAGGTGGGTGTGGGTACAAGCCCGGGGAAGGGTGATGACTTGGAAGTCGGGCTGTCTCCCACCCCCCACTGTCCCCTGACCCAGTCGACGGGCAGCCCCGCGTGGACCTGCAGTACCAGAGGGACAGCAGATCCCCGCGGAATCGGGTCCTGTTTGGCGGCATCATTTCCGTGTGTCTGGCTGTCTTGGCCTTCGGTGTCATCGTGGCTTCGCGAGTCATCCCTGCCCCCCCCCGAGGTCCCCAAAGGCCCCCCTGGGCCCCTCAAAACTAACATGGCCCTGGGGCCGTCACTGTGTCGTTTGGGAGTCTCCTTCCCAGTCACTTTATGCCTCTCTCTCTGTTTCCCTCTGTCTCTCTTTCCTTCTCCTTTTTTTCTTCGTGCCTCCTTCCCTCTTGCCATCTCTTTTCTCTCTCTCTCTCTGTCTCTCATGTCTCTCCATCCATCTCTCGCTTTCATCTCCTTTCCCCCCACCCCCTGGGCCACATTATGTCTTTCCTGGGTCCTCATCACTTTGGCCGTCATGGGTCTCTTCCTCCACTGGAAAAACACGAAAAATTATATTTCATGTATGAAGACAGATATAGTCTAATCTGGACTCGTTATTATAGATCCATCACCCTCATCATTGTTATATTATCTCCTGATTTTCAAAGTGTTTATTTACTTACTTATTTTAATTGAAGTATAGTTGATTTACAATGTTGTGTTAGTTTCAGGTGTACAGTACAGTGATTCAGTTACACATATATATATGTACTTTTCCAGATTCTTTTCATTTATATGTTATTACAGAATATTGAGTATAGTCAAAGTATTGAACATGAAAACAGCTCCAGGGCCCCAAGCACCGAGCCCATGATGCTCCTACGAGGGGAGAAGCCACCCCCACCCTCCTTTCTCCACCTTGAGCGCTCCCCCCGCCCCTGTCTGCTTGTCTCTGCTTCAGCCTCCGCTCAGCCCCTCTCCTCTTCTCTCTGTCCCTCACCCTCCTTTCCCAAATGCCTTGGTTTCTTCAGATTCAACTGGGGATGATCCCAGTACCTCCCACTTAAGGATGGTGGTGAGCAGTAAAATCAGCCCTTAGCCTAAGGAATCTCCCCTTTTCTCTCCCTCTCTGAAACTCTCTCCCCCTCTCAGCCTCTCCCACTGGACTTTCTCCTCCTTTCCTCTGTCCCAGTCCCAATTCTTCCATCTCCCTTTTCCCCTTCCCTGCCCGCCATGTTGAATCTGTGTCTCTCAGTCTCTGTGTCTGTCTCTCCCCATCTCTGGGTCTCTGTTTCTGACTCCCATCCCTCCCACTCCACAGACTCTGTCCCTATCTGTCAACCCCTCTCTGCTTCTTTAAATCTCTCCCTCTGTGACTCCCCTCTTTCCCCTCCCACCTTCCCACCATTCCCTCTCCATCATCTGGTCTTCACTTCTGTCTCTGTCTGTCTTCCCCTCTCCCATCTCTGGATTTCCCTTCCCCGCCTTGATTCCTGTTTCTCCCTCCCTCAGCCTCTGTCTCCTGTCTTGATCTCTCTAGAGCAGAACTCTCTCCCTGTTCTCTCCCCACTGTCTCCCTGTGTATTCGTTTCCTCTTGCTGCTGTAACAAATGACCGCAACCTGGGCGGCTCAAGGCAACAGAAATTTATTCTCTCAGAGTTCGGGAGGCCAGAAGTCCAACATCCACGGGTTGGCACGGTGAGTTCCTTTTGGAGGTTCTGAGAGAGAGTCCATTCCATACCTGTCTCCTACCTTCTGGTGGCGGCTGGCATCCTTGGTATCCCTTGGCTCTAGTGGCTTCCCTCCAGTCTCTGCCTCTGTCTTCAGTGGCTTTGTCCTCAGTATCTGTGTCCCAAACCTCCCTCCCCTTTCTTGTAAGGACACCAGTCTTTGAATGTAAGGGCCAGCCTAAATCCAGAATAATCTCATTTTTACCTTAACATAATTATATCTGCAAAGACCCTATTTGCAAGTAAGGTCACATTCACAGGCACTGGGGATTAGGACTTGGATATATGTTTGGAGTGGGGGGGACACGGTTCAACCCAGTACACCTACTTCTCTCTTTTCCTCATTTCTCTTTCTGTCTTTCTCATCTCTTTGAGTCTCTCTCCCTGTGTCTGTGTCTCTCAGAGTCTCCTGGCTTTTTCCATTCTTTCTGTTTTTACATTTCATACCCCCAGTCCCAGCCCCAACTTTTCTCTCCTCCCTCCTTAAGTTCTGATTGGCTGAGAACCCTGGACATCTGCCCAGAGACGCATGATGTCACTGTCTGAGCCAAATAAAGCCAATGATTGGAGGGAAGTTTTGGGGTGGTCAGGTGACCTAGAGGGGTCTGAAGTTCTTTTTCTAACCTGCAGGCTTTTTCTCTCCGACCAGGGCTATTACATATAGGCGAAACCGAAAACTCCTGCTTCAGTAGGGCTCTGGTTTTGAGGTTTATAAGGGGAAAGGAAAAGAAGTTTAATAAAGTCTGTGACAAATTCCTCAATGTCTGCATCAGTTTCTGGAGGACCCCGCCCCAAATGGTGTCCCACTCTGGACACCCGACTGGGTGCCCCTCAAGGGTTGGGACCACCTCTCACTCATCTGTAGATTCCAAATACCCTAATTAAAAAGTAGAAGTCGCTGACGAGCCAGGAGGTGGGAGGCGCGGGCCGCGCGGCGGCTACAGCTGCAGTGGGGCAGGTGGCGGTGACTGGCGGCGACAGAGGCGGCGGTGAGCGATTTAACCCGGAGATTGACTTCACTATAGAAACACCCACAGTTGTATCAATGACTGGGGAAAGACAGTGGCAACAGGCAAAGGAAAAACATCTCTGACGTACTAAGGACAGTGAGTATGCTAAAATGAAGTGGGCTTAAGGCCCCACCAAGGTCCTTAAGTCTGGAAGCACAGCCTTGAAGACACCTTCTCCTAGTAATGCTTTATGTTTCTCCTTAACAGCAAGTTTTTAATCCTATGTGAAGACTTATATTTGAAAAATTTTAAAAGACAATCTTATAAAAGTTGTTCTTGGATTGGAAGAATCAACATTGTGAAAATGACTATACTACCCAAAGCAATGTACAGATTCAATGCAATCCCTATCAAACTACCAATGGCATTTTTCACAGAACTTTGGGGTTTTCTTGTTCTTCTTTCTCTAATTGTTTTAGGTGTAAGGTTAGGTTGTTTATTTGCTGGGTCCTACGGTCGTTCTATTTTTAGTTTTTTAAGGAACCTAAGTGTCCATCGACAGATGAATGATAAAGAACATGTGACACATATATACAATGGAATATTACTCAGCCATAAAAAGAAACGAAGTTGAGTAATTTGTAGTGAGGTGGATGGACCTAGAGTCTGTCATACAGAGTGAAGTAAATCAGAAAGAGAAAAACAAATACCGTACGCTAACACATATATATGGAATCTAAGGGGAAAAAAAGGTTCTGATGAACCTAGGGGCGGGATAGGAATAAAGACACAAACGTAGAGAATGGACTTGAGGACACGGGGAGGGGGAAGGGTAAGCTGGGACAAAGTGAGAGAGTAACACTTACGTATATATACTACTAAATGTAAAATAGATAGCTAGTGGGAAGCAGCTGCATAGCACAGGGAGATCAGCTGAGTGCTTTGCAACCACCTAGAGGGGTGGCATAAGGAGTTTGGGAGGGAGACGCAAGAGGGAGGGGATATGGGAATATACGTATGCAAATAGCAGATTCACTTTGTTATACAGCAGAAACTAACACAGCATTATAAAGCAATTATACTGCAATAAAGATGTTTAAAAAAAAAAAGTAGAAGTAGACTTCCCTGGTGGTGCAGTGGGTAAGAATATGCCTGCCAATGCAGGGGACATGGGTTTGATCCCTGGTCCAGGAAGATCCCACATGCTACGGGGCAACTAAGCCAGTGCGCCACAACTACTGAGTCTGCGCTCTAGGGGCCGTGAGCCACAACTACTGAGCTCGCTTGCTGCACCTACTGAAGCCCACATGCCTAGAGCCGGTGCTTGGAAGCAAGAGAAGCCACCACAATGAGTAGCCCGCACACAGCAACGAAGAGTAGCCCCTGCTCACCGCAACTAGAGAAAGCCCGCTCACAGCAACGAAGACCCAACGCAGCCAAAAATAAATAAATTTATTTTAAAACAACAACAACAACATAGACCCTAGACTGGTTGAAACCAGAAGATTGGTGATGCTTGAAACTTCACCTTGAAGCCAAGCAGTCCGAGAATTGTCCACAAGCTGATCACTCCCTGCTCCTTGAACACTATAAAACTCCTCACTACCCGCTCCAGGGTGGGTCACACAGTCTTGAGGGCATTAGCCCCCTGTGAGCCCTTTGCCTGGCAAAGCAATAAAAGCTACTCTTTTCTACTTCACCCAGAACTCTGACACCGCGTTTCTATTCAGCTCCGGTGAACAGAGTATGAGTTTCGGCAACAGGATTTTATTATTTTGATATATTAACAGACAAATTTATAATAACCCAATGCATCCTTGCATTCCTGGCCATCTCCAGCTCCCACTATAGGGGTCTGTTTCCTTTACCACGCTGCCCTTTAAGAGGTGATGGATGAAACTGAGCCAAACAGGAAGGCGGTTGCCCTGGGAAATTGAATAATTAAGTGGCAGAGGCTAGATTCATTCACCATCAGTTTAGGTGGTGTCTTGAAAACTTTTGCCTTGGTAGGAGAAATTTGAGTTAGATGGGTTAACTGGACTATGACGTCGCCTCCTGTGGAGGGCAGTGAAAAACTCTGGCTATAGTGGAAATATTCACGGTGCCAATACAGCCATACAGTTGCCAAATACCATGTTTCGGCCAGCTGCAAAGTAGCTGTTTACAGCATTCTTTCTCCCGCCCCACGTTCTAGTCGTGGACTCCATTTCCCAGCATTCCCCTGCCCTCAGAGACCTTAGGCCTAGAGGAGCGTGAGCCGCAGTGTTTTCTGGGAAATGCAGTCCAGCTGCGGAGCGCAGTTTAAAGTACCAGGACTTGAGGTTCCGAGACAGCGACCGCGCAGGCGCTTTCCGGGGCCCGAAGGAGGGCGTGAAGGCGTAGCCGCCGCCGTGCACAACCCGCGGGGGCGCACAGGTGAGTTCCGAACTGGCGGACCCGAGAGGCTGCCGGTGGGTGTGGGCTGACAGAGGCTGGCGCGCAGGAGGCGGGCCGAGTCTGCCTGGGTGGGAGGGGAAGGGCACTGTGGGCGGCCCCCCGCCCCCTCCTGTCACTCGTGAGGCTGCCCCAGAACCCCGCTGCCATCGACTCAGCGCACAGGAATTGAGCGCCCGCTGTTTTCCAGGAGTCTAGCCGAGTGCGGACCTGCGGCCATTTCCCAGGAGGGAGAATGTACCTTTTCCTCACTTAGCAGGTGAAGGAGAAACAGTCAAGGGAGATTCCATGGCTTCTTCCAGATCACAATGCCGATGAGTTGTCGACATGGTGTGAACCCGGGGATGTCTGACCCGAAAGCCCTAGCCCCTCTATCTGGGTCTCATCTCCTCTCTCTAATCTCCCACCACCACCACCCCAACCCACATCTGCCTCTCTCTCTCTCCCTGGGTTTCTGCTTCTCTTTCTCTGTGTCTGTCCCCTTCTCTCTGGGCCTCTGCGTGCCCCCAGCCTCCAGAAGTCTCTGTGTTTTTCCTAAAAACAGTCATTTTCTTCCAAACCCATTGCACTATGCTCACATCAGGAAATGAACATCCATACAATACTATTGATTAGCTAAGCTGCAGGCCTTTTTCAGATTTTTCTAATTGTCCCGATAATGTTGTCCTTAATGGCAAAAGAAAGTCCCGTGTCACGCACTGCATTCATCGTCGTCACTTTAGTCTCCGTTAACCTGGAACAGTTGTTCAGTCTTTCTTTGGCCTTCATGATCTTAGCAATTCTGAAGATTGCAGACCTTGTACTTCTAGAATGTCCCTCAGTTTGGATGTGTTGGTTGTTCCCTTGTGATTAGATTTAGGCTACATGCTTTTGGCAGGAATACCTTGCGAGTGATGCTGTGTCCTTAACCGAACAGGAGCCTGTGATGTCCGCTTGCCCATCACGGGTCACATTGGCCTCGATCACTTGGCTAAGGTGGCATCTGCGAAGTTTCTCCACTGTAAAAAGTTACCCTCTTCATTTTGTAATTACAGTAGATCCCGTTATCCTCGGAGGGTGCATTCCAAGACCCCCAGTGGATGGCTGAAATCTTGGATAGTACTGAACCCTCTATATACTGTTGTTAACCTAAAGAATAACGCAGCGGGTTATTTTACCAGCAAAATGGGCTTATTCAGGAATAGCAAAGAATTGCAATTCGGGACAAGCAGGCTATAGCAAAAGCCTTAGGAAGTCCAACAAACAAGAGAGGAACTTTATCTTATAGAGAAAAAAACCCCAGGAAATTGAGAGGAGTTCTTTTGAATGAGAGTCCATTGGAGAAAAGTGAGAATTCAGAGTGGGGACGGTTTCCCATTGGCCTAGTTGCTGCGGTAGTTGATTTCTTATAGGGGATGCGACGTACATCTTTTCTGGTTGGGGCCTATAAGAGATGGTTCTTTCCTGCTGAAGCTTCTTCCATTAGGGCCTGTGATGGATGTGGAGTGGTGCTGCTTGAGAACTCCCCTTCCTAGCCTCCCAACTCCACTTTTTAAATAATCTAATCTAATCTAATTTAATTTAATTTGGGGCTGCGCTACACGGCATATGGGAGCTTACTTCCCTGAACAGGGATCGAACCCGCACCCCCTGCATTGGAAGCATGGAGTCTTAACCACTGGAACGCCAGGGATGTCCCCCAACTCCACTTTAAATGAGGTTCGCCTCTATTAATTTTCACACTGTGTTTTTCTAAATATTCATACCTATGATAAAATTTCATCTACAAATTAGGCACAGTAAGAGATTAACAATAATAACTAATCATAAAATAGAACAATTTTAAGAATATACAGTAATAAAAGTTTTGTGAATGTGGACTCTCTCAAAAAATCTCATTGTACAAATTTAATGCCTCTTCTGTAAAGCACTTATGCTTATGCGCTGTGGCTGTAACTTTTGCAGTTTGTTGGGGGGTTTTTGGTTTTGGGGCCACGTGGCTTGTGGGATCTTCCCCGACCTGGGATTGGACCCGGGGCCATGGCAGTGAAAGCGCTGAGTCCTAACCACTGGACCGCCAGCAAAGTCCTGAATTTCTTTTTCTTTCGTCACAATTTCACAGATAGAAGATTCATTCTTACCGTAGATCTTAGGAACCTCAGCATATGTTTTTTTTCCTTTTGTTTTTTAAATTTTATTTATTTTTGGCTGTGTTGGGTCTTCGTTGCTGTGCGCAGGCTTTCTCTAGTTGTGGCGAGTGGGGGCTACTCTTCATTGTGGTGCGGTGGCTTCTCTTGTTATGGAACATGGGCTCTAGAGGTCCGGCTCAGTAGTTGTGGCGCACGGGCTCAGTTGCTCCGCGGCACGTGGGATCTTCCCGGACCAGGGCTCGAACCCGTGTCCTCTGCATTGGCAGGCGGATTCTTAACCACTGTGCCACCAGGGAAGTCCCGGCAGACAGATTCTTGACCACTGCACCACCAGGGAAGTCTGATTTTTTTTTCTTTCTTTATTGAGATCTTTTACCTTTTCACTTAAAGGAAGCACTTTACCGCTTCTCTTTGGCATATTCGAATTACCGGCATCACTACTCTTGCACTTTGGGGCCATTACTAAGTAAAATGAGGGTTACTTGAACACAAGCACTGTGATACCGCGACAGTCCATCGAGACAACTGCTAAGTGACTTTGGGGCAGGATACGCTGGACAAGGGAACGATTCATGCCCGGGTGGGATAGAGCGGGACGGCGCGAGATTTTATCACGATACTCAGAATGGTGTGTGATTTAAAACTTGTGAATTGTTTCTTTCTGGAACTTTCCATTCAGTGTTTTTGGACCACAGTTGACCTCAGGTAACTGAAACCGTGGAAAACGAAGCCGCGGATAAGGGGGCACTACCGTAGTGAGTGACTCATGAGGACGTGGTTAAGCCTCTGTTCCTCATCAAAATTTCACCCGCTGGTTTCAGCCCTCAGGTGGGTGCGTTCCTGTGTAGCTGGGTGTACGTGCAGCTGTTTGCCTGGCAGCACGTGAGGCTCTGAGTCTGTATTTCTGGACCGTGTTCGTTTCCCATTTCTGCTCTAACAAATTACCAGAAACTTAGTGGCTTCAAACAACACAGATGTAGTATTCTCTTACAGTTCCGGAGGCCAGAAGTCTGAACTGGTTTTCACTGGGCAGGAATCAAGGTGTCAACAGAGCCATGCTTCCTTCAGAGGCTCTAGGGGAGAATCCGTTTCCTGGCCTTTAGGAGCTTCTAGAGGCTGCTTGCATCCCTTGGCTCGTGGCCCCTTCCTTCAGCTTCAAAGCCAGAGGCATAGTGCCTTGTCTCTCTGACTTTGCTCCTCTTTACTTCTGTCCCATGGGCTTCTCCTCCGTGTCAGATCTCCCTCTGCCTCCCTCTTATAAGGACACTTGTCATGGCATTTAGAGTCCACCCAGATAATCCAGGATCATCTTCCCATCTCAAGATTCTTAACTTGAGAGGCATTGCTCCAGGCTGGGGTTAAGTCCTGCCCAAAGACTCAAACCTAGTGTTTTTTAATCTACCTTGCAGCGTATGGGGCTTTCCAGAGCCCACAAACATCAATCCCTCCAGGCAGCCTGTGGAAAGCTCACATATTTAACTTGGTTTTTCTAAGAACTTGCTGGGTGGGGCTCTGAGCTCACAGCCTGGCCCTGTTACAAATATTCCAAGTGGGTGTGGTCTGCACACAGCCCACTCTGCTCTGAGCCAGGAGAGGCTGGCTGCATTCAGGAACTCACCACCGCCCCCAAAAAGGAAATAAAAAAAGATTCTTAACTTAATCACATCAAAAGTTCATCCCAGGGCTTCCCTGATGGCGCAGTGGTTGAGAGTCCACCTGCCGATGCAGGGGACGCGGGTTCGTGCCCCGGTCCGGGAAGATCCCACGTGCCGCGGAGCGGCTGGGCCCGTGAGCCGTGGCCGCTGCGCCTGTGCGTCTGGAGCCTGTGCTCCGCGACGGGAGAGGCCACAACAGTGAGAGGCCCGCGTACCGCAAAAAAATAAAATAAAATTAAAAAAAAAAAAAAAAAGTTCATCCCAGGCCTTCCCTAGTGGCGCAGTGGTTAAGAATTCGCCCGCTAATGCAGGGGCCACGGGTTCGAGCCCTGGTCCGGGAAGATCCCACATGCCGCGGAGCAGCTAAGCCCAGCGTCACAACTACTGAGCCTGTGCTCTAGAGCCCGCGAGCCCCAACTACTGAGCCTGCACGGTTAGAACCCGTGCTCCACAACAAGAGAAGCCACCGCAATGAGAAGCCTGCGCACACAACAAAGAGTAGCCCCCCCCCCCCCCGTCACCGCAACTAGAGAAAGCCTGCGTGCAGCAAAGAAGACCCAACAGCAGCCAGAAATTTTTAAATTAATTAATTTTTTAAAAAAGTTCATCCCAGGGAGATATCTTTGGGGACCATTATTCAGCCCACCACCTGGTCTATGTCCATGCGTGTCTCCCTCACAGGCAGGAAGTCCCTCGAGGGCAGGATCACATCTCAGTCGTCTCTCTGCCCTCAGAACCCCAAATGGAGCCTGTCACTCACATGGAGCACAGAGCATGTTTGACGAATGAATGGGGGCGACCACAGTCTGAGCACCAGCTGCTCTTTGTAAAGGATTCTTCAGCTTCGTCTCAACAGCTGGAATCCTTCTTTCAATGACATCTTAAGCAGGATTCCAGGGTCCCTGGACACGGCTTGGATTTTAGGACAGACAGAGGAGCTCTGCAAAATGTGGTCCATCCACACAATGGAATATTATTCAGCCATAAAAAGGAGTGAGACACGGATTACATGCTGTAGCACGGGTGACCCTGAACATATTGTGCTGAATGAAAGAAGCCAGACACAAAATGTCGCATATGGTGTGGTTCCACTGATAGGAAATGTCCAGAATAGGCACATCCATTGAGACAGAAAGGCTAGTGGTTATGGGGGGGGGGTCTGGCATGGGGGGAGGGAGATTCAGGGGTGACTGATTAAGTACAAGGTTTCCTTTTAGGGCGATGATGAAAATGTCCTGCAACTAGATAGCAGTGATGGTTGCGTGCCGTTGTGACTGTATTAAATGCCACTGAATTGTACGTATTCAAATGGTTAAAATGGTATATTTTCTGTGTTTTACCGCAACTTAAAAATTATAAGACAGTACCGTATATAAGATAGATAGCCAACAAGGACCTACTGTATAGTACAGGGAACTCTACTCAATATTCTGTAATGACCTATACGAGAAAATCTAAAAAAGAATGAATATATGTATATGTGTAACTGATTCACTTTGCTGTACACCTGAAACTGACACAACATTGCAAATCAGCTCTACTCCAATAAAATTAAAATTATTTTTAAAAATTAAAATTTTTAAAAATAAATTAAAATTATAAGAAAAAAAAGGAGGGGTTGGCTCTGGGGGCAGACTTCTGGGTTTGCATCTCACTCTGACACTTGACGTCTCTATGGCCTTGAGCAATGGCTGCGGCCTCCTGTGCTTGGATTTCCTCATCTGGGGATAACTGTAGTTACTTCTCTGAGAGCTGCTGTTTGGGTGCAGTGAGCTGAACCCCTTGATTGTTAGTGGTGATCGCTACAGAATGGGGGCCTCGGGAATTGCCTGGTGGCACGGTGGTTAAGAATCGCCCTGCCAACGCGGGGGACATGGGTTCGAGCCCTGGTCCGGGAAGATCCCACATGCCGTGGAGCAACGAACCCCACGCACCACAACTGCTGAGCCTGCGCTCTGGAGGCCGCGAGCCACAACTACTGAGCCTGCATGCCTCAACTACCAAAGCCCACGCACCTAGAGCCTGTGCTCCTCAACAAAAGAAGCCACCGCAATGAGAAGCCCGCTCACCGCAACGAAGAGTAGCCCCTGCTCTCCACAACTAGATAAAAGCCCGCGCACAGCAACAAAGACCCAGTGCAGCCAAAAATAAATAAAATAAAATAAATTTATATATATATAAAAAAGAACGGGGGCCTCAGGCACCCTGTCCTGAGCCTTTGCTTTGGCTCTCAGGAGACCAGGGGCCCCTCTGTCATGAGGCATCTTTGACAAAGTGTCTGTCTGTCTAGGCCAGAACTGACCCCCTCTCTCTGCTCCATCTTCCTCCTGTAGCTTTGCAGACTTAGGCCTGGTCCTTTCTTCTGGAGGTGCATGCCTGGGACCCAGCAATGGCCATCAGGACCCTGACGGGCAAGGGCCAGGTGAGTCTGGGCTCCTTCTTCCCCGAGATGACTTTGTGGACCCCAGACGGCTTTCCCCGTCTCTGCCTGTACCCTCAAGATCTTCTGCCCCTCCCAATACTGGGAGAGATGCGGTGATGGGAGTTTCTCTGGGACTGGGAAGTGCGGGGTCTGGGGGCAGGATGCTCTGAGATGGGACATTATGACACGGTCTAAAAACCAATCGTCTGGGCTTCCCTGGTGGCTCAGTGGTTGGGAGTCCGCCTGCCGATGCAGGGGACGCGGGTTCGTGCCCCGGTCCGGGAGGATCCCACGTGCCGCGGAGCGGCTGGGCCTGTGAGCCGTGGCCGCTGAGCCTGCGCATCCATAGCCTGTGCTCTGCAACGGGAGAGGCCACAACAGTGAGAGGCCCGCGTACCACAAAAACAAAACAAAACAAAACAAAAACAATCGTCTAACGCCCAGCAGCCTTTTGGTTACCAGGTGAAGTGGGCAGTGGATGATTTTGCTTCATCCTGAGCCGTATTCTTGGAATTAGGAGTTGGGGTTGGGATCAGAGTTGGAGTCTGGGATGGAGTGCGACTTAGGAGTAGCTCCGACATACAATGACTTGGTAGTTTGGGGTTTTTTTGGCCGCGCCGCACAGCGTGCAGAACTTCCCCAACTAGGGATTGAACTTGTGGCCCCCTGCACTGGAAAAGCGGAGTCTTAACCGCTGGACCACCAGGGAAGTCCAGTAGTTTTTTAAAAGTGTTTCTCAGGGTTGCCATGTACAGGTGTGTAGGTTACGTACTGCACAAGGGTGCCTCATCTCAGGCATGATTTGCATCTTCTACCTCCTACATGGGTATATTGATTATAGCAATTTACACGCAGATGGCAGTCAACTGTCACATGCTAGACATAATTGGTGTATTATAACAATTTTCCAACAGATGCCAGTAAAGAGTCATGTGAATGCGGCGGGGTCCTTGTTCTACTTTCTACCAAGGTGCCTGTGGGCTAACGGCTGCCCTACCTAGACTTTTTACATTCCCATGGGCCGGTTTAATTCCGTCGTCCCAAATCTGCCAAGTCAGAACGTTCCGGCGCAGGGAACAAGTGGTAGGCTCTTGACCCATGACCTATCCCACCCCAGAGTTCTGGAAAGACAGGCCTGTCCATGATATAAAATTGGCCCTTGCAGGAATCGGTGACCTTCAAAGACGTGGCTGTGGACTTCACCCTGGAGGAGTGGGGCCAGCTGGGGCCTGGCCAGAGGGAGCTGTATCGGGATGTGATGCTGGAGAACTACCAGAACCTTCTCTCGCTGGGTGAGGCCCTGCCCCCTGCCCTCCCAGGAAGGGGCAGGATGCCCCCTTCAGCCCTCATGTCCTCCATGCCCACCCACTGCTTAACTGTGGGCATCCACGGGGGGTCCTCTCTGCTCCTCTCACCGGACCCTCCTGGGCGGCCCCTGTCCATCTCTCTGTCTCTCCGCTGGCTTCTCCCAGAGTCCCAGCATCCCCGAGGGCCCCAAGTCCTCAGCCTGTCCCACAAAATCTTCAGCCTGTGCCCCTGCCCTCTTCTTGTTTTAAAAAAAATTTATTGAAGTATAGTTGATTTACAATGTGGTGTTAATTTCTTCTGTACAGCAAAGTAACTCAGGTATACATACATATATATTCTTTTTCATATTCTTTTCCATTATGGTTTGTCACAGGATATAAATATATTATTAAATATATTTCCCTGTGCTATACAGTAGGACCTTGTTTAACCATCCTACATATAATAGTTCGCCTCTGCTGATCCCAAACTCTCAATCCGTCCCTCCCCCACCCCCTCCCCCTTGGCAAGCACAAGTCTGTTCTCTATGTCTGTGAGTCTGTTTCTGTTTCGTAGATACGTTGATTTGTGTCATATTTTAGATTCCACATATAAGTAGTATCATATAGTATTTGTCTTTCTCTTTCTGGCTTACTTCGCTTAGTATGAAAAACTCTAGGTCCATCCATGTTGCTGCAGACGGCATTATTTCATTCTTTTTTATGGCCGAGTAGTATTGCATTGTATATATGTACCACATCTTCTTTATCCAGTCATCTATTGATGGACACTTAGGTTGCTTCCACGTCTTGGCTATTGTGAATAGTGCTGCTGTGCACATAGGGGTGCATCTTTTTTTAAGAAAATTTTTATTGGAGTGTAATTGCTTTACAATGTTGTGTTAGTTTCTGCTGTACAGCAAAGTGAATCAGTTACACGTATACATACATCTACTCTTTTTTATATTTCCTTCCCGTTTAGGTCACCACAGAGCACTGGGTAGAGTTCCCTGTGCTAAACAATAGATTCTCATTAGTTATCTATTTTATACATAGTAGGGTATGCGTGGATCTTTTTGAATTAGCGTTTTCTCTGGATATATGCCCAGGAGAGAAACCACATTGTTTTGAACAAACAGTTCAGGCACAGGGAGCCCCTCTTATCAGTTAGAGAGTTCTGGAACCCTCCTGAAACCCAGGTTCCCAGATGCCAGCAAGGGCAACCTTGCAAGCAGGCCTTGCCAAGGAGAGAAGTCAGCCTGCTGTGTTAAAACCCTTTTCTGCGCAACCTGCACATACAGATGAGGCCCCCTCAGTCTGTCCCCTGAGCTTCAATCTGTGCAGCTGGTGGCCTGCACAATACCTCCCTGGGGAGATCCAGGCCCCAATGCTCCCTGTCCCCACTGAGCTCCCCATATCCCTCTGGACCCACTCCTCCTCCGGTTCCCGCATCTCAGGGACAGCTTCCGCCCATCCAGTCACCAGACCAGTCCTGGGCATGGCCTGTACCCACTCCTTCATACCCTTATGTGCCCTGGCCCCTGCCCCCCTCCTCAATGTTATCCCCTTCCATCCTCTTCCTCCTCCCGCTTCTCCATTTAAGGGAGGAGCGATTTTTCAGCAGGTTTGCTCACAGGAATGATCATTAGGGAGTATGTTTGTTTGCTAGGGCGGCTGTACCAAATTATCACAAACGTGGGGGCTCACAACAGCAGAAATGTATTCTCTCACAGTTCAGGAGGCCAGGAGCGCAAAATCAAGGTGCAGGCGGGGCCGGGCTCCTTCTGAAGACTCCTGGGGAGAGTCCTTCCTGGCTTTCTCGAGCGTCTGAAGACTCTGTGGCATTCTTGGCGTTCTTTGCCCTGTACCCTTTGCCTCCATCTTCCCCTGGCCTTTTGCCCTCCAAATGTGTCTGTGTGTCTCTCCTCTTCTTATAAGGACACCAGTCATTGGATTTAGGGCCTACCCGAATCCAGTAGCACCTCATCTTAACCATTTACACCTGCAAAGCCCCTCTTTCCAAATCAGGCCACATGCTGAGGTTCCTGGGGGTGTAATGTTCCCCCCACTGCAGGAAGAGAAGAATTAGTGATCTCAAAAGACAGCAGGCCTGAAAAAGTCAAAAGAAACAGATGAGATGAATTTTAGTAATCTGTTTTGTTGCACCCAGCCTAGCCAAAATATGATCATTTAGGCACATGTTGACATCAAAATCAACCTATGAATTATTAGTGAGATGGTTTCCTTTTTTCTCCATATCAAGTCTTTGAAATGCTATGTGTATTTTTCACTCAACTTGAACACAGAGCTGGAGCCTTAAACAGTGATGTCAGGGCTCAGGTTCTCTCTGGAATGTAGTAGGCACTCAATAAACAAGTCTTGCAGATCTTCTAATCATTAGGTGTCCAATGTATGCATCTCCCCTGCAGACCCAGGGCTTGGGGCCCACCCCTGAGGCCTCCCTGTGACTGCGGCACCCATGGCCAAGTCTCGCATTTTTTTCAGGGGCAGGGCTTCCTGGGTCCAAACCAGACATGATCTGCCGTCTGGAGCGAGGGGAAGAGCCCAGGATGGAGACGAGAGAAGCCCGGCGAGTTACCTGTTCAGGTGGGTGAGGATGTCCAGCAGGTGCGAGCTGTCTTCCTACCCTCCAGTCTGTCATGATCACTAACGTCCTTCGAGAGTGAGGGAGTGTACCATACAGGCCATCACTGTGGGTGCTGGGTTCAAATCCCAGCTCCACCACTTCCTGGCTGTGTGACCTTCAGGCAAGTCATTTAGCTCCTCTGTGCCTCAATTTCCTCATCTGCAAAATGGGGTCAATAATAGCACCTGGGGTTGGGAAGAATAAGTGAGTTAATACATACAGAGGGCACTCAGAACCCCCTGCTCAGAATAGGCTACGATGGAGAGTTCCCTGGCAGACTCTGGGCTTTCACTGCTGTGGGCCCAGGTTCAATCCCTGGTCGGGTAACTAAGATCCCACAAGCCGTGCAACGTGGCCAAAAAAAAAAAGAAGAGGCTACAATGGTTATCGTTATGATTATTTATTGGAAATCGCTTGTGTAAGAGACCCAGAAGTGGGATCTGGCCTGACGTGTTGGGGGGACAGGAAGAGGCCAGATTTCTGCCCCTACTGGCCTGTGACCTCATCAGAGGAGGGAATTGAAGCATCCTTTTTTCCATCACTCGTCCATCCTGTTGTGGGGCCAGTACTTACCCCCTCCTACCCCCTCACTCACCATAGCCCATCAGGCCCCAGTCTTGTCCCTCCGGCCCCCTCTCTTTGCCCATTCCCACCCCCCACCAACAGCCCTGGCTCAGCCCTCAGCGACCCTCACCTGGACCCTCACCCCAGCCTCCTCCCTGGCCTCCCAGCCTCCAGTCTTCTGGTTCATCTCACACACAGCCCCAGATCCCATCCCTCCCCTGCTCATAGCCCTCCTGTGTCTCCCCAGTGCCCCTGAGACAGAGTCCTAGCCACACACCTGGCACTCAAGGCCCTGCATGATCCAGCCCACTCTGTCTCTGGCCTCATCTCTCATCACCATCCACCCGTGTTGGTACCCCACGCCCTGACCTCACTCCCTGAAGTACCTGTTCCTCCCTGAAATTGAATGTGTGTTCCCATCTTTGGGCTTGTGCACATGCTGTTCCCTCTGCCTGGAACACCCTTCCCTGCTTTGTCTGCCTGGCAGACACCTTCATGATCCTCAAGGCTACAGGTCACCTCTTCTAGGAGGCATTCCCTGACTTCCAGGCTGAGCGACCTGCCCCTTCTCGGTGCTTTCACAGCTCCTTGCTTGAGCTGCTATTACTGCACTTGTTCATGTGGCAGTTAAGAGTGTGGGCTCTGGAGCCAGACTCTCGGACTTCAAATCCCAGCTCTGCCACTGTCAGGCCGTGTGACTGTGGGTAAGTGACTTAAGCTCTTGGTGCTTATCTGTCAAGTGGGGACATTGACTGGGGACACTGATAGTACCCACTTCACTGAATTTCTTTTGGGGACTGAATTAGAAAACTCTGGACTCTAAGACTCAAGTGGATTTCCCTGGGTGAAGACCTCTCCCATGTGTCTCCGAAGTTCGCATCAGCAGAGAAAAGCACATCCAAGTGACCCTTGCAGAGAGAGGCTGACATGGAAGCCCGCACATGATCTCTCTAGCCTTTACCTACACACATATTTGTTACATATTTTGCTGGAAGAAGTTTTAGCTATGCATACAACTTGTTGTTGAGTCATGTAAATCCTTCCAGAAAAATCACCAAACTAGTGGCTGGTTGTGGGATCACCCCAAACAGAGACATAACAACTAAATGCTCTGTGGGATTTTGAAAATAATCCTGTTGTCACTGGATTAGGCAATGGTTTCTTAGATATGACATCAAAGAAACAAGCAAGAAAAGAAAAAATAAATTGGAATCATCAAAATTTAAAACTTTTGTGCTTCAAAAGACACTATAAAGAAAATGAAAAGGTAACCCACAGAAAGCAAGAAAAATTTTGTAAATTATATGTCTGATAAGGGACTGATCCTTCTTACAATTCAATAATAAAAAGACAGATAATCCAGTTAAAAATGGGCCAAAGATCTCAATAGCCGTTTCTTCAAAGACACACAAATGATCAGCAAGCATATGAAAAGATGCTCAATATCATTAGTACATACCTGCTACATGACCAGCCGTGGTGAAGACCCCAAATCAGGCACCAGATGGGCATCATGCATCTTCCATTTACAGTAAACAATGCTGGGACTTCTTGGGCAGTCCACTGGTTAAGACTCCGCACTTCCAATGCAAGGGGCATGGGTTCAATCCCTGCTCGGGGAGCTAAAATCTCACATACCACGTGGCCAAGAAAATATTGATTTTTAAAAAAATCCCAACGAATTATACAGTAGACAATGCTGACAGCCTAGTACATTTTGACCCATGGTCTTGAGCACACAGAAAAAGATCATTAACCAGTAATTATGTAAAATACCAGGAGTTCAATTCTCAGAGCTTAGCTAAGGGTCATTGCTATGGTTACAGAGATAAAAACTGAATACAGTGGACATTCCGTGTTAACTCTTTCCCTGCACATGTCCACCAATAGAGTGTGAGAATGCTTCTACCATGCTCATTTGCCAACACTGGATATTTTTAATATTTTCCAATGTAAAAAGTGTCAAATGGTATCCGAGAAATTTGACTTTTTAGACTATTACAGATGTTGAGCATCTTTTTCACTTATCATCATTTCATTTATCAGCCACTTGTTTTTCTTCTGCAAAATGTCTATTCACATTCCTTCTTCACTATTTCATTAGATTGTTTCTCTTTTTCTTATCGATTTGTGAAAATGTATTACACATATGGCTAAGAAACCACTGTGCATGTAAACTGCTTTGCAACTCATTTTTTTTGCATGTTTAGAATATACTGAGACCATTCTTCCGTGTCACAACATGAATCTATCTACCTCATGAATTTAGAACTAGCAATATAAACTTTGAAATCTTTCTTTTTAAGATTACAATGTCAGGGAATTCCCTGGTGGTCCAGTGGTTAGGACCCTGTGCTTCCACTGCAGGGGACACGGGTTCCAATCCTGGCTGGGGAACTAAGATCCCACAAGCCACGCGCTACAAAAAAAAAAAAAAAAAAAAAAAAGATTACAATGCCAGATCTAAATAACCAGCGTCTTTTGTCCTGGGACAGATGAAGTTCATATTTTCCATTTCTTTCAGACTTGGAGACAAGCTCTGAAACTACTCAGGAGACACTTCCAAAAAAGAGTATTTCTGAAGAGGTGGCTTCCCCAATGGGAAAGATGGAGGGCATTTTAAGGGCAATGCTTGGAGACACCAAGTTGGGGGCCTCCTGGACATGCGGCCGTCAACTGGAAGACCAGGGAAAGCAGGAGAGGCGTTTGAGGTGGTTGTTTGCTACTCCCGAGGAAAACACCCATGGCGAGTTGAGACACTTCAGGCAGACCTCAGCTTTCGTTGGGAAGCAAAGGGTGCCTGGGGGAGAGGATCCTCAGAAGTGGACCAGGTCAAGAAAGAGCCTGAAACACCAAAGGAAACCATTTAACTGCACGGAATGTGGGAAAGCTTTCATTTACCATTCGGACTATGTCCTACACCAGAGAATTCACACTGGAGAGAAGCCCTACAAGTGTAATGAGTGCGGGAAAGCATTCAGTAACAGCTCATATTTCATCCAGCACCATATCATCCACACAGGAGAGAAGCCCTATGCCTGCAACGAATGCGGCAAGACCTTTACCCAGAGCTCATCGCTCACTGAGCATCAGAGGATCCACACTGGAGAGAAACCCTACAAATGCAAGGAATGTGGGAAAGCCTTCACCCAGAGCTCCTCCCTCATCAAACACCAGCGATGCCATACTGGGGAGAAACCCTATAAATGCAACCAATGTGGGAAGTTCTACTCCCAGGTGTCCCACCTCACCCGCCACCAGAAAATCCACACGGGGGAGAAGCCCTACAAATGCAGTGAGTGTGGCAAGGCTTTCTGTCACACCTCCTCCCTGACTCAACACCAGACAATCCACACTGGTGAGAAACCTTACAAGTGTAACGAGTGTGGGAAAACCTTCAGCCACAGCTCGTCACTGACCCAGCACCAGCGAGTCCACACTGGAGAGAAACCTTACGAGTGCCCCGAGTGTGGCAAAGCCTTCAGCCACAGTTCGTCCCTGACTCAGCATCAGAGAATTCATACTGGTGAGAAGCCCTATGAGTGTCATGAGTGCGGGAAGGCTTACACGCAGATCTCCCACCTCATGAGGCACCAGAGTGTTCACGTGGGGGAGAAACCCTATATATGTAATGAGTGTGGAAAGGCTTTCAGTCACACCTCCTCCTTTACTCAACACCAAACGATCCACACTGGTGAGAAACCCTACAAGTGTAATGAATGCGGGAAAACCTTCAGCCAGAACTCCTCACTTATGCGCCACCAGAGAATTCACACCGGGGAGAAGCCCTATGAGTGTACAGTTTGCGGGAGAGCCTACACCCAGATTTCCCACCTCATCCAACACCAGAGGACTCACACCGGAGAGAAACCTTATGAGTGTGGTGAGTGTGCGAAAGCCTTCAGCCGGAGCGCCCATCTCATCGAGCATCAGAAGATCCACACGGGCGAGAAACCCTATAAGTGTAAGGAGTGTGAGAAAACATTCAGTCACAACTCATCCCTAACTCAACATCAGAGGATTCACACTGGCGAGAAACCCTACACCTGTAAGGAATGCGGGAAAGCCTTCAATCAAAGTATCCACCTCATTCAGCATCAGAGGGTTCATACCGGAGAGAGGCCCTACAAATGTAAGAACTGTGGGAAAACCTATGCCCAGATTTCACACCTCATTCAACACCAGAAAGTTCATATGGGTGGCAAGCGCTATGCATGTAAAGAATGCGGAGAGGATTTCAGCTGGGGTTCACACCTGGCCAAACATCAGAGACTTCACACTGTGCACGACGGCCACGTCCGCGGTAATTTTGAGAAAGCCTTTGCTTGGAACATGCAGCTTAGTGATCATCAGAGAACTCATGCTGACTAGAGAGCCTGTGAATGAAACAAACTGGTGATTCTGCTGCTGGGTTCCATTCAGCCTTCATCAGCAGTAGAAGCTTCTTCCCAGAGAGAAGCCGTAACACTATGGATTGAGAGAGTTGGTTCCTTTTTTGCCTCCTAGAAGGAGGATGGCACTGTTTATCACCAGCAGAGACAGCTTCTGATCATTTAAAGAGCTCCCCACTAAAATCTAAGCTTCTCCCCCCCATTTCTCAACTACAACGTCCCTGGATAGTGGTAGGTATGAGGTGGTCTACATAGGATGCAACTTCATCTGGGATCTTTAATAAGGTCTCTCTGAGCTTTTTAAATTTATTCATCATGTGTTAAATTGGAGCCTGGAAATTCAAGAAAAAACAAACACAGCTGGAAAGAGTCATCTGTTAGAGTAAAAGTCACAAATATATGTAACTAAAGATAAATGCCAGGTGATTTTAGTTTCCTTTAAAACTTTAAGCTACAGGGCTTCCCTGGTGGCGCAGTGGTTGAGAGTCCACCTGCTGATGCAGGGGACACGGGTTCGTGCCCCGGTCCGGGAAGATCCCACATGCTGCGGAGAGGCTGGGCCCATGAGCCATGGCCGCTGAGCCTGCGCGTCCGGAGCCTGTGCTCCTCAATGGGAGAGGCCACAACAGTGAGAGGCCCGTGTACTGCAAAAACAAACAAACAAACAAAAACTTTAAGCTACAAATTTCACTGAAAAATCTGCAGTTGGCTTAAACATGGAATATGTTTCACATATTTCCAGCCATTTTTTATGTCCTATTGTTTCTGTCTTTTCCACTTCCAGGAATTGTGCTTTACAAAGTAATTGCCCTGTTAGACATTTTCTGATTTTAGTCATGCCCAAAAGGAAGTTTTTATTTCCTCATATTTTTGAAACATAGTATTTTCTATTAGAAAAATAATACATACACTTTTAAAATAGGAAAATTTTTTAAGTAGAATAAGATAAGCTTATTGTAAAGGATAATTTGAAAAGTGTAGAGAAGTATGAACTAAAATACCGATTCCCCATAATCCCACAGGCCAGAGAGACCCACTAGTCATTTTTGGGTGTATGTCTTTCTGGTTTCGTTTCACTCTGTATTCCATATCCAAATTTTTTAATGTTGAAAATTTTGGATCATAAAACAAAAAGCTATATACTCACCTACAACTTGGCCACTCTCAGAAGTCAGGTTGTTTTGAGTTTTTTCATCTTTCCTTCTGAATGTCATTTCAAAATAAGTGTTACTTTATTTAATTGTAATCAGAAACAATTTTGGCTTCTCTGTTTTGCCCTCATTATACCATGACATTGTCCTTTGTCACCACATAAACTCCATCCTCATCATTATCAGGGCTAATGATGTTTCATTGGTGGGCGTAGAATAATCTATAAATCCATGCCCCCATTTAGACTTTGCTCTAAGCCCCCGATTGATGCAGGTTATTCACCAATTTTCCCAATTATGAATCATGTAATAATGAGCATTTCCATGCTAACTTCCTCTCTCTTTTGGGGGGGATTATTTCTCTAAGTCAAATTCCCAGAATGGGAATAACAGAATCAAGACTCTAACCATTTTCTTGTTTCCTGGAACATATTGTTAAAGTGCTTTCTAAAGGGGCTGGACCTGATCTCCCTGGAGTGTGCTGGGATGTGAGGACTACAGTTCTGTTACATTATAACCAGTACTGAACATCAATCATATAATGTTTTCCCATGTCAAACATATAAAATGGCTAGTGATTTCAGTAACTTACTGTGTGCCAATTTTGTGCTAAGTCCTTGGTACATGTGAACTCCTTTCATTCTTCAAACAACCACATGTATTCAGGGCTGTATTATCCCATTTCACAGATGAGGACACCGAGGCATGCTGATGATGTAGACAAAGCCCCACAGCTATGAGGTCATGGAGCCTGAACTCAAGTTCAAGTAGTCAAGCTCCAGGAGCTATGCACTGAACTTCTATTGGGATTGAACACATATAACATTTCCTTCTTAAAATAATGTTTATTATTATAAAAACCAATACATGCTTTTTGTAAAAAATTTACAAGATCCAAGAAATCCGGAAGATTTTACGCAAAGGCCAGTGGTACCCAGAGATAACGTAACATTTTGGTATACTTCTGCTATTTTAAAAACTTAATCACAGTATTATAACACTTTAATAAATCTGGGACATAGTTAATATACAGTTTGGCATACTTCTGTGTTAACTTTATATCACAGGCCCCTATCATTAAATATGATTTACCAATATCATTAAATACCCACGTCATTAAATAATCTTTAACAACCTGATGTTTGGGGGCTTTGCATAGTTTGTGTTTAGTAGTAGCCAGTCCCCTGTTGGATACTTTGGTTGCTTCCAGTTTTTGACCTTTATAAACATCCCTTCTACTGAAGTCTTAGGCTGAGCACCCGACCAGTTCCCAAGTAGAATCCTGGCAGGGAGTCTGTGGGGTCAAAGAGAGAACATTTTAATGACCTTGTGCACGTAGCTAATGGCTTCCTGAAATTTCTGCATCTGATTGGCAGTGGATGGGACTGCATCTCACCAACATCATCACTGGTAGTTACCATGTTTAAAAGTCTTTGCTCAGGTATTTATTCTTCTGTGACTTCCTTCATGGTTGATGAAATACTCGTTTATTGTGAATAACTCAAACAACACAAAAATGAAGAACACTATGGCTCTCTATAAATCTTCATTCCAAAGATTCTAAACTCTTTTCAAAGATTCTAGACTGTTTTCTGTTGTTTCTCCCTTTCTGTTGGTATGAAATATATATGTACATAAAATATTATTTATATGGCATAATCACAGACGTGATTTTAAGTGACTTTTTTCACTTGATATAATATGAATATTTTCCCATTACAATCAATCCAAAAAATATATATAGTACATATTGTACAAAAATATATACACATGTATATATGTATATATATATGTATCATCATTTGCCACTTTTAACAGCTGCATAATAGTTCATGCTAGAGTTTCTTGAATTTATTTAACCAAATTCTATTAATGGGCATTTGGGTTGTTTTATTTTCTTTTCCATCATTGGACATATATTATTTGACACTGTGCAAATTATCTCCATAAGATGAATTCCTAGAAGTAAGCTTGTGGGATCACAGAATGTCCATGTTTAAAATTTTGCTAGTTATTGCTAAATAATCCTCCAAAAAAGGAGGACCCAATTTACAAAACTCCTGAAAGTGTACATGAGTGCCTATTTCTCTCCTCCACTTCCTTCACAAATACTCGGTATTTGTCTTTTATCATTTTTAACATTTCTCATCTAATAAGAAAAATGTCCTGTTGGTAGGGAGATTAATGATCTTCTTATGCCTTTATTGATGTTTTGCCTTCTTCAAATTGCTTATTTGTATATTTTGCCCATTTTTAATTGGGCTGCCTTTTTGTATTGATTTATAGGAGAAAGTCTATGTATTACATATACTATTTGGTATATACATTACTAATATTTTCTGCCAGTTTATTATTTCTCTTTCAGTTTTGTTTATGGTGTATTTTGCTATACAAAATTTTAAACTTTTTAGGTATTCAACTCTATCTGTATTTTCTTTTATAGTTCTTGGACCAGCTTCACACTAAGAAAAACCTGCCTTACCTCCCAGGATTATGAAGAAAGTTCTCCTATATTTTATTCTAGCACTGTTATGATTTTTTAACAAGGAAATTTTTATTCCTTCTGCATTTTTATGGCTTATGGTATAAAATTTCAGTTCCTAGAGGCCACCTGCATTCCTTGGCTTGTGACCCCTTCATCCTCAAAGCCAGCAGTGTAGCATCTTTAAATCACTCATCCTAATATATTTCACCATATATGTAAATTTCTCAGCACACTTGGTCCACTCCCTTCTCGAGATTTACCCCTCCTGTACTAACATACTGACGTAGAGTAATTCTTAGTCTAAGAGAACCTAATTTTTTTTTTTTTTTTTTCCCGGTAGGCGGGCCTCTCACTGTTGTGGCCTCTCCTGTGGCGGAGCACAGGCTCCGGACGCGCAGGCTCAGCGGCCATGGCTCACGGGCCCAGCCGCTCTGCGGCATGTGGGATCTTCCCGGACCGGGGCACGAACCCGTGTCCCCTGCCTCGGCAGGCGGACTCTCAACCACTGCGCCACCAGGGAAGCCCCTAAGAGAACCTAATCTTGAATCTTGCCTTCGCCATTGCCTTGCTGTCTGATCCAGTTTCTTCATATTTTAAATGAGAATAATAAGCTATATTACAAAAGATGTTTTAGGTTTCAAATAACAGAAAACTTAAAAGAGTTCAAACAAGAAAGACAGTTCACTAGCTCAAGTAGCCAAAAGGACCAAAACAAGGCATTCATCTTGTTTATCCTAGTACTTCAGGATGCCTTCAGTGGCAAGTAAGAGAAAACCCCAACTCAACCTCACAAACACTAGGAAGAAGAAATCTACAGGTAAGGCAAGCTCCACCTGCTATACATTAATATTTCCCTACAATTCACTTGAGATTTACATGGTTTTATTTCACAATTATTTTCTCAAATAACTATATTGCCTGATCACCTTTTCATTCCTATCTCAGCCCCTTCCCTGTTTACTTCATAGTACTTACCGTAATTTCCTATTATAGGTTCCCTATTTACTGCCTGCTCTGACTCCCTGAAGGCAGGTCCTTTGTGTCTGTCACCACTATATCTCCAGTGCCTAGAGCACTGCCTAGAACATGGTAGCTTCTCAGAAAATAGTCACTGACTGATTGATTTATTTAAAGACTGAGCCATTCCCATCCCCACTTGCCCAGTAAGAGAATGTTAGTTTCCCCACTCCCTCAATGTAAGTATATCATACAGCTTTAATTTTGGCCAGATATATAAATAAAGATAGCATTTTTCCTTTTTCTCTTCCTGGCGCTCTCCTACACATCCCTCAAAGCCTTATTCACGACCCCTCCCCTGAGAAACCTTCCTCACATCAACTCTTTCAGTCCCGCCCTACCCAGTTTTTCTCCCTTTGTGCTGTAACACGTTTTTCATTAAGTTTTATGAGCAAAGCACGCTGTTTTGTTGAGCATCCCTACTACTTAGAAAAGCCTTTAAAGAGGACCCTTTGGGACTTCCCTGGTGGTGCAGTGGTTAAGGATCCGCCTGCCAATGCAGTGGACACGGGTTCGAGCCCTGGTCTGGAAAGATCCCATATGCCGCAGAGCCCGTGCGCAACAACTACTGAGCCTGCGCTCTAGAACCCGCGAGCCACAACTACTGAGTCCGCGTGCCACAACTATTGCAGCCCACGCGCCTAGAGCCCAAGCTCTGCAACAAGAGAAGCCACCGCAATGAGAAGCCCACGCAGAGTAGCCTCCACTCGCTACTACTAGAGAAAGCCTGCGCAGCGACGAAGACCCAATGCAACCAAAAATAAATAAATTTATTTATAAAATAAATAAAGAGGGCCCCTCGCCTAGCGTCAGTGCTTAGACAGTTGCCATGGAGACAGGCTTCCGGAATTGACGGTTTCCCTGACAGAGGACGCGCGGTGGTGAGCTTTCAGAACGCAGCCTGTGATTGGTCGAGAGGAAACAAACTGTGTAACCTCCTTCTCCTTCACCACTCCGCCTACAGAAGATAGAAGAAGACTTTGACACCGCTGTACCCAAAGCGGAGGCCGCCTCGGAACTCCAGGGTTTCCTCAGCCTTTGCCCTCAGAGGACCGTCGCCCTGAGGAGCCGAAATCCCGCGGGAAATGTAGTTAGGGAGCCTGCGCAGGCGCAGGGGCATGCATGGCACAGGGGCGGTGCACTCCGCGGCGCCGCCTTCGTGGGGACTGTCTGTGGAGGACCTACTCGAAGTCCAAGGCCCAATTGCCAGGCACTTCAGGATACAAGTGTTCATGACACTCCTGTCCTCCCCGTCTTTGGCCAGAAGAGAGGCTCGGAGCGGTCTCGGAGTCTTAGGCCATCTAGAGCAGGGGTCCCCAACCCTCTGGCCGGTGTACCCACCAGTCCATGGCCTGTTAGGAACCGGGCAGCACAACAGGAGGTGAACAGCTAGCGAGCAAAGCTTCATCTGGGGCTCCCCATTGCTCTCATTACCGCCTGAACCATACTCCACCGCCCGCCACAGGTCAGTAGAAAACTTGTCTTCCGCGAAACCGGTCCCTGATGCCAAAAAGGTTAGGGACCGCTGATCTAGAGGACAGAGGGGAATGAGAATTTGGGCGAGGCTGGGGCCTGCCGTCAAGGAGCCTGAGGCTGGACGGGGGGCGGGCTTAGAGGCGAGGAGGTTGTAGGGGCGGGGTTATGAGGCGTGGTTATGAGCAGGACTAGAGCGGGAATTGGCTGGAATGGGCGTGGACGGGAGGCCCCTGGAAAAGGGGCGGGACCTCAGGTGGGATTGAGCCAATGAAGCTGGAGTAGGCGGAACTCGCTGACTGTCCTGAGAATCCTCCTATCCAATATCCTTCTTGAGTCCACGGGCGAAAGTGAGGCTCAGAGAAGAGTGGAGATTCGTCCGGGGCTGTTCACTGATCTTTCATTCTTGGTTTAGGGACTCATTGGCTGAATTAAATGGTGTTGAACCAGTTCAGTTTCTCAGTTTCAGTTTCTAAGCTAACTTTCTAAGAAAGGTAATTAGTAAATGTTTTGTAATAAGAAATTTATCGTTATTATTGTTTTATGAGTAATACAAGACTGAAGCATTTTTGGCTCTCACTCCTTGTCGTAACGGGTGTAAATGATCTCTCAGGAATGGAATGGCCCAAGCCTTGTGACGCCGTGTTTTCCTGGTGGGTTTTATCAGGTCTTTCTGTCCCTCTGTAACAGCTGAAATTTATCAAGCACGGAAGTTTTCTGACTCAGTGGGGATCTGCTTTCATGCAGCTTATGGTACAAAGGAAACAACTCTTTTCTATCTTGTTGGGATTTCTTTCACCAGCAGATAGGTAGGCCTACTCATAATTTTCAAAGCCAAGCAACGAAATGCTATTAGACAACAAAAAAATTCCTCATGTAATAAAGAGTGACTCCATTATTTTTTTTACTTTTTTTTAAAGATTTTTTTGATGTGGACCATTTTTTTAAAGTCTTTATTGGATTTGTTACAATATTGCTTCTGTTTTATGTTTTGGTTTTTTGGACACAAGGCACGTGGGATCTGAGCTCCCCGACCAGGGATCAAACCCTCACTCCGTGCATTGGAAGGCAAAGTCCTAACGACTGGACCGCCAGGGAGGTCCCTTTTTTCTTTCTTGATTTTTTTTTTATGTTTTTTGTTTGTTTGTTTGTATTTTTTGCCCACACCACGCAGCTTGCGGGATCTTAGCTCCCCGACCAGGGACTGAACCTGGGACCACAGGCAGTGAAAACACCAAGTCCTAACCACTGGACAGCCGGGGAATTCCCAACTCCGTTTTTTTCAATGTTTGCTGAAAGCATTGAGCCTCACCCCTCCCTTTTCCCGTGTCCCACATCTGGGGAAGCAGATTGGAAAGCCTGGCTCTGCCCTCTTTTGGTGCCAGTGGGAAGTTCAAACCAAAGGCAGGAACCCTCACCCTGGCCCCACCCATTAACCACTATACTAACCCCAAGCCTGTCCTTGCTCTCTTTCAAGCCACTTTCGAACCAGCTTGGGAAGCCTGCCTGCTCCCTAAAAAACGTCACATTGTGTGACTAATAAGTCGTTTCATACCTTCTTGCTGTGTTTGTGTGTATGTGTGCCGACATCAGCCTGGATGTTCAAAGCAAATTTGGCGGGGGGTGGGCATCCTGTCAGGCCATAGTTCTTCAGAAGCTCCATACTTGTAACATGGTCCAGGAACAGGAAGCCTAAGATCATTATCAGATGGAGCACAGAAGTGTAATGTCCTGCATCCTCATGGGTTAGAGCTCAGGAAAGCTGAGCTGAATGACAGGTTGGATTATTGCTCACGTGGTGCTCATTTACACTTAATGGGTTCCCTGCCCTCTTTGCAGATGCTTGAGCAACGGAGGCTGTTATGTCCCACCTGCTGGCCCCAGCCCTGACCTGACCCTTGTGAATTGGGTTCGGACACAGTTCAGACAGTTGAGGGTTCAAAACATGGGGCAAGATCTCCCACTTTGGAAGGGCTTCCTGGGGAAGATGACCCCCAGAGGCTGCCTCCAGGGTAACAAGCCTTCAGTGATGGAGGGTAAAGCACATTTCTTCATTCACAGCACAAATAATTAGTATATTCGCAGAGTTGTGCAACCATCACCACAAACAAGGTTAGAACTTTTTTTTTTTTAACCACGTCACGCGGCATGCAGGATCTTTAGTTCCCTGACCAGGGATCGAACCCATGCCCTCTGCAGTAAAAGCATTGAGTCTTAACCACTGGACCACCAGGGAAGTCCCAAGTGTAGAACATTTTCATCACCCTAAAAAAGAAATCCCTTAGCTGGCCTCTCTCGATCCTCCCATTCCCCAGCCCCTGGCAACCACTAATCTACTTTCTGTGTCTTGTGGATTTGCCTATTCCAGACATTTCATTTAAATGGAATCATACAATATGGGGCCTCTTATATCTGATCTTTTTACTTAGCATAATGTTTTCAAGGTTCATTCTTGTTGTAGCATCTATCAGTACTGGATTTCTTTTTATTGCAAAACAGTATTACATTGTATGGATTATACCACATTTTATCAGTTCATCAGTTGATAGACATTAGTTGTTTCCACTTGGAAGCTATTGTAAATGATGGTGATATGAGCAATCGTGTACACGTTTTTATGTGGACATGTGTTTTCTTTTCTCTTGGGAAATACCTAGGAGTATAGTTGCTGGGTCATAGGGTAAGTCTAGGTTTAACCTTTTGAGGAACTGCCGGACTGTTTTCCAAGGTGGCTGCACCATTTTACAAGTCCACCAGCAGGGTATGAAGTTCCAGTTTCTCTACATCCTCACCAATACTTGTCTTTTTGATTATAGCCATCCTAGTGGGTAGTATTTCATTGTGGTTTGGATTGTATTTCCCTAATGACGAATGATGTTGGACATCTTTTCATGTGATTATTGGCCATTTGTGTATCTTCTTTGAAGAAATCTATATTCAGATCCTTTGCCATTTTTGTTGTTGTTGTTGTTGTTGTTTTGTTTTGTTTTTTGTGGTACGCGGGCCTCTCACTGTTGTGGCCCCTCCCGTTGCGGAGCACAGGCCCCGGACACGCAGGCTCAGCGGCCATGGCTCACGGGCCCAGCCGCTCCGCGGCACGTGGGATCCTCCCGGACTGGGGCACGAACCCGTGTCCCCTGCATCGGCAGGCGGACTCCCAACCACTGCGCCACCAGGGAAGCCCCCTTTGCCATTTTTAAGTGGATTATTTGTCTTACTATTGAGCCGTAAGGGTTCCTTATATAGCCCAGCTACAGGTGCTATATCAGATATATGCTTTGCAACAATTTGTCCTCTTTCTTTGTGTTGTCTTTTCACTTTCTCCATGTTGTCCTTTGAAGCACAAAAGTTTTTTTTTTTTTTTTTTTTTTTAACATCTTTATTGGAGTATAATTGTTTTACAATAGTGTGTTAGTTTTCCCTCTACAACAAACTAAATCAGTTATACATACACACATGCTCCCACATCTCCTCCCTCTTGCATCCCCCTCTCTCCCACCCTCCCTATCCCACCCCCCCAGGCGGTCACAAAGCACAGAGGTAATCTCCCTGTGCTATGCAGCAGCTTCCCAACAGCTATCTAATTTACATTTGATAGTGTATATATGTCCCTGCCACTCCCCCACTTCGTCACAGCCCACCCCTCCCCCTCCCCATATCCTCAAGTCCATGCTCGAGTAAGTCTGTGTTTTATTCCCGTCCTACCACTAACCTCTTCATGACATTTTTTTCCCTTAGAGTCCATATATATGTAAGCACAAAAGTTTTTAATTTTGATCAAGTCCTACTTATCTTTTTTGTCTTTTTTTGTTTGTGGTGTCACTAACTAATTTAAGGTTGTTAAAATTTACACCTATGTTTTCTTTTAAGAGTTTTATAGTTTTAGCTCTTACATTTAGATATATCTTTGGTCCATTTAATTTTGTCAATTTTTATTGTGGTTAAATACACATAAAATTTACCATCTTAACTATTTGTAAGTGTACAGTTCAATGGTATTAAATACATTCATCACTTTGTGTGGCCATCACCACCACCCATCCCCACAACTGTTTTCAGCTTGTAAAACTGCCCCTTTCGCCAGCTTCTTGCAACCACCATTCCTAGGTGCGATTTTCCTAGAACAGTAACTTCTCAACATTAGGCATCCACATCCCACCTCCTTGGTTTATGCAGAGCGGCCCCTTTCCATCCTCCTAAGACGCCACTGCCTGTCCCAAGATTCTCCTATTTATTTCAATCCATGCCCTTTGAAACTTTCAACCGCGACTGCGACTGAACAATTGGTATCACTTGCCGTGAATGGAAGTTTGCTGTAAAAGTAAATGCAATGAAAACTACTATTTGCATGTTTTCAGTGGGTAGCATTGCCCACCCAAAGTGCAGAGTTTGGGGTCCTGGGGAGAGGCTAAGTGTTAAAGCTATCTTCTCATTGCGGTAACCAAGAGGGATCAACAGACTCAAAAAGGGAACACTGGTCTCTCGGGTTGGGTAGAGTAAGATGCCAGCCCCACCCCATTCCCCACCCCTGCCAACTCACAGTGGACACGTAGCATGACATGAGGGAAGTAAACAGCTACCGAAATCTGACACACAACTATGTGGCCATAGCATAATCTAGTTCATCCTGATGGATACAATTAAGAGTCCATTGGCAGGAGGCCAGGCCTTAGCTGAGTGTTGCCCAACCTCATTTGATGACATACCACGGTCAATTTGTTTTACTGTAGTTGTGTGCCATGCATTTTCCTTTAAATCAGCTTTAAAACAAAACAAATCAATTTATTTTTAGAGGACTTCCTACCACTACCATGAGTGGGAAACTGGTACCTCTTGTCAGTAGAGGAAAAAGAGGGAGAGGGGAAGTAAAATAAGTACCAGGAGAGCAAAACAATATTAAATTGTAGCAACAACTCTTGCCTGAGCCTGAGGCCTACTGTGTCTTTGTAACTAGAGAGGAATAAACATGCCGTCCACGCTTCCTCCTTGATCAGGTAGGATTGCATGAGAATGGAAAAGTGCTGGGTGCTGAGGACCAACTGAAATTGAGGGGTTCCCTGGTGGTCCTTGCCCCTCGCAGACTTTGGGAAAACAGATTTAACCCTCTGATCGTGGGGTGGTTTTCACCATTAGGAGCCCTCCCATCCTAGAATGTGAGCAGTTGGCACGTAGTGACTGCGCATGCCCAGCCTTTGCCCAGGCGTGTGGCACTGAGCTGAGAAAAGCAATCAACACTTAGAAACTCAAAACTTTAATCAGAGAACCAACACGCAAACATGAGGTTGGGCGTTTCTACACTGGCCCACAGAACACAGGTCATTAGTTACCTAGGTTCCCCCCCCCCCGCCACCCCCCCCACACACACAATGGCTGCCAACTTTCTACAAGGCCTCTGACCTCTATCTGTGGTGTCAAAAACTCTTTGTTGAACACACTTATCAAGTTGTTTCCGCCCCTGCCCTGCCCTGCCCCGCCCCTTAGGTATATATCAGGCCTGTTGCCCAGATACAACAGGTGGGGACTTGGACATTTCCGCCATTTGAAAACCAGTACACTCCCCACTGTGGTGTGAATGGTCAGCCAACAAGGTCCCAGTTTCAATGACAAAACCAACCAGCACAACTCAAGGTGCAAGGTTTGAAAATCCTAAGGGCCCAGAGCACAGACTCCTGAACTTTTTTTAGCACCAAAAATATGAAAGAATATTAAAAGTGTCAAGAGTCCAATGTCTTTGTAAGATTGTGCTTCAGCAAAGAGGTGGCTGGGCCACTTAGCTGGTGGAACACAAAAGCTCAGGGCCGAGGAGGTGCCATCAAGAGAGCTGGTGGTGTGGTTCCCTGAGGTGAGACTCAGCTGTAGAACAAGCCTGGCCAAGGTGAGCAGTGAACTCTGGGGCTCCAACAGGAAGGACTGTGTCCTCACCAGGCTTGCCAACAATCCTCGGAGGACTTGCTGTGACTTGAGAGAACGTGGTATTTTAAGACGTCACTTGGCAATGGAAATGAGGCCATCCATTTCCCTTTGATTCTAGAAGCTTCAAGGCAAGGGCAGGGATTACCGTATTGGTGTTTCCCACCCTGGAGCCTAGGGAAGCACCTGGTGAGTGGCCAACTTGGACAACTGGTAAAGGAGGAACATTCCAGCAGTCGTTTCTGTGCATCACAGTTTTTGCTACCAAGCACATCTTCTGTATAAATGGTGTGAACCGTGTGGAGACAGCGACATCCAGTGCAGCTTTCCTAACTGAATCCAGCTGTTTACGGTATTAATATTAACTCTTATGATAAATTGGGTCTCATCATTTAACCAACAACTTTAAATGGGAGATTATGGGAAGGGGTGGCCTGTGGATATGGGAGGGGGTCCTTTTGAGTGAGAGGTTTGGGAGGTTAGGAGTGGAAAGTTCTTGCTGTGCGATGTTAGTTTACATGTTCTTCTTGGCTTTTTGCGGGTTAAGAAAGTACTAGGACAGGGCTTCCCTGGTGGCACAGTGGCTAAGAATCCACCTGCTGGGCTTCCCTGGTGGCTCAGTGGTTGAGAATCCACCTGCTGATGCAGGGGACACGGGTTCGTGTCCCGGTCTGGGAAGATCCCACATGCCGCGGAGCAGCTGGGCCCGTGAGCCATGGCCGCTGAGCCTGTGCGTCCGCAGCCTGTGCTCCTCAACGGGAGAGGCCACAACAGTGAGAGGCCCGCTTACTGGAAAAAAAAAAAAAAAAAAAGATCCACCTGCCAATGCAGGGGATGCAGGTTCAAGCCCTGGTCCAGGAAGATCCCACAAGCCGCGGAGCAAATAAGCCCGTGCACCACAACTACTGAGCCTGCGCTCTAGAGCCCGCGAGCCATAACTACTGAGCCTGTGTGCCACAACTACTGAAGGCCACGTGCCTAGAGCCCATGCTTCGCAACAAGAGAAGTCACCACAATGAGAAGCCTGTGCATCGCAACATGGAGTAGCCTCCACTCGCTGCAACCAGAGAAGAGCCCGCGTGTAGCAACAAAGACCCAACGCAGCCAAAAAAATAAATAAATAAAATAATTTTTTTAAAAAAAGTAAGTACTAGGACAGAGCTGAGAGATGGAGGGAAGAAAAAGGCTAGGCTTTTTTTTTTTTTTCAAGAGCAAAGTGCTGGGGTTTTGGATCCAACGAAGCCAAGGATATTTTGGTGGAAAACTTTAAAAATAAAAGCCATGCACATTATCAGTAATAATGCTAACTGCAGTGAAATAAAGATAGATGGTTGCTTAATTTTCTCTTCCTTTTAATGTAAAAGAGGATATTTGTTATATATGATGCGTGTTTGTAGCTCACACTTGGTGAGTACTTACTATGTGCTAGGCACTTAGTTCTAAAGTGCTTTACATCTCTTTATCCTCACAACAGCACTATGAAGTAGGTAGCTATTATTTTTCCCATCTTACAGATAAGGACACTGAAGCCCTGAAAGGTTCCATAACTTTCCCTAGGTCACTTAGGTGGCAGATGGCAGAGCTGGGATTTAACTCAGCAGACTGGCTCCAGTCTACCTCTGACTTCTGAAGCTCCACAGCTTCTCAATGTTTGTGTTTTCATTGTTTTAATGAAACTCATGCATGTAAATTTTCTAATCAATCTCTATTAATAGAGAGATTTATTACTCTCGGCGGGGAGGGGCATACACTGGGATGGTTTCAACTTTAGGCCTCGGATGAACACATTCTCAGATATCTGGGATCCTGCTGCCACCCAGCAGCCATGGGCAGAATTGCTACCTGCTACTTTGGAGTGTGAACTCACTGATGTTGGCTAAGACCTGAGCAGCAGCACAAGGCTTTCTGACAATGTGGACATTGATGCGGTTTCTCCTTGGTGTGAATTCTCTGATGCTGACTGAGGTGGGCTTTAAGGGCAAAGGCTTTCCCACACACATCACAAGCATAAGGCTTCTCCCCAGTGTGAGTTCTCTGATGCTGCACCAGATTTGCCTTCTGGGCGAAGGCTTTTCCACATTCGGCACACACATAAGGCTTCTCCCCACTGTGAACTCTCTGATGTTTAGAAAGGCACGAGCTCTGGCTGAAGGCTTTCCCACATTCCTGACAAACATAAGGCTTTTCTCCAGTATGAATCCTCCGGTGTCGGATCAGTGGAGCACCCCGGCTGAAGGTTTTCCCACAGTCGCCACATTTGTAGGGTTTCTCACCTGTGTGAACTCTCTGATGCTTAGAAAAGCACGAGCTCTGGCTGAAGGCTTTCCCGCATTCCTGACAAACGTAAGGCTTTTCTCCGGTGTGAACTCTCTGGTGTCGGATGAGTTGAGCACCCAGGTTGAAGGTTTTTCCACAGTCACCACATTCATAGGGCTTCTCACCTGTGTGAATTCTCTGATGCTTGGAAAGGCACGAGCTCTGCTGCGATGTTTTCCTGCATTCATTTTGCTTAAAGGGCTTCTTTCCTGCCTGAGTTCCCTGATGTTGAACAAGGTGGTTACTGTAGGTAAAGACTTCGTCACACTTGTTAGGTGTAAAGGGCTTCTCCGCAGTTTGGATTAACTGATGTTCTGAGCAACATGCACTTTGGCTGAAGGTCTTTCCACATTTGTTACATTGAAAGGGGTTCTCACTCTTATGGGTGGACTGATGTTTGGCAAGGGAGGCACTATGAACGAAGGCCTTCCCGCAGTCCCCACATTCATACGGCCTCACTCCAGAGTGAATCCTCTGGTGGCGGATGAGCTGTGAACTTTGGCCAAAGGCCTTCCCACACTGGTTACACTCAAAGGGCTTCACCCTGGCGTGAATCCACTCGTGCTGAGTCAGGTATTTGCTGCAGCTGAAGGTTTTCTCACATTTGTTACACTTAAAGAGCTTCTTGCTGACCCTTGGAGGCTCTCTCTGCTCTGGGTTCTCATTCAAGATCTTCCTGCTCTCGTCGAGTCCTTGTTTTTCTCTGGTGTGACCGCTCTGGTGGCAAATTAGGGTCGAGTGGCAAACGAAGCGCTCACCACACTCCTGACATTGGTAGGGGGTTTCCACAGCATGGATTTTCTGGTGCTGAACAAGGTCTTCGTTGTGGCTGAAGGTCTCCTTGCATTCGGCACAGCTGTAGGGCTTTTCTGTGGCGTGAATGGACAGGTGTCGATTTAGGTGGGAGGGCCGGGTGAAACTCTTGATGCATTTGTGGCACTTGTGGGGCCTGTAGCCCGTGTGAACTCTCTGGTGTTCATTAAGGTGAGTGTTCCGGTAAAAGGCTTTCCCACATTTGTTGCATTCGTAAGGCTTCTCGCCCCTGTGAACCCTCTGATGGGTCTTTAGGGTCAGGATATGGCTAAAGCGTTTCCCACACTCATCGCACTTATAAGGTTTTTCTCCAGTGTGAACAGACTGGTGTTTGACAAGCAAGGAGCTTCTCCTGAAGGCCTTCCCGCACTCCTGACACACAGCAGTCGTTTTTGCAGCATGAATTTTCTGATGTTGGAGGAGGTATTTTTTAAAGTTGAAGATCGCCTTGCATCTGGCACATTCGTAGCATTTCCGAGTGTGGGTTTTCTGATGCCGGGTGAGATGAAAGGTTTGGCTGAAACTCTCGCCATATTCATTACATTTGTAGGATTTACCACCTGGCGGGGGGTTGTGACGCTCAACAGGCTGTGAGTCGTGACCTGCTGGACCATCACTGTCTTGACTCTTACATGGTTTTTCTTCACTCTGAATGTTATGATGCCACAGGACATGTGTATTCTGACTAGAAGTCTTCCCGCACTTGTTACCCACATAGGACTTGGAGCCTGTGTGAGTCACTGACTGCACAAAAAGGCCAGAACTCTGGTTGACATCTTTCTCATACTCTTGAAGCACAGCGGGGTCCTCCCTAGTGTGAAGAATCCAGTGCTGGATCAGAAGGTAGCTCTGGCTGAAGCTCTTCTCACACTGACTACATTTATATGGTTTCTCCCCTCCCTGGATGTTATCCTGCTGGCTCTGGTCTGAGTAGCACCCAACGTCATTCCCACTTTCCTGAGACTTAGCTGGTGTAAGGCTCCTTTCAGGAAGATCAAGAGTCACAGAACCCGCTCCTGGGGAAAGGAGGGACTTGGGACCAAGGCCTCTCTTGAGTTTGTGGCTCTCGAGTTCGTGGCTCTTGCATTCAGTGGGACTTTCCTTGCTGGTAACAATATCGGACTTCAGAAGACTTTCTGGATCTCCTAGCAAACTATCTAACCAGCTCTGACCTATGCAGGCTTCTTCCAGATGGGAGTTCCAGAGGCCATCCTTGGAAAACATCTCAGTAATCTCCTGGGAGAGTCCTTCTTCCAAGAAGTCCTGTGGCAGAGGAGAGGTCTTGGCCTCAGCGGTGTCTGAAAGAGAGGGCAAGTGCAAATGTCTCCTGTGCCCTAGGGGTTAAAGACTGGAGCTGCACGCTGAGAGCAGACAAAAGGGAGAACAGGTGATGCGTCCTGAGTCAGGCCTATCTGGCAAGGGGATGAATGAGACGGGGCCAGAGTGGTGATCCAGCTGGAACTGGCATCACAGGAAACAGAGCCCATTTCCAGGAGGATTAAGAGGGAAGCTGGGCAACCTCGAGGGTTCCACAGAGAAGTGGAGGCTCTCAGTGGATACTCTCCACCGTCACCCACATCAGCTAAGGCCCACTTCCTAGAGAAGAGCACTCAGTGGAAAAGAGGTATAAATGATAACATGCAATACGATTGTTACCACATGGTTATCATTGTAACCACATCCAAAGGTGGTTTGCATTTGGTTTACCCATGCTTGGAACCAGCCTGGATGTTAAGGTGGCAGAAATAGAAATCCACGGTTGCAGGAGCCTGGGCCTATGTGAAAACACCTGTGCGCTCAACGGGAGGCTACAGAAGGTCCATGTTCACAAGCTCACGAGAGGTGAGCAGAGAATGGAGCTCCAGGCTGACGGCTGGGGTGCAGGGTGAGACTGAGCCATGCAGCCTCCACTCCGTGGCCTCTGGTGCAGGGGTCCTTCTCCTCATGTTAACAGCCTAACAATGAGAAAAGCCTCTAGTGCCCCAGGCAGGGCCCTGCCTCTGCTTTTTCCTCCTGGGGATGTCTCGACCAGTGTAACACCCGGGAATCCTCTGCTTGACTGGATCCCCTGGAGAAACTGTGGCCTGGAAGAGGGCAGACCGAAGGCTCTTGGCAGCATTTAGGCCCGGGCTTGAGTTACTAACAGATGGGCCATCTGCTAGGCCCTGTGGACAGGAAGGAAGGATAGGCCTGAACGAAAGCGGGGTGAAACAGGTAGACAGGGGGTCCACAGTGCACAAGGGGCACAAGGCAGGAAGGTGGAGAGACCAACTCAGGGAATGGAAGGCCGACGCCTGCTGAGTCTGGAAGGATGTGGAGGGGACAGAGGAAGGGCACCAGGACAACCACGTGCCGAACACAGAGGCAGGTGGAGATAAGGCATGCAGGGTGAGGGTCCTGGACCTAAAGCCAGTGTGAGGCAGAGTGAAGCCCGGAAGCAGGGAATCAAGCTGTCTGGGTAGACAAACTGGGTGGGATGGAGGTCCCAAAGATGGAGGGCCCACAAAGGGCCATGCCCCACAACCCCTCCACCCTCCCGTTCGCTGGGTGCTGGTGGGCCCTCTCTGCCCACTCACCAGGACCTGTTGACTCTGGGCTTCCTTTCGCCAGGGCCGCCAGCTCTTCCCCATCATCTGGATGGGAGGTCAGGTTGGGTCTGGGGGGATCTGAAGGGAGAGAGGAGCATTGTCACCAACCAGATGACAGCAGCATGGAGGGCCATCCGGCCGCTGAGTGGGAACCTCCCGGCTCTCCTGACTATTCAGCACCTTATCCAGCACATGGCTCCCAAGGGCCAGATGCAGCACTGGGTGACTCCAGGGATGCCTGCCCTACAGGGTTCCCAGTCCAGTGGAGGAGAAGAACCTGGACAGTCACAATCCAGAGTGATCAGAGCTGTGTCAACTGGGCCTGGGAACACAAAGGATCTGTAACAGCTCTTGAGGAATGAGCAGAGTGGCCGGGGAGAGGCAGGTACTTCCTCGGCCATCTGCGATTCGTTCATTCACCCATGGACCACACACACGGCCAGAGGCCTCCGTGGGCCAGGCCCCATGATGAAGTGTGTTGGGGTCCCAAAGCTCAATCCCACACTCTACCCCCTGCAAACTTCCTCAAGGAAGGGAGCACAGAGTTATAATCCCTGGGGAAATGTGCTACAGTGGGGAGAAAGCCACTGCTAACTTCAAAGATGAGAGGCCATGAGCCCAGCAAGTAGGCTTCATCTTTTCGCTGAAAGAGGGAAAGGAAAGAGATTCTCCCCTACAGCCTCCAGAAGGAACCAGCCGTGCCCACACCTGGATTTCAGCCAAGGCAGACCCACTTCAAACTTCTGACCTCCACGGGGCTTCCCTGGTGGCGCAGTGGTTAAGAATCCGCCTGCCAATGCAGGGGACACAGGTTTGAGCCCTGGTCCGGGAAGATCCCACATGCCACGGAGCAACTAAGCCCGTGCGCCACAACTACTGAGCCTGAGCTTTAGAGCCCACAAGGCACAACTACTGAGCCCGCGTACCACAACTACTGAAGCCCATGCACCTAGAGCCCGTGCTCCACAAGAGAAGTCACCACAATGAGAAGCCTGTGCACCGCAACGAAGAGTAGCCCCCGCTCGCTGCAACTAGAGAAAGCCCACGCGCAGCAACAAAGTCCCAACGCAGCCAGAAATAAATATTTTCTTTTAAGAGAAAAAAAAAAACAGGGGAAGCCCTGAGTCAGGGAGAGGACAGAGGAGAGCAAATGCAAAGATCCCTAAGTGTCAGCTGGAGGAACTCCTCTACCATGATGAAGAGGAAAGGCAGGGGCCAGATCAGGGTTTCTCAACCTGGGCACTACTGCCATTTGGGGTCGGATAATCCCTGCATTCTGGGATATATGGCAGCACCCACCCCTGGGCTCCACCTACTGGATTCCAGGAGCACACCCACCACTGCCAACTGGTGACAATCAAAAAGGTCGCCAGGCATTGCCAATGTTGCAGAATCGGCCAGCTGAGTACGCTGGTCTGAGGCACTCAGGAGGCAGGGGCTCATTCCATGGGTGACAAGAGAGCCACGGGTGATCACCAGGCAGGGCAGTGACAGGCCCCTGGGGCTGAGGTGGACACTCACTCAGCAGGAAGAGGTTCTGGTAGTTGTCCAGTGCCGTGTCCCAGAACAGGTCCCCCTGGTCCAGCCCCAGCTGCTCCCAGTCCTCCAAGGTGAAGTCCATGGCTATGTCCTTGAGGATCGCAAATTCCTGGAATGCAACACACTGTCAGTGATGACTGCGGGGCTGGGGTCAGGGAGGGGCCAACGGCTCACTCAGCCCCCCCAGCCCCCCATGGGCCAGGCCTTTGGCAAAAGTCATCTTGTGAGAACCTTCAGATGTAAGAGACTGGGCATTCCCGTATTTTCTAGGCAAGGACAAGGAGTCTTGAAGACGAGATATGAGGTTCCCTCAAGGTCACAGAGGTGGGTCTGCCTGATCCTGACATCCATCTACCTTGGTTTTTGGTTTTTTCAGTGTTTGTTCAAGATTTTAAGTTTTTTAAATTAAAAAAAAATTTTTTAATTATAGTTGATTTACAATGTTATGTTAATTTCTGCTGTCCAGCAAAGTGATTCAGTTATACATATACATTCTTTTCCCTTATGGTTTATCACAGGATACTGAATATAGTTCCCTGTAGGGCCTTGTTCTTTATCCATTCTATGTACAATAGTTTGCATCTGCTAATCCGAAACTCCCAATCCTTCCCTCCCCCACCCCCTCCCACTTGGCAACCACAAGTCTGTTCTGTGTGTGTGTGAGCCTGTTTCTGTTTCATTTACTCATTCCACAAACACCTCGAGGAACTTCCCTGGTGGTGCAGTGGATAAGACTCCGCACCCCCAGTGCAGGGGGCCCAGGTTCCATCCCTGGTCAGGGAACTAGATCCCACATGCATGCCATAACTAAAGAGCTGCCAAGCAGCAACTAAGGAGCCCATCTGCCACAACTCAGCCCCAGCGCAAACAAATAAATATTAAAATACAAACAAACAAAAAATATATTGAGGCTTCCTGTGTGCCAAACCGGTGATGGTCCCTGGGGACCCAGAGATGAGTCCCAATCAGTACCTGTCCCCGTGGAGCGTCAAGTCTGGTGGGGCTGACAGATATGGTCAGGGACACCCCATCCGGGTGGATTTGTGCTACAGCGGAGGCAGCAGGGGTGATATGGGAGACCAGAGCGGGGAGGAGCTGACGCTGCCCAGGGAAAGTGGGGGGAATGAGCTGGGTCTTGAAGGCCGTGGAAGATTCACCAGCCACATATGGTGGGCGGGGTATATTCTAGCAGAGGGAGGAGCCTGACCAAAGGCGGAAAGCTGGAAAATACAGAGTAACGTTTTACCACCAGGCCAAGGAGGGAGTACGGCGTGTGTGGGGACACGGAGAAGACAGGGTGGAGAGGGGCAGGACCCAGTTCACACAGGGATGGGCTCAGAAACCTGGATTTTCTCCTATAGGCAATAAGGATTTCTGGAAGGATACTGAGCAGGAGAGCGACAGTGTGAGGGCTTTCCTTTAAGAAGATCAAGTTGGGGGACTTCCCTGGTGGTGCAGTGGTTAAGAATCTACCTGCCAAAGCAGGGGACACGGGTTCAAGCCCTGGTCTGGGAAGATCCCACATGCCGTGGAACAACTGGGTCCGTGAGCCATAACTACTGAGCCTGCGCGCCTAAAGCCCGTGCTCCGCAACAAAGAGAAGCCACCGCAGTGAGAAGCCCACACACCACATCGAAGAGTAGCCCCCACTCGCTGCAACTAGAGAAAGCCTGAGCACAGCAACGAAGACCCAACGCAGCCAAAAATAAATAAACTAATTAATTAATTTAAAAAGAAAAGATCGCGTTGGGGACCATGATAAGACAGTGAGCCTGAACGAGGCAGGCCAACTGTGCAGCCTTTGGGGATGATGGGTTAGGATATGGAGGCACCACCCTCGACTCACCTCAGTCATAGCCAATGGGGGCCCAGCAGCTGAGTCCTCCTTTAAGCTCCCTCTCCTGGGAGAAAGTGTCCCTTCCTCCTAGGGCTGACTCTGGCCATGCTGGAGGAGCCACAAAAACGTCCAGAAGCAGGAGGAGTCAGAACATAAGTCTCCCTGCAAGAATCACAACAATTCTATTTACTGAAACCACCCAGCCCCACGTTTCTCCTGTGCTTCAGAGCCCGCAAGGCCACTGCACAGCCCTTCCTGGCACTCAGAGTCAGTAAATACAGCCAGTAAATAGCCACTTGGGAGAGGAGGAGATTCAGATCTATCACCTTGGCGGAACCTTCTGTCTTGCTCCCCACTGTGTGCAAAGTGCCTGGCACACAGTAGGGATTTTTAAAATATTTGTTGACAGAACACATTATGTGTCTCTAACTGAACCCCTGGGACGATGCTTCTGATATTTCTGATTATCAGCTCTAAGACTTAAGTCCAGGTGAGCCCCCAAGACTGTTGATGTTTCTTCAACCTTTTTTTTTTTAAACCATGACCCACAGTAACACAGACAATATATACCATGACTACTCATTTGCATACATAACTGAACAAAAGCTTCATGAAACAATACTTCATCTAACAAAGTAGGATGGACTGGGATGTTTACCATTCTGGTTGCTTTTATTTTACTTCACTAAAAAAAAATTATGGGGCTTCCCTGGTGGCGCAGTGGTTGACAGTCCGCCTGCCAATGCAGGGAGCGCAGGTTCGTGCCCCAGTCCAGGAAGATCCCGCGTGCTGCGGAGCAGTTAGGCCCGTGAGCCATGGCTGCTGGGCCTGCGTGTCCGGACCCTGTGCTCCTCAACGGGAGAGGCCACAGCAGAGAGAGGCCCGCGTACCGCAAAAAAAAAAAAAAAAAAAAAATTATGGTCACTGCCCCCTGAGTTATTTTCATGACCCATAGTATGCAAAACACTGTACCACTGGTGCAGCCACTGTGTATTTCCTCAGTAGCATATATCTATGGGGTGTCGAAAGCATTCCATATCATGAATCAGCAACGACACAGGTCCACAATTCTTAAGTCTCTGGGGCCAGGTGTGCTTTGAATTCAGAAATTTTCAGACTTTAAAAATATGATCCAGGGACTTCCCTGGCTGTCCAATGGTTAAGACTTCGCCTTCCAATGCAGGGGGTGTGGGTTTGATCCCTGGTTGGGGAGCTAAGATCCCACATGCCTCACGGCCAAAAAACCAAAACATAAAATGGAATTAATATGGTAACAAATTCAATAAAAACTTTAAAAAATGGTCCACATCAAGAAAAAAACTCTTAAAAAAAAAAAAGGTGATCCACCATATATATGGGGTATTTCATTAGAATCCCAATGCAGTGGGGCAGGGGGAGGGCGCTGGCGGGAGCATTTCATAATTGAATACTTTGATATTTCTAGAGCAGAGGCATCAATATTCACTCTAGGTAGGATAATTAAAAGTAATAAATCACAACAGTTCTAGTCAGTTGCAGGCACCAAATCCATGGAAAAAAATGTTTGGTTTTCAGAGCGTTCTAGATTTTGTGACTGCAGATAAGGGAATGTGGTAGACCTATAATAAGTGCCAACATTTTACCCAATGAGGATTTCCTTCACGACAGAGGTTAAGCCGTGACTTTTTAGTATAATTTGATCCACAGATTTTTAAAATTTTACTTTATTGAAGTAAAGTTGATTTACAATGTTGTGTTAGTTTCTGGTATACAGCAAAGTGATTCAGTTATTTATATATATATATGTGTGTTCAGTTATTTATATATATATGTACATACAGTATATGTGTGTATATATATATATTCTTTTACATATTCTTTTCTATTATGGTATACTACACGATATTGAATGTAGTTCCCTGTGCTACATAGTAGGACCTTGTTGTTTATCCAGTCTATATACAATAGTTTGCATCTGCTAACCCCAAACTCCCAATCTGTCCCTCCCCCAGCCCCCCTCCCCCTTGGCAACCACAAGACTGTTCCCTATGTCCAATCCACAGATGCTTTATCTGGCCTGAGTTGGCATTGACTGTTTTGACAGAAAATTCTTTTAAGTAATCCCAAACTTAAAAGCTGGGAGATTTCACCTAAAAATTTGATTTCCAGCTTCTGAAAAATCCTAGGATTTGGCCACATGGGGTCTGCATTCCCACGAAGCTAGTTTGTTGGAGGCCGTTTAGAGCTACCCCCACACCCCGCTTTAGGTGGGGTGAGCCCTCCCAGATGCCCCACAGCCCTCACCCAGACCTCTTCTCTCCTTTTCCTTATCTGCCTGACGCTCACAGACATCTGAGTTTGAGAACTCGATGTACAGTTTCCAGATCCCATTCTGTCCACATCTCATACACTCTCAGCCCTGGGAGGGAAGAAACTGGAGCCCTGATGCGAAGCTCAAGGTCACCCAGCCTGTCATAATAACTTGAGACAAATAGGACTGGAAAGCCTTAGGCCCTGGAGTCAGGGAATCTTGCCTCTTCCTGCTGTGGAACCATGGCCAGATCATTCACCCTTTCTGTGCCTGTTTCTACATGTACAAAATGGGGCAGGTTCAACTCATCCACAATCTCTTGTCTACAATTCTGAAAACGTAAGGCTCTGAAAACCAGAACTTTATTCAAAAATTGGCAGCCAATCTGAACCCGAACTGCCACAGGCTATGTATATTCTTTATTCCACTTCAGTGTGAATATTCATGCCTTTTCTGGCAGAAATACTCGATTTCCAAGAATTGCCCCAGATCTCGCTTGGGGGTGTTGCCTGATTATGAAACATGCACCCTACTGACTCTCTAAATTCTGATTCCCGAGATGATTCTGGTGGCTGCGGAGCTGACAAGAGAAAATGCTAGGACAGAGCAGCGGCTGGCACACAGAAAGCGCCCAAATAAATGGTAAATATCTTGACTTTCTAAGGAACTCCCATTCATTCACCCCTCAAGAACCGACCCAGCTCTGCCAAAGACTTCAGGCAACTCACCCGCTCCTTCAGCCTCAGTTTCCTCACCCAAGAATAAAATAAAATAGAATCGATCCTCTCAGGGCTGCCGGAGAGTGTTAGAAACCACTTCAGCAAGATCCTGGCTCGTAACTTTGAACAAGGGCTCAAGACTCCACCTAGATACCCACAGCCCAAGGCGACTCGCCCAGTGCCGAAGTCACCCCAAAAGCATTCCGTCACCTCTCGTCTTCAGCGATCCCAGCCCCGGCGTCTCCTCACCTCGAGACTGCGGTCAGCCGGGTTAAAAGACTAGACCCCAAACGGGTGGGAGCCGGAGACCCAACTCCTCTGACACGCGCCTCCCCGCAGCCACTTTCGGCGCCGGGAGAATCTCTTCACAGCTACTCCTCACCCAAGATCCTCCGCGCCAGCCTCAGGACCCCGTTTCCCAGAGAGCTATGCGAACGCCTTTTCTTGTCTTCCCATCTCCACCCCCTTCTTCGTCTTTAGAGGTCCCGCTGAGCACACTGGGAAATAGAGTAGAAAGAGACTCGGCATCAGGTGGCACCTGGGTATTGTAGTCCAGCTTTTGAAGGACTACCTCGTCAGTCTTCGTAGTTCATCCCTCCTTACGATTGGCTCCACGTTGGCATATGCGCAATAGAACCAGGAAGCGTTCCACAGAAAGTGGAATGGGGTTGGGCGATGAGGGAATAATCCCTCTCCCAAGGCTGGTCTGCCGCGAAGGTGCCTGGGAAATGGAGTTCTCAGGAAGGCACGGCCCGCGGGCAATCCGGCGGTCTGCGTAGGCTGCGTGGGCGCAGTCCTGCGAGGGAGAGGGTGCGCGCGCAGCGCTTTCCGCCCAAAGGGAAGTGTTTGCGGGGCAACTGAGAAGGTGAGTCCCAGTTCCCCTGGAGGGTCCGAGGGTCTGACTGCAAATATGTCTCCCCACTCCGCTCACCAAATCTAGAGGTGAAGGGAAGGAGAAGCGGAGTAGGGGGAGGTCTCTTGATACCCTAGCCAGAGTTCGGTCGTGGTGCCAGTGACGTCAGCGCGACTCTCTGGGAGGCGGAGCCCCTGGGAGCGGGGTCGGGGGTCGGGATGAGAGAAGCTTCTGGTCTCCGAAATAACCTGCCGGCTCCAAGTGTCCCCAGTTTCTTCGGGCTCTTGGTGACAGGCGTGGCTACGACGGAGACGGGCGGAGCTAATGGGGAGTTCGACAGACGCCCCGCCGTGGTACTACGTCATCTCTGGTTTCCGTGGAGGACGGGGCCTAGGCGAATCCCGTCACCTAGATGATTAGCCCTCCTTCCCTAAGGTAGAGTCTAATCTTTAGCTCTTCCAGGAGGGGCACAGTATCAAACACATAGCAGAAGTTCAGTAAATGTTTGTTGAGTAAATAAAGAAAATGGGTGAAAGAATGATAAAGACTGGCCTGAGTGTTGGAGCCTTGGCTTTGAGTCCTGAGCTAGCCACATGACCTTGAACCGGTGACTTCAACACTGAGACTCCCTTCTTTCTTCCATACATATTTATTGAGAGTTTAGTATAGCTCTACTTCCACGTGACGTATTAAACAATTGCTTGCTCACTTGTTTATTAAACTTGTCTTCCCCCACTAGAATGAACTTTGTCGGGTCAGGAGCCATGTTTGTTTCCTATGCTGCTGTATCCCCAGTAGCAGGCATATTAGGAGTTAAGTGAATAATTATTGAGCGAATGAATGAATGAACAAACTTAGCACATGTTGGCTACATAGCCAATGCTCAATAAGCAGTAACCATTATCTTTTTTAAAAATAAATATTTATGTATTTGCCCGCGTTGGGTCTTCGTTGCTGCGCGCAGGCTTTCTCTAGTTGCGGCGAGCAAGGGCTATTCTTTGCAGTGCGCGGGCTTCTCATTGGGTGGCTTCTCTTGTTGCAGAGCAGAGGCTCTAGGCACGCGGGCTTCAGTAGTTGTGGCACGTGGGCTCAGTAGTTGTGGTTGGTGGGCTGTAGAGTGCAGTCTCAGTAGTGGGCTTAGTTGCTCCGTGGCATGTGGGATCTTCCTGGACCGGGGCCCGAACCCATGTCCCCTGCATCGGCAGGCGGATTCTTAACCACTGCGCCACCAGGGAAGTCCCAACCATTATCTTTTACTTACATGTGCAGCAAAGCTGAGTCAGCTTCTCCACCTCTTTTCACTTACAGGACACAGTTAAGATGGAGTTTCCAGCCCAGTGAGTCTGAGGGCCAGACCGTGACCCCATAAAGGTACCGTCCCCTGGGGCATATGCCCCTTAAGTCCTATTCCCCACCAACAGCCTGCTTCTCCATCTCCTGTGTGTTACTGCTCGCAGACTTCACTCCCAGCAGAAAGGTGGTCAGCGGCGTGGCAGTGGCCCAGGCACTTACCCATTCCTAAAGGCCGTCTTTATCCAACGGCACTTGGCACCTGGGGAAGTTCCACTGAAACCGCCTCAAATTTTCAAACTTTTATTTACATAAGTAACCTAGCACAGTCTTAAGTGTATTGGTCAGACTAGGCTGGACCATGCTGCAGTAACAATGACCTCCAAAGCTCAGTAGCTTAACCCAGACACCAGTTTCTCACTAATACGAGCTTGGGAGCAACTCTCCAGGGTAGCTGTCCTCTAGACAGTTTTGATCTTGTGGCTCCAACATCACACAAGGGTTTCTGGTTTGTCATGGCCCGAAGGGAGAAGTGATGGTGACTCTTCTAGCTTAAAAAAATGCTCACCAGTATTTATATCTTCGAAAAGCTAGAGATGTCCATTTACATGTTATTACCAGGAAAGCAAATGATTAAGTCACACGACCAATCAGGATTACAGCCTTCTTAGAGGCTAAAGAACAGTTGGCGGCAGTTTTGAAATCATATGTCTTACACAACTTGTGTAAAATAACAGAAAGGCAGTTTTATGCCACAGCGTGGTTTGTGCTCTTCTGCAGGCCAAGGGGAAGAGGAACCCTTTTCTCCTCTGGTTGAGATTTCTTTCATGGGCTGTTTGGATGGCCTGTGTGTTTCAGGGGCAAGCACTGGAATCCCATGAGTTAGCAGCAAGAGGAAATGGAGAGACCTGCGAGGCCCAGAACTTGGGATATGGAAAGAGAAAAGGGAGGAATAGAAACATTAACAAATGGAAGATGATAAGTGGGATACAGGGCATGATAGGGTAATAACAACCACTAACATAAAAGGCTTTCTGTGGGCCAGGCCCCTGTTCTTAGCAATTGATAGAAATGTATTGCATTTAGGCCACCAGCCACTCTGTCAGACAGGAATTGTTAGAAGCCCCATTTTACCCTTGGGCAGACTGAGGCACAGAGAGGTTAAGTAACACGCCCAGCACACAGCACATCTGGAATTCAAAGCCAGGCAGCCTGGGACCAGAGCCTGTGATATTAAGGACTCTACTGTTTGCAGTCGCAAAGAAACCAGTCTTTACAGTGAATAAAGGAAAAGGTTTTAATTAGACTGAGCTAGGCACAGAAGATAAATATGGCATGATCTCACATATATGTGGAATCTAAAAAAAAATTGTCAAACTCATAGTAGCAGTGAGTGGAATGGTGCTTACCAGAGGCTGTCGGGGAAAAGAGATGTTGATCGAAGAGTATAAACTTCCCATTATAAGATGAATAAATTCTGGAGAACTGATGTATAGCATGGCAGCTATAGTAAATAATAACTAACTGTATACTTGAAATTTGCTGAGAGAGTAGATCTCAAGTGTCCTTACCCCCCCACACACACACAAATTGGAACTATAAGAGGTGATGGATATGTTAATTAGTTTGATTGTGGTGATCGTTTCATAATGTATACTGTTAACCAGAATTTCAGAAACGGGAGACTGACTGAAATAAAGAGGCATTTATTTGGGGTTTGTTAGGACTGCAGCCCAGGAGACCCAGATTCAAGAAGTACTTGAGGGCATCCTAATAAAGAAATACATATATATATGTATTACAATTTTTTTTTAAAAAAAGAAGCAACTTGAATTGTGTTCCACTGGACTACAAATGAAGGAAGCTTCTAAAGGCAAAAACTGCAAAGCCACAATTAGTTACATTAGTTGTTTATCAAGAATTATAATTAGATGATACAGCCACTATGGAGAACAGCATGGAGGTTCCTTAAAAAACTAAAAGCAGGGCTTCCCTGGTAGCGCAGTGGTTGAGAGTCTGCCTGCCGATGCAGGGGACACGGGTTCATGCCCCAGTCTGGGAAGATCCCACTTGCCGCGGAGCAGCTAGTCCCGTGAGCCGTGGCCGCTGAGCCTGTGCGTCCGGAGCCTATGCTCCGCAACGGGAGAGGCCACAACAGTGAGAGGCCTGCATACCGCAAACAAACAAAAAAACCAAAACCAGAACTACCATACGACACAGCAATCCTGCTACTGGGCATATACCCTGAGAAAACCATAATTCAAAAAGGGTCATGTACCACAATGTTCATTGCAGCACTATTTACGATAACCAGGATATGGAAGCAATCTCAGTGTCCATTGGATAAAGAAGATGTGGCACATATATGCAATGGAATATTACTCAGCCATAAAAAGAAACAAAATTGAGTTATTTGTAGTGAGGTGGATGGACCTACAGTCTTTCATACAGAGTGAAGTAAGTCAGAAAGAGAAAAACAAAACCGTCTGCTAACGCATATATATGGAATCTAAAAAAGAAAAAAAAATGGTTCTGAAGGGGCAGGATAGGAATAAAGATGCAGACGTAGAGAATGAAATTGAGGACACGGGGAGTGGGAAGGGTAAGCTGGGACGAAGAGAGTGGTATGGACATATATACACTACCAAATGTAAAATAGGTAGTGGGAAGCAGCCACATAGCACAGGGATATCACCTAGAGGGGTGGGATAGGGAGGGTGGGAGGGAGACACAAGAGGGAGGAGATATGGGGATATATGTATATGTATAACTGATTCACTTTGTTATAAAGCAGAAACTAACATACCATTGTAGAGCAATTATACTCCAATAAAGATGTTAAAAACTAAATCAAGCTGGCAAGAAGGTCGGGTGTCTTTTAAGCAAGGATTGGTTGGGGTCAGAATGGTTGCATCTTTACAAGAGGGAACAACCCTGAGACACAGGTTTCCAGGTAGCAGATGTTGTTTTAAAAATGGCTGGTGTCCTTGGGTTAGGTGTAGTTCACAGAAAGTTCAAGTTCTCAGTGTTGCAGGGAAGTCCTGAGACCAGATCCTCAATGGCTGCCCAGTTCCATTTTTGTATGTCTGAACTGTGATCATCACTCCATTGTAATTTTAACTTGTCATATATACACATATGGCAAATTAGAATTATATACATATATATATACACACACACGTATAAACAAGTTGTATACTTTAAGTATAGACAGTTGTTATTTGTCAAAGATAAATAAATGAAAGTAATAAGAAAAGAACTTTGTCTTGCAAGGCAAAATGAAGTCACGAGCACAAGTTTATTTTGACTTCGATTTTGATATCCCAGCTTATAACTGGGACTGTACACTGAATCTTAGAATAAAAAAACAAATAAAATAATTTTTCTTTTTTCTTTTGCTATTTAAAATATATTCATTGGAAATTCCTATTGCACTGTCATCCCTGTTGAGTTTCTCTGCTTCATTTATGAACTAGTTTCATCCTGCTCTTATGGGCTAAGTTGCATCCCGCAAAAATTCATATTTTTAGGAAACCCTAACCCTGAGTATCTCAGAATGAATCTGTATTTGGAGATAGGGCCTTTAAAGAGATAATTAAAGCGAGGTCTTTAGGGTTGGCCTGCTGTGGTCTGAACGTTTGTTTCCCCCCCCAAAATTCATATGTTGAAGTGAAATGTCCAATGTGATGGTATTAGGAGGTGGGGCCTTTGGGAGGTGGGTAGGTCGTAAGGGTGGAGCTCTCATGAATGGGATTAGTGCCCTTATAAAAGAGACCCAGAGAGCTCCCCAGCCCCTTCCTCCATGTGAGGACACAGGGTGAAGTTGTCAGTCTGTAGCCCAGAAGAGGGCCTTTAGCAGAACCCAGCCACGGTGGCACCTTGATCTTGGACATTCCAGTCTCCAGAACTGTGAGAAATAAATTTCTGTTGATTGTAAGCCACCCAGTAGTCTGTGATATTTTATTATAGCCACTCAAACAGACTATGATAGGCCCTAATCCAATAAGAAGAGGGGATTAGAACACAGAGAGAGGGACAACCGTGTGAGGACACAGTGAGAAGGCAGCCATCTGCAAGTTAAGGAGAGAGGCCTCAGAAGAAGCCAAGCTTGCTGATACCTCGATCTCAGACTTCTAGCCTTCAAAATTGTGAGAAAATAAATTCCTGTTGTTGGGCTTCCCTGGTGGCGCAGTGGTTGAGAGTCCGCCTGCCGATGCAGGAGACACGGGTTCGTGCCCTGGTCCGGGAGGATCCCACATGCCGCAGAGCAACTAAGCCTGTGAGCCATGGCCGCTAGGCCTGCGCGTCCGGAGCCTGTGCTCCGCAACGGGAGAGGCCACAACAGTGAGAGGCCCGCATACCGCAAAAAAAATAAAAATAAAAATAAAATAAAATAAAAATTCCTGTTGTTTAAGCCACCTAGTCCATGGTATTGAGTTGCGGCTGCCCAAGCAAATGAATACACCTGCTGTATCCTCATTTGTTGTAGGCTCTATGTGTGATTTTGCCTTTGATTTTTTAAAGTATTAGGAAGTATTCCAGAAATACACAAGGCTTAGAGGATAATGTAGTAAACACCCGTTATCCCTCTAAGTTACTCAGGATAAGGTAGGATGTGCTGCAGTAACAAGTAAACCCTAAAATCTTAGTGGCTAAATACAACGTAAGTTTATTTGCCCATCATGAGATTGCGACGTGGACCAGGCAACCGTGCTTCATCTTGTACCTATGCCATCTGAAGTATGGACCATCTGGGCCATCCCTGCAGAGGACGGGTGGACAGAGGAGGTACTCAGGCTCTTAACTGCCTCAGCCGGGAAGTGACTTCCATTCACACCCCATTGGCCAGAAGTAGCCAGAACTAGTGGCCCCAATCTCACTGCAAAGGATCCTGGGAAGTGAAGGGGAGGATGTGGATATCTGGTGAGCACTAATGGTCTCTACCTTCCCCATAACGTGGTTCAAGAAATGAGCATCACAATTACAGTTGAAGACCCTCAATGCTTCCGTGATTGGAGCAGTTCTGCAGAACTTTTATTGACCTCAAGGCATTCTCATATCTTTTGTGAGCTCTGCAGTTTCACTCTGCATTTGTTCTGCTTTGTACCTGCCCTGGGCTATTAGGGAGAGACAGGTGGCTAGAGGCTGGACACGGGGCGAGAACTCATTTTATTTTATTTTTTTCCCCTTGGCCACACCATGCGGCATGCAGGGTCTTAGTTCCCTGACCAGGGATCAGACCCGTGCCCCCTGCAGTGGAAGTGCAGAGTCTTAACCTCTGGACCACCAGGAAGTCCCTGAGAACTCATTTTACAAGTGGCCACTTTCTGGGACTTCCCTGGCGATCCAGTGGTTAGGATGCTGCACTTCCACTGCAGGGGGCACGGGTTCGATCCCTAGCCAGGGAACTAAGATCCCACATGCCGTGCAGTGCAGCCAAAAAAGAAAAAAAAAAAGCAGTGGCCACTTTCTGAGAGAGGGTATTCCAGGTATGATAACTTTTCTTCTCTCTGTAATCTCATCATCATGGGGAGCTCGGGTGACTACTCGTCAGCAGTGGGTTAAGTTTTCTTCCAGCTTCCTGTCCCCCCCACCCCACTTCTGTTTTCTAGCATGATCTCCTGTCCAGACTGTGGCAAAGATGTCGAAGCAACTTTCAAATTCTGCCCCTACTGCGGAAAACCTTTGCCTACAGAGGAGCACAAGGGGTCCCAGACCTTTGTTAAGCCGTCTGTGTCATCCTCCCAAGGTAAGAACCAGGGCTTTATGCTTCTCCCTTTAGGAGGGGTGATGTGTGTGTGTGTGCGTTTGGGAAGGAAGGACAGACACCTCTGCAGTCTGCCTGACCCTGCACGAATACCGGAGAAGCCCAGAGCTCAGGCTCTTCCTATACAGAGTTTCTTGGCGTCTGAAGTTGACAACTCGTGCATTTCTGTCTCCAGCTGGGACTCCTCCCCTGAAATCTACATTCATATATATATCAAGACTCCCTGCTTGACATCTATTGGATGTCCCATAAGTGTCTCCTCATGCCCAGAACTAAGCTCCTGATATGACTGCCACCCCCCACCTGCCCCTTGCATAGACTGTCCCATCGAGGTAACAGCAGTTCAGCTTATTCAGTTTCTCAGACCATGGAGTCATCCTCAAGTCCTCTTTCTCTCCCACCCCATGACTGCAGCCCTCCAGCAGATCTCATCCGCTCTCCCTTTAAAAGTCAATGCCGAGGACTTCCCTGGGGGTGCAGTGGTTAAGAATCCACCTGCCAATGCAGGGGACACAGGTTCAATCCCTGGTCCGGGAAGATCCCACGTGCCACGGAGCAACTAAGCCCGTGCGCCACAACTACTGAGCCTGCGCTCTAGGGCCCGCGAGCCACACCTACAGAAACCCACGCGCCTAGAGCCCGTGCCCTGCAACAAGAGAAGCCACTGCAGTGAGAAGCCAGTGCACCACAATGAAGAGTAGCCCCCACTCGCCTCAACTAGAGAAAGCCCGCGCACAGCAACGAAGACCCAATGCAGCCAAAAATAAATAAATTTATTTTTTAAAAAACTCAGTGCCGAATCGGACCACTTCCTGCTGCCACCCTGATCCATCTCACCCTCACCTCACCAATATTGTAGAAGCTTTCTTCCCCTGGTCTGCCTGCTGCTTCTTTGTTCCCTGCAGCTCTCTTCAAGTGGCAGCCTGATGGACCCTGTTAAAACAAAGTCAGACCCTGTCATTCCCCTGCTCACCACCTTCCCAGGTTAAGCCTGACATGATCAGGTCCCTGTTGTCTCTCAGAGCTCATCTCCTAACCCTGGACCTCTAAGCTGTTGCACTTGCTATTCTCTCTCTCTGGGTGGTTCTTCCCTCATCTGGTGCATGACCCCCTCTCTCACTTTCTTCAGGTCTTTATGCAATTGTTGCCTGCTCAGAGAGGCCTTCCCTGACACCTCTAATTAAATTGCATCCTCCTACATGTGACAGCCCCTGTCCCCTGCCCCTGCTTTATCTTGCCTTTCAGTACTTGTAACTATCAACCGTATTAAATATATTATTTTACTCATTTATATTGCTCCTCATCTTTAAGCTGTCCTGTCTTTCTCCTCATCCTTAGTGTATGGTTTTGGTTCCCATTTTCATTTTATATTGGAGTAGAGTTGATTTACAGTGTTGTGTTAGTTTCAGGTGTACAGCAAAGTAATTCAGTTATACATATAAATACCCATTCTTTTTCAGATTCTTTTTCCATATAGGTTATTACAGAATATTGAGTAGCGTTCCCTGTGCTGTACAGTAGGTCCTTGTTGATTATCTGTTTTATATATAGTGCTGTGTTTGTTAATCCCAAACTCCTAATTTATCCCTCCCCCACACATTTCCCCTTTGGTGACCATAAGTTTGATTTTGAAGACTGTGCGTCTGTTTCTGTTTTGTAAATAAGTTCATTTGTATCTTTTTTTTTTTTTTTTTTTTTTTTTTTGTTGCGGTACGTGGGCTTCTCACTGTTGTGGCCTCTCCCGTTGCGGAGCACAGGCTCCAGACGCGCAGGCTCAGCAGCCACGGCTCACGGGCCCAGCCGCTCCGCAGCATGTGGGATCTTCCCGGACCGGGGCACGAACCCGCGTCGCCTGCATTGGCAGGCGGACTCTCAACCACTGTGCCACCAGGGAAGCCCCTGTATCATTTTTTCATATAAATTTATTTATTTATTTTTGGCTGCATTGGGTCTTCGTTGCTGTGCGCGGGCTTTCTCTAGTTGCGGTGAGCAGGGGCTACTCTTCCTGTGGTGTGCGGGCTTCTCATTGGCTTGTCTTGTGGAGCTTGGGCTCTAGGCGTGCAGGCTTCGGTAGTGGCACACGGCTCAGTAGTTGTGGCTCACGGGCTCTAGAGCGCAGGCTCAGTAGTTGTGGTGCACGGGCTTAGTTGCTCCACAGCATGTGGGATCTTCCTGGACCAGGGCTTGAACCCGTGTCCCCTGCATTGGCAGGTGGATTCTTAACCACTGCGCCACCAGGGAAGTCCTGTATCATTTTTTTTTAGATTCCACATGTGTGATATATGATAGTTGTTTTTCTCTGTCTGACTTACTTCATTTAGTATGATAATCTCTAGGTCCATCCATCTGAGCCTGAGTCCTTAACCCCAGCCTTCCCTAATGCCAGCCTTGGGCCTCATTCATTGTTCATTCACCCAGTCATCAGGCAACAAACATACTTGGACTGCCTATTGTGTACTTGGGTGCTGTGTTTGTCCCCAGGGATGTAGTAACAGGTGAGATGGACCAGGTTTCTGCTCTGTCAGAGATTTTGGTGGCTAGTAAGGCAAACAGACATTTAGTAAACAATTATTCGTTGAGTGCATGATAACAGAAGGGCAATGGATGGACCACAGAACACACATAAGGGAGATGTGTTTCTGGGAGGGTCAGGGAAGGCCTCCCTAGGTGAGTAATGTTTGAGCAGAGATCTAGGGATGATAAGGGTTAGCCAAGTGAAGACTGGGGGCAAGGTGAGGGGGTCAGAACAGGAATTCCAGGCGTTGAGGCACGGTATGGGAAAGAGCCATACATGTTGGAGAAGTCAAGAAGGACAGCTGTATGGGGGCAGACACATGGGGCCTTGTAGACCATGGGTAAGGAGTTATTAAACACTGAGGTCATGAGGAGCCATGGAAGAATTTCCACCAAATGGGAGACACAGTGTGATTTGCACTTTGAAGAGACCTCTCTGAATACTACATGTGGAAAGTAGATTGGAGGCATGGAAACCAGTTAAGAGGCCATTCCAGGAGTCCAGAGACCAAGTATGCTGGCTGAGGTAGTATCAACTGAAAGAAGACTTCTGGTTTTAGTAATACGGCAGACTAGATGATAAGGAAAAGTCCCTTATGACTCAGCACACCACAAAATGCTGGATAAAATATAAAGAATAAAGCCTTATATTCATAGGGCTGAATGGTAGGAAAGTAAGGTAATTACATGGAAGTGAACAACAATAAGAAAACACAGGGACTTCCCTGGTGGTCTAGTGGTTAACAATCCGTCTTGCAATGCAGGGGACGCTGGTTCGATCCCTGGTCAGGGAACTAAGGTCCCACATGCCACAGGGCAACTAAGCCCATGCACCCCAACTACAGAGCCCATGTGTTCTGGAGCCCTCATGCCACAACTAGAGAGCCCGCTTACTCTGGAGCCCATGCGCCACAACTAGAGAGAAGCCTGCGCACTGCAACAAAGAGGCTGTGCGCTGCAACGAAAGATCCTGCTTGCTACAACTAAGACCCAATGCAGGCAATAAATAGAGGGAGGGAGGGAGGGAGAGGGGGGTGGGGAAGGAAGGGAAGGAAGGGAGGGAGGAAGGAAGGAAGGAAAAAGAAAAGAAAAAAAAGGAAAGAAGAAAGAAAACACAGACCCACAGAGCTGAGCAAATGCTATAGGTGGTATTGGTCCTGGGTTGTGTGCTGGTCATTGGTGGCCTTGAGCCTGGGTTTTAATGGGGTACAGGAGACAAAGCATAGGGCCTGAGCAGCACAGGGGTGAGATTGGAAACCTCTAAAATATGGGACTTTTCAGTGGTAAAAAAAATTGCTCCACAGAGAAAATATGTGGAGACATTTGTGTGTCTCAGCCTTGATTGTGAGTGAAAAATGTCCTCTCTGAGAACTCCTAACCAAGAACTCGCATCCTTACCAGTTTGGGGCCAGAATTCATACTGATCTGTGTGGCCCCCCAAAAATCCAAGCAGAAAAGTTAGTATAAAGTGATGAGATGTGGGCGCCCCCTGCCCCAGCAGAGGCAAATCATTTCTTGTGGAGCATCCTTTAAAGACAGACCTTGGACTTCCAACAGCCACACCAGCTCCCGACCAATTAACGAAGATACCAGGAAACAAGCCACTGCCAGGAGAAACACAGACTAGAGAATCAGACCTGCAATGACCAGAGATCTTGGAATTAACAGATGAGAATATGTACAAAGCACATTTATTATGTTTACGGAAATAAAAGAAGTAATTGAAGGTACAGTGAAGGAACAAAAGCTAGTTGGAATTGATTAGGCAGATTTTAAAAGAACCAAATAAAATCTTTGATGATAAAAATAAATATCATCATGGCAATCAGAAACTCATTGGATGGTTTAAACTGCAGACTAGACACTCTCTGAAGAACAGTGAACTGGAAAACAGATCTGAAGAAATTACCTAAAGGAGACCACACTGTGATAAAGTGCTTGAGGATATAAAAGGGAGGCTAAGCCTCTCTTAGGAAAGAATAACTAAAACAAAGGAAAGTTTGTTTAGATTATTTAGGTGATAGTAGTAAAACTTGGCTGTGAGGGTCAAAGGGAAGAGAGTGTTGAATATGACCTCAGGGTTTCTGGTTTAATGGTTCCTGGAAAGGACTTCTCTAACTCCAGTCTGCATTTGGTCTTCCTTTCTCTAGGCTCGAGAAGAAGGAGGAATCCCAGTTCTGAAATATCTCCCAAGAAAGTGAGATGGCCCAGCTGTGCTTTCTCTCCCCCATCATCCCTTCTCTCAGAAGCTGACAGTTGTGAATCTGAAGGTACCTTGAGTACCTGTGAGAAAGCCAGAGGTGAGAGTTATGCTCGATATGAGGAAAAGGAGGGTCATCTGACAATGTTTGAGGCATCAGGCCTCTGCTCAGGCATCACATACCCCTGCTTGGACCCTGCTCCCAGGATCCTCCCCGGCCTTCCAGCCCACAGGCTCCCCCTCCAGTCCATCTCTGCATGGCCAGAGGTGACCTCACCCCTCCCTGCTCACAGCTCCCTACCGTCCCCATCACCCCACTGTCTGGGCTCTTCAGCCTGACCTCTGAGACGATGGTCCGCCTCCTCCTTTAGCTCTCACCACAACCCTGTTCACAGAAAACTCACTTTGGGAAATGCTTTTTAGGGTCTTCAGCTTCTGGCCTTGGCTAAGTCTGTTCCTTCAGCCCAGGGGCCTCTCTTTCCAGCACCCAGGGTCAGATCTCTAGGAAGCCTTTGCTGAATGCCATAGGCTAGATCAGGTCCACCTCATCTCCCTCCAGAGCCTCTCTTTGTCTGGGCTCCCACAGTGCCAGGGATGTCCTCATTTCAGTTCATGTTTCCTCCAGGCTCCATGTCCCTCTCTGCCTCGCTTGCTGGACTGAGAGTCCCTCGTGGACAGGGACCGGTGGACTCATTTGTGTATGTCCTGTGCCAGCCAGTGAGCAGGGAAGGGTGAGGACCGTACACCCGTCTCCTGCCCACTGGCTCTTCGGATCTGACGTCACAGCCCTTCGGTGTCTCCTCTTTCTCCCTTGTTATTTTCCGGGCCCCACGGCCTCTTCCCATCTGTGCCTTGGGTGGATGGCGGGTGGGAGGGGTGAAGCAGGGAATATCTTTTGCTGTGTCCCTGTCACCACAGCACCCGCATTGTCTTGCAATCTAGGAGCCCATCAAGGGCAGGGCCTCAGTCTGACAATGTCTGGTCCCTCTTCATGCTCAGCACAAAGCCAGGTCCTGTTTTAGGATGTTTTGGGTTGAATGTCTGGAATGTTTTTTTTTTCCTCCCTGGCAAACTTCTACTCGTCCCATAGGACCCAACTCAAATGTCTCCTCCTCCACGAAGCCTCCCCTGACTTTTGCAGGCACAGTCAGTCTCTTTCTCATATTCCTCTGTACTGCCCTGTCTCAGACTCAGTTCTGACCAGCTGTGTCCAGGTCAGTCTCCCCCACCAAATTAGAGGCTCCCGAGGGAAAGGTCCAGATCCGACTCATGTCCGGGTCCCCAGCTTCAGCACACGGGATCCGTGAGAGGTCCCAGGAGGCTTTTGTTGAACGGACAAATGAATAAATGAACAGTATTATGCACGCCATCTGATTACCCACCCAACTCTTCTCTCCCGGATGCCGCCTTTTCTTTATTCTTTATTATGCCCATCCTCCTGCAGGGTGCTGGAGCGGATCCCCAACCCCCCGGAGCAGCCCTCAGACAACCAGGCAGAGCCCTCAGGCACTGAAGCGGAGCCGGGTGACCACCTCGCTCAAGGCTTTGCCAGTGGGGACGGTGCTGATAGACAAGAGTGGGCGGCACTGGAAGCTGAGATGCCTCCAGAGCAGGGATGGCCAGGGCATTCTCTATGAAGGTACACTCTGTCCACAGGTGGGCAGGTGCTGGGCGGGGCTGGGTCGGGCCATCTTGGAGCCAAGGCAAAGGGGAGGGAGCCACTTTCTGAGAATGGAGATGGAGCCGTATCCCAGCTGCAGACCTGCCTCCAGGCAGCTTTCTCTTAGTGCTGGGACTGCAAACCTGTGCACCTCCAGCGGCTGGGAAGGTAGAGTAAATGAGTGCAGGAGGCTGGGAGTCGGGCGATTGGGAGTGGTGGGGACTGCGGCCAACCAGAGTGCATGTGCCCTGGATAAAGAGGACACTCTTCTCCACCGCCACCTGCTGTTGTCACGTGGGAGTGCAGGCCCAGTGTGGCCGGAAGATAGGGACAGTGATCACTGTTCTGTCTGTCCTGCAGAGATAGGATGCTCCCTTCCTCCAAATTTGGTTCGAATGTTGAGACCGATGAGGATATGAAAGGTTTACTGCTTGCGTAATTGAGAGCTCTGGTGGGGGGAGAAGCTCTGTGAGAACAAGGAAGAGCACCTAGCCCCGGTTTTTACTGTGGTTAAGGGGCAGGGCTGGGGTGAGGGTTCTGCCTGGGCCAGGGCCTCATGTGGTTTGAATCTCTTCCGTCACCAGAAGAGGGAGCTCCAGGCTTTCTTATCAGTGGGACGGGAAGAAGCAGGGCTGGGCTTAGAAGTTAAACAAAACAATAGTTAAACAAAAAAATGCAGCAAGACAACTTGTTACAATGAAGGAAAAAATAACTACACTGGAAATGTTAGTATTAATCAACCTAGCATTAACTGAGTGTTTACTCCAGGCCAGGCCTTGTTCTAAGCACTGTATGTGGTTTTATGAGGTTTCTTGCATTTTTAAAAATTGAGATAAAATCCATATAACATAAGGTTCACCATTTAAAAGTCTACAGTTCAGTGGGTTTTAGTAGATTCACGATGGTGCGCATCCGTCACCACCATCTAGTTCCAGAGTATTTCTGTCACCCCAAAAGGAAACCCTGCACCTTTACCAGTTACTCTCATCCTCCTCCCCCACCAGCCCCTGGCAACCACTAATCTACTTTATGTCTCTGTGGATTTGCCTATTCTGGACATTGCAGATAAATGGAGTGAATCTCTGTGGCCTTTTGTGTCTGGCTTCCTCCCCTCAGCATGATGTTTTATGGCCGAATAAGATTCCAGGGTGTGTATATATCACATCTGGTTGATCCTTTTATTAGTTGGTGGATGTTTGGACTGTGTCCACTTTGGGCCATGATGAATAATGCTGCTGTGATCGTGCATGTACAGGTTTTCACGTGGACGTATGTTTGCTTTATATTTCTTAACCCGTTTAATTCTCACAACAGCCTCATGACGTCAGCAAGGTCATTTTCCCCATTTTCTAGATAAGGAAAATGAAGCTCAAGGGTGTTGATGACTAGACAGAGATCTGGCTCCAGAGCGCTTCCAAGCTTGCAGGAAAAGCCAGAGAGCGGGATGTTGAGAGGAAATCTCTGATTTGGAAGCACCGGCCGGCCAGACACGGGTGCCGGCAATTTCGAGCCTCAGGTTGGCCATCCTGCCGTGGAGCCTGGGCAGGAGGGCAGGGCAGCCACATTTGAGACAGACCCAGGTGGGGACTTCCCTGGTGGTCCAGTGGTTAGGACTCTGCGCTTCCACTGCAGAGGACCTGGGTTCAATCCCTGGTCAGGGAGGTAAGATCCCACGTGCCGTGCAGTAAGGCAAAAAAAAAGAAAAGAAAAGAAACAGACCCAGATGGAGTCGTGACTTGGCTCTGGCACACTGAGTGAGCCTGGGCGAGCAGCTGCGCCTTGATGTCCCAGTTGGAAAAGTGAGAGATGGTGTCCTGCCCACCTCCTGGGGCTGTTGGTCCCAAATGGTGAGAAGGGACAGAGGCAATGAGCTTGGAAAATGGTAAAGGGATCTTCTCAGGCGGAGGTAGGTAGCATTAGTCATGGAGGGACAGAGGGCAAGGGAGGGAGAGAGGAGAGCATAAAGTGACGCTAGGGAGCACTCACTCCATGCCAGGTGCTGTTCCGGGGCCCATTTAATGCTCCCAGCCACGCTAGGAGGGAGGCACTCATGTTACTTACCTTACAGCTGGAGCACAGAGAGGGGAAGCCACTCGCCCAAGGTCACACAGCCTCAAAGTGACAGAGCTGGGATTTGAACCTAGGTGTAATTCGTAACCATTACACCACAGGAGAGGGAGGGAGGGAGGGAGGAGGAGGGAATCGGGGTGAGAAGGAATGAGAGGAAGAGAAAAGATAGAGGGGCAGAACCAACAACAAGAAAGGCTGGGGAGAGAGAAGGATGGGGAGAGGCCCAGAGGGCCGGGAAGGAAGAAGGAGAAGAAAGACAAACAAAGCAGGAGGCATCTGAAGGGAAAAAAAAAACCAGCTGTGTCCTCACATCAGAAACCCACAGTGGAAGGTTAGGAAGGAAATGCTCTGGGCCGTGTGTCTTCACCTTTTGTGTCTCAGGTTGTTTGATCAGACCCCTTCCCAGCCCGCCAGCATCATTCATTCTCCCGCAGATACCTGCCCGGTGCGAGGCCCGGGTGCTGGCTGGGGCACAGTGGGGAGGAGGCTGCACACGGATGTGCCTGAGGGCGGCGTTACCCCAGGACAGGTTGCCTTTGGCTTCTGCCAGTTTGCACCAGTCGGGAAGATGTAGTTGAAAACTGAGAGTAAAACAACAGCAGCAACCAGAATGGTGATTTTTTTTTTTTTTTTGCGGTACGCGGGCCTCTCACTGTTGTGGCCTCTCCTGTCGCGGAGCACAGGCTCTGGAAGCACAGGCTCAGCGGCCATGGCTCACGGGCCCAGCCGCTCCGCGGCATGTGGGATCTTCCCGGACCGGGGCACGAACCCGCGTCCCCTGCATGGGCAGGCGGACTCTCAACCACTGCGCCACCAGGGAAGCCCTGGTGATTTTTATTATAGCAGCTGATACTTCCAGCCCACTCTGCCCCCCTCCCCCCGCTAAGTTCTTTATGTCTGTTGACTCACCTGATTCCCATAACAGCCCTGTGAGTTGGCACTCTCTCTTACTTTGTGAAACACTGAATTATAACGTCATCCTCCCTGGTCTCCCTGGCCCAGTTTGGGAGACCTGTCACCGAGGCAACCATGTAAATCCCTGCAGCTGCAGTATGCATGGAGAGTTGTTTCTGAGAAGCAACTGGGATTCAAGTCCGGGCCTGCCCCCCTGTGGATGGAGGGTCGGGGCTTGTATTCACTTCCTGTGGCCACCGTCACAAATCACCACAAACTTAGTGGCTGAAGACAGCACACATTTATTCTCTTCTAGTTGTGGAGGTCACAAGACTGAAATCAGTCTCACGGAGCTAAAGTTAAGATACGGGCAAAGGGACTTCCCTGGCGGTCCAGTGGTTAAGACTCCGCACTTCCACTGCAGGGGGCACGGGTTCGATCCCCGATCAGGGAACTAAGATCCCACATGCCGCGCGGCGCGGCCAAAAAAATAAAATTAAAAAAAGAGATATGACTAGGGCTAATCCTTCCAAGAGGCTCCAGAGGCAAATCCGTTTCTTTGCCTGTTCAGCTCCCAGAGGCCGCCTGCATGCCTCAGCTTGTGGCCCCTTCCTCCATCCTCAAAGCACGTCACCCCAGGCTCTGCTTCCACCATCACGTCGCCTTCTCCTCTTCTGTGGTCAAATCTCCCTCTGCCTCCCTCTTTATAAGGACCCTTGTAGGATTACATTAGGGCTCCCTGGATCATCTAAGACAGTCCCCACATCACAGGACCCTTAATTTAATCACACCTACAAAGACCCTCCATTGGTTCTCTCCACCTGCAGCCCCTTAACACGACGTGTTTCTCCCAGTGGCAGCCCTGAGCCTCTCCCTGGTCCTCGGTTTCAGTTGCTCTGGGAGAATGGTTGCCTCCCTTTTCGAGGGCTCCGCCAGGGGTCCTTTAGGGCTTGTTTTAAGTACGCAGTTAACTCAGCCCCGGCACCCTTGGCGTTCATTGTGGGGGCCGTCCTGTGCACGATAGGGTGTTTGGCAGCATCCTCGACCTTTATCCATCCCCTCTCCCAGTCGTGACAACCAAAACTGTCTCCAGACATGGCCAGATGCCCACTGGGGGGCAGAACCGCCCACGGTTGAGAACCACTGAGTCAGGCCGTCCCAGACGTGCCCTCCAAAGACGGAGAGACCCTGTCAGCTGGTAACTGTCAGGCCGAATCACTGTTCTTTTATTAAGCGCCTTTCAGCTGTGCCCACAACGAAGGTTGGGCCAGAGAAGGGCAGGCCAGGCAGAGGCACGGCACAAAGACTCGGAGGCTGGGAGCCCGCGCAGGAAGCGCCAGGGCCCTGGTGTGGCTGACGGTGGGGCATGGGATGCCCGGAGTCCCCAGCCAGGTTTGGGCAGGAGGGAAAGCGCAGGCAGACCAGTTGAGTTAGCCTTCTGCCTCTGCCGGCGGCTCCTCGTCTGATCCGCCTCGGGGGGTGTCCTGACCTTGCGCCTCCGCGTCCTCACCTGCAGAATGGAGAGTGTAATAACACCGACCTCACGGGGTTGTCGTCGAGAGAGTTCAAGGAGTAGAGCGACGAGCAGGAAAATGGCAAAAGCACCGTATAACGCGTCCTCTTGTCATTGTGGTCATGATGGATCCCAGCACAGCATTGTTGCTCCAAGTTCAATGTCGCCTGTCTCTTGGCCATCAGAGGCTCCCACCTGCCTGCCTGCCACACCCCTGTCTGCATTTGTCACACGTAGGGACCTTCCATACACGTATCAGGTTTGCATCAGGCAGGGGTCTCCCAGGTCGCAGGGTCTGGAGCCAGGTTTACAGCCCGGCTCTGCTGAGGCCCTCGGCCAAGCCCACTGCCTTCCTCCTCTGTCGATTCCTCTCTGTAATGGGAACTGCCCAGCTGAGTCCCCGGCAGTCGGCGGGAGGGCCAGTGAGAAGAGTGGAGGGGAAAGCCCTTCACAATGTGCAGAGCAGCGCGGGAAAAGCATGTTTAAACTGCCGGCTGGCCTGCCTGCTTCTGAGCGTCCGGCACGTGGTTTGGTGAGTGGTGCTTTTCCTCAGACGTTGAGGTAACTGTGAGGCAGGTACTGCTTTTATGCCTGAGAGGTGCCCCTCAAAGATCCCCCCAAACCCCCTCCCCACAGGTGGGAAGGACGCCTCTCTCCCCCAAGATCCGTGCTCTTTCCACATTTCCCTCCTTTAGGCTGGGCTCAGGTCACCTCTGGCCTTAAATCTGTAAGCCCTGGTTCCTGCCCGGCTCCAGCTGGAGCTTCTTGAAGGCAAAGGTGGCTTCTAGGTAACTTTGTCACCTCCCTGCCCCTTAGCTCAGTGTCTCAGACAGCACCAACCTGGATGGCTAGGACGGGTGGGAAAGAAGAGAGAAAAGGAAGGAGGACGCGGAGGGCCGGCTGGGATGGATGGCGATGGTTTGGTTCCTGAGCTCCTGGGAGTGAGCGAGACCTAGGCCAGCGCCGCTCTGCCACTTACCAGCTGTGGGCCCTTGGCTGATAGACAGATATATATATTTTTTTAATTATTTTTTTACTTTTTGCGGTACGCGGGCCTCTCACTGTCGTGGCCTCTCCCATTGCGGAGCACAGGCTCTGGACGCGCAGGCTCAGCGGCCACGGCTCACGGGCCCAGCCGCTCCGCGGCACGTGGGATCCTCCCGGACCGGGGCACGAACCCGCGTCCACTGCGTCGGCAGGCGGACTCCCAACCACTGCGCCACCAGGGAAGCCCTCGGCTGATTATATTGTAAAGGCTGCCACACACTGAGCGCTGCCGGGGTGCCCAGTGTGATGCCGGGCTGTGGTGAGGGCGTCATTGAGCAGCTCATACAAAGGGTGAAGCTGGGGTGTTCCCTGGCGGTCCAGTGGTTAGGACTCCACACTTCCACAGCCAAGGGTCCAGGTTCAGTCACTGGTCAGGGAACTAAGATCCCACAAGCCACGCAGAATGGCCAAAAACAAAAACGGGTGAAGCTGGCTATGATTCCTGCTCAGCTGGTACTATTGTTATTCCTCCCGACCCCTCTGAATCCTTGCATCCAATCTCAGGGGTGGGCTTCATTAGTCCTACTTTACTGACATGGAGCGGAGGCCCAGAGAGGTTTAGCACCTCACACCAGGCACCTCACACCAAGCCATGGAGTTGATGGAGGGGCCGGGCTTGAGCCCAGATCTACATGGCACAAAGCCTCCCGTGTCACTTGGCCTTACTAAGCTTCAGCTTTCTCGTCTTGTCCGTCAAGCGGAGCTAACGGAACAGTTCTCAGAGCTTTCTGAGATGCTTTCCCCAGGTTATAATTCTCAAATTTGGCTCAAATAAAATTTTCCATTTCTCTCTTTTAAAAAAAAATGGAGCTAACGGACAGCCACCGTGATAGTGATAACAATAACATTGTATTAGAGCTTCCTAGGCCTGTCCTGAGCGTTAGAGGAAACAATGTGTGTAAAGCCCACACTTAGCACGGGGCAGTAGACTTTGCAGGGTTTGTAATTAAGCAGAACGGGGCAAGCATGCAGGGTGTTTATGAGGAAGTGCCCCAGGGGTCAGCGCCTGCAGAGGGGAGGGGAAGGACGTGGTGGGGCAGGGGGGAGAAATAGAGCGGCGGAGCAGCCCAGGGATCGCCTCGGCTGGCCCCATGGGGTCTCTGGAGCAGAAGTGGTCCTTCAATGTGGTTGTGAGTTAGGCCAACACAGCTGGGCCTTTATATCCCCCTCCGTCAGCCTTTGGATATGGGCCACCCTGAGACTTGCAGCTGAGGGCATCCCTGAGGGACTGAAGGCTGCTGCGGTGGCCTCCCCAGGTTGCGTGGGGCTAGGGGAACAGGTCCTCCTCCAAGGGGATCTGCGTCCATCAGTCACGCAGTACTTATGCATTGTTCAAAGACAGGGATATTGAATAGTATTCCCTGAGCTGAGAAGGAACTTTGAGATCGAAGAAAATGAAGTGGACAGCTCCATAAAGTACAGTTATGAAGTTTATTGTGGGTACCTTACATATGAGTAGGATCCTGCGGACAGCGATCTGGAAGCATTTGCAACTGCACTCTGTGCTGCCAGAAGGGCTACAGGGGGATTTAAAGGGGCCAAAGCTAAAGATAGAATCTGACTTCTAAGGGAGAAGCACGTCTGCGCCAACAGGAACCGGGTTTTTCCTTCCCCTGGGGCGTCTCATAACCATTATTCCTCATGGACCGTGGACCATCTGTGTCAGCAAAAGTCATTCTTTCAGTTTTCAGAGGAGCCTTAAAGTTAATCAGGAACTTATCTGGCTTGGGTGCGTTCCTCATGAGTAGGCTAGAGCTCTGTCACGCAGACAGGGGAGGGGGTAGGTCAGTGGGCCTAAGATGACCCAGACAAGATGGAGTCAGTGTGGTTCAGCCACACACCCATATATGCAGACAGATGCACACAGCTGCTGAGTCAGGGGCCCCAGGACCACCCCGGCGTTCAGTGATTCACTGGGGGGGACCCACAGGCCTCGGCCTATAGTCATGCTCATGTCATAATTTATTACAGCAGAAGGACACAGCACAGTCAGCAAAGGGATAAGGCACATGGGGTAAGTCTGGGGGAACCAGCGCCAGCTTCCAGAGTCCCCCTCCCCTTGGAGTCACACGGGATGCATAACAAGGTGTGACATCACACGTGAAATGCTCATTAGAGGGACACTCATTAGAGACTCAGTGCCCAGGGTTTTTATTGGATGCTGGTCACACAGGCACCCTCTGCCTGGCAGATACCAAAATTCTGCTCTCAGAAGGAAAGCAGGTGTTTGGGCACCGGGAGCCCCTTTTATTGGTTAGGAATCCTAGAACCTTCCCAGCTGATCCGCAGACACCAGCCGAGGTTCAGCCTTGCGTGCAGGCTTTCCGAGGAGAGCGGTCTCACGGTTAATGACCCTTTGTGCACAGCTGTGTATTAACAGAGAGAGAGAGAAAGAAGCTGTTTGAAAATAGGAAGGAGCAGGTCATGAAAGTCGAGAATGCACGTGACCCTGTGGGAATCCATTAACCGCACCTGCTGCTCGTTACTCTGAGGACAGTGACCCTCACCTTCCCTCTAGACGGTAACCTTGCTCATTTTGTCCATCCACAGCTGAGCCCACCTCCACCTGTGCCTGCGAGTCAAGTCCCCAGAAACAAAGATTCTCACTTAAACTGGTGAGTGGCCCCCGGGGCAGCAGCACTGAGGGGAGGGCCTGGGGCTTTAGCAAATGCACCACTAACCTCCAAGCCCCTCTGCGGGCGGGGCAGGCGGAGAGCACGGCCTTGGCCTGCAAGGAGCGGCACGTCTCCCTCTGGGCCTTGGGTTCTTCTCCATGGGGCCCCTCAGAATCCACAGTCCGGTCCACCCATGAGCCCTGGCTCTGATGCTTTCTGGCTGTGTGTCTGGGCAAGCGCCCGAAACTTGGGACGGCTGGGACGGGTGCCCTCCCTTGTCCCTAGATGGAGGCCGTGTGAGTGGTTCAGAGCACATGCTCCTGAACCAGGCTCGCAGATGGGTGATAGCACCTGCTTGCTGAGAGCCTGTCCTGCACCCAAGCCTGGGCTAAGAGTTTCATAATCAAACCTGTGGGGTGGTTACCGTGTTTCCCATTTAACAGATGAGGAAATAAAGGCTCGGTCGCTTGCCCAGAGACGCCCATTATACAAATTGCTTTGTTCACTGCTGTATTGACAATGCCCAGAACAATACTAGGCACATAATAGGTGCTTTATAGAAAGAATGAGTGAATGGCAGAGGTGAGATTTGAACCCAGTTCTCTTTGACCCTGTGCTCTGAAGAACCCAGCTGTACTAGTTGTGTTTAATTATTTGGTTTGACTGCTTGGAAAAAATGACCCAATGTTAGTTATGGCTTAAACAAGTATATTTTATTGCTTTTCCATTTAACAGTCTGGGGCAGTGGTCCAGGGCTGATATGATGGTTCCATAAACCAGGGGCTTACTTTCCTTCTCTCTTGTTGCTCCAGGCCCCTCAATCTAAAACGTTCATCTCATGGGCTGAGATGGCTGCTCCACCTCCTATCATCTCATCTGCATTCCAGCCAATTGGAACAGGAAAAGAGGAAGGGGAGAGCCTGCCCTAGCCCTTTAAGGGCATAACCTGGAAGTTGCCCATATCTCTTCTGCTCACATCCCCATTGGCCAGAACTTGGTCATGTGGGCATTCCTCACTGCAAGGGAGACTGGGAAATGTAGTTTTTAGCTGAAGGGCATGTGTCTAGGGAAAACTTGTAGATCCTATTGTAAAAGAAAAGGAACCTGAGCAGTGACTCAAAGTCTCTGATATGTGTTCACATGGAGCACCCTAGGGAATTTGGTTCTGATGTGCAGGACTTGGGGAACCTGGGTTATTGCTGGCATTACCCTGGGGTAATCCATGGCCAGTGATGACCTTGGAGCCCTTGCCTAAGAGATTCCAGTGTGACAGACTTTTCCCCTCTCCTCCTCCACTAGGATGCCAAGGATGGGCGCTTGTTCAACGAGCAGAGCTTCTTCCAGCGGGCCGCCAAGCCTTTGCAAGGTATTCCTCAGGGAAGTGGGCAGGTGGGGGAAGAGTTGGGGGTACCAGCTTGGTCAAAACAACCGGCCTCTCCCTGAAGGTGTGGGAAGGGTGGGGATTAAATTAAAGGCCCAGGTTTGCTCCCATCACCCCTCGGGCCTCAGGCCCCAGAGGACAGACAGCGGACGGTGGGCTGAGGCCGGCTCATCATACCAGCTCTTGAGCGCCAAGTATTAAATTTTCACAAATACTGCAAGCCAGTTACTAGAACAGCCACCGGACTTCCGTGGTGGTCCAGTGGTTTAGACTCCACGCTCCCAATGCAGGGGGCCTGGGTTCAGTCCCTTGTCAGAGAACTAGATCCTGCATGCCACAACTAAAGATCCCACATGCCACAACAAAGATCCTGCATGCTGCAACTAAGAACCAGCACAGCCAAATAAATAAATGTTTTTAAAAATTGCCCTCCAAGCTTTCAGTCGTAGCCATCTTAAATAAATAAATAAAACAGCCATCATAAATTAATTTTATCAATTTACAGTCAAATTAAGAGCAAGGGTAATAAATACTCAAAGTTCATCCCTTCCTAATTATTTGTCTACATTTTCTATCATCTGGACTTTTTTTTTTTTTTTGGCCATGCCTCTTGGCATGTGGGATCTTAGTTCCCCGACCAAACCCATGCCCCTTGCAGCAGAAGCAGAGTCCGTCCTAACCACTGGACAGCCAGGGAATTCCCTACTATCTATGTTCTTGAGGTTGTTTACATTCACTGTATCTGTGTGGTGGAAATACCATGTAAGGGCACGCTACTGCCTCTCTTTCCAACTCAGTCTTCCATGATACCACATTGGTAGCTTGAAATTGGCCATACTGGGAAGTATTTACACCACAGAAATCGGCAAACAAATAAGGACAAATAAGGACTATCTTTCCCCAGACAACCAGCTGTTAAACTTTTTTCAGCACACTGCTGGATCTGTACCATCCAACTGAGATCCTGGAAGGTGGGCGGACATGTGGTGACACCTTGACCCGTTTAGACACTCCCCAATCTCCTTAGCTCTACAGGGGAATTCAGAGGTTACGCTGTTGCTCTCACCCCTTCCACTCACTCCAGATTTGTCAGTGCTTTCTCCCATGTTCACACTCCCTGTCGTCACCCCCCTCGCTGTCACGCACCCACAGAGGCCACGTCACCTACCAGGAGACCCAGTGTGTGGCCTGGGCTTGGGCATGCTCTGCTTCTGGTCTGAGAATGGGCTGCTGTCCATTGTGGGTGCAGGGCCAAGTGGGCCCTAACCTCTCAGGCCCCTGCCTCCCACAGTGAACAAGTGGAAAAAGCTGAACTCGACCCCCCAGCTGGCCATCCCCACCTGTGTCGGTTTTGGTGTTCACCAGAACAATTACAGGTGAGTCACTTCCCTTGCCACTCGCCTCACTGGCCCCTTCCTTTCTCTCCCTGTCACATGCCCAGGCATGGCCGGGACCCTGGAGCCATTGGCCAAATAGTTGCTTCCTTCCTTTCCCCCAGCCTTGAGCCAGGCCAATCCGAACCCTTCGTCTCACGCAGGACTGGGATCTGGTAGCCCCCCAGCCACACCCCCTCCTTGGTGGCCTGTATTCCATCCCCTGCCCTGGTCATCTCTCCCACTTGCTGGGACACTCGTGTCTTCCAGGTTCTTGGTGCTCCCCATCCTGGGGAGGAGCCTTCAGTCGATCCTGAATGACTGCCCGAAGCATGTGATGTCAGTGAGGTCCGTGTTCCAGATGGCCTGCCGGCTGGTAAGTAGCTGAGAGTTACAGGCTCCCATCCAGAGGATGGCCCGCCGCGTCCTAGTTTACCGGTCTGTTTGCTCGTGCTCGTTGACACGTTCAGCCCGCACCTCCCTCTGCTGGGCACTGGGGCGAGCACGGTGACCGGCACAGCTGAGCACCAGGCTGTTAGGACCAGAGTGATAAGTGGGACTCCCCTGGAGGTCCAGTGGTTAAGACTCTGCACTTCCAGTGCAGGGGGCGCGGGTTCAATCCCTGGTTGGGGAACTAAGATCCCGCACGCTGTGCAACACGGCCAAAAAAAAAAAAAAAAAAAAAAAAACAGAGTGATATAAGTATTGTCAGGAGACCGTAGCAGTTGGAGGAAGGGGCCCAGCCTAAATTGAGGGGCTCAGTTGAACTTCCTGGTAGAGATCATTTCTAAGTCAGGAGTGGGAAATAGCAAGGTGCTGGGTAGAGTAGGAGTGGAGATGCATGGGGAGAACATTCCAGGCCAAGGATATAGCTTAGCAAAGGCTGGTGTGGGAGAGAGAACACAAGACTTTTGTTCATTCATTCCTTCCTTCATCCATCGTTTCATCAAGTATTTATCAGATCCCTGCTGGCAGTCAGACGCTGTCCCAGGAGCTGGGAGTACCGTTGGGGGGGGGGGCACAGTCGTGGTTTTTATGTCTAGTGGGAGAGGGTGATATTAAATCACAGTTGCACAAATTGTGAAAAGTGCTTTGACTAGACGTGACGGAGAATAAGAGGCCCCAGTGTACATTGCCGGAGGGATGGAAGTGGCAAGGGGGTGACACATGAGGCGAGTCCCAGAGGACATTACGCTCAGAGTGTCTGCCGTGTGACGTGTAGAGGGGAAAGGTAACAGCTGAGGTTGGTGTGGAGAGCTCAGCAGTGACCAGATCACACAGGACCGTGAACACCAACCTGGGGGGCCGGGACTCTGTCCCAAGGGCTCTGGGGAACCACGCGAGGATTGGGAATAGGGAAAGGGCAGGGTCAGCTCTGGGTGTAGAAGGACCCTGTGGGCCGTGTGGTGACGGGCTGGAGGGGTGAGATGGAGGCTGGGTGAGGTCAGCACAGAGAGGACCAGGCCTGAGGAGGAGCTGGGCCCTGAGGATGGAGAGTTAGAACAAGCAGAACTTGGTGGGCAGTAGGGCCTTGGAGTCGATGGGGGCTTGGGTTGTAATCAAGACGTGAGGAGTACCTGGGCAGGTCAATATATGAGCTCAACGGAAAAGTCAGAGCTAGAGATAAGAATATAAATTACTTAACTAAATGTATTTCTGCTCCTTAGGACAAATGAGAAAAAGCCTCTTTGATGTACATGAGTGCTGGGTTTTCTTTCTTGCGGGGGGTCAATAAGTAACCAGCTCCTTCCCCTCCTGAGATCAGCTAAGAGGTAGACATAAGAGGTCAATGGAAAACCAAATATCAGCTTTAATGCTGAATTTTTCAAAAGCCTAATTAGAAGACATGCTTAGGTGGGCTGTCAGGGTGGGCTTCCTGATGCTTCACTTAGGAGTAGTCAGGCTTGGACCACCCCCACCCCCACCCCCACCCCCGTCACAAGCAGCACCACGTGACCCCAGGCCCGGCAGTGGGGGTTCCCTCCGGAGCTTTGCATCGGAGCCTCTCCGTGTTCGCCTGCTGCTCATGGGGCTGCGTGCTTGCTCCCCGCAGCTGGATGCCCTGCTGTTCCTCCACGAGAATGAGTACGTTCATGGCAACGTGACAGCTGAGAATATCTTCGTGAATCCAGAGGACTTGTGCCAGGTAATAGCCAGGTCCTCCCCCGCCCTGGGGGCTCTCTGGGCTCAGGATCTCACCTGTGTGAAAACCTGCGTTGAGGGCTTCCCTGGTGGCGCAGTGGTTGAGAGTCCGCCTGCCGATGCAGGGGACGCGGGTTCGCGCCCCGGTCCGGGAAGATCCCACGTGCCGCGGAGCGGCTGGGCCCGTGAGCCGTGGCCGCGGAGCCTGTGTGTCCGGAGCCTGTGCTCCGCAGCGGGAGAGGCCACAACAGTGAGAGGCCCGCGTGCCGCAAAAAACAAAACCAGAAACAAAAAAACCTGCGTTTATTTCACAATGCTTATTGCAGACAAAGAATTGCTCTCCATCATGTATAAAGAGTTCCTTCAAATAAGAGATAAGTAACTTAGTAGAAAAATAGACAAAGGATAGGAAAAGCCGTTTGTAGAAAAAGAAATCCACAGGTCAGTTAAATGTTTGAAAAGATGCTCAACCTCCCTAATAGGCATAGCAATTACCTTTAAAATACACTATTTTTACCCTTTGGGTGGACAGAATTAAAAAGAAAAATAACATCTCCTGCTGATAAGGATGTAAGGAACTAGGAATTCTTTATATACTATTGGAAGTATGAAATGGGCAGCCTTTTTGGAAGGTAATTTGAGTATAGCAGTCAAAATGTAAATGCATATGGTTTCTGATCCACCGGGTCCTCTTTTAGGCACGTATCTTATCCACGTATTTGAAGATACATGTACAGAATGTTCCTGACAACATTGATTGTGACAGTAAAATTGGAAAACCTCAACTATATACTCCCAGTCGAGTACTAATTAGTATTTTAAAGTAAATTCTAATTACTCCTGCTAATGACAGAAACCCAATTTAACATGCCTTAAGCAAAAAAGAAAAGGAAAAAGTTTAAAAAGGGCCAAGTGCAATTTATTGCTCCATGGGGTGGAAAAATCTAGGACTTCACTGGCTTCAAGCATGGCTGAATCTAAGAACTCAGGCCCTGTCATTGGGAAGCTGGCTCTTCCATTTCTGGGCTCTTCTTGTGTTTGCATTGCTCATAATCAGGCAAACTGTCTTCCCTGTGGTGACAAAATAACCACCAGCAAATGAGGCTCGGGCTTCCCTGGGGGCACAGTGGTTAAGAATCTGCCTGCCAATGCAGGAGACACAGGTTCGAGCCCTGGTCTGGGAGGATCCCACACGTCACGGAGCAACTAAGCCCGTGCGCCACGAGTACTGAGCCCATGAGCCTGGAGCCCGTGCTCCACAACAAGAGAAGACACCGCAACAAGCACGCGCACCGCAACGAAGAGCAGCCCACACTCTCCACAACTGGAGGAGGCCCGCGCGCACCAGCGAGGACCCAGCGCGGCCAAAAATAAATAAAATAAATTATTTTCTTTTAAAAGGAGGCTCAAATCCCCTCAGTTTAGCAACCCCAGTGGAAATAGATCAGGTGAGCCCCACCTCAGACACATGGACTGAGAATTGGAGAGGGGTGATCCCAGAGAAAAATCCTGGAACCATATTAGAGCTCTCTAAAGAAACAGAACCAATGGAATGTGTATGTGTGTGTGCGCATATATATATAAGAGGGAGAGAGAAAGATTTATTATAAGGAGTTGACTCAAACAATTATGGAAGCTGATCTAGGGACCTAGATCTGCAGTTGGCAAGCTGGAGACCAGGAGAGCTGATCATGTGGTCTAGTCAGAGTCCAAAGGCCTGAAAACGAGAAGAGTTGATTGTGTGATTTCCAGTCTGAAAGCTGGCAGGCTCGAGACCCAAGAAGAGCCAATATTTCTGTTCAAATCTAGAGGCAGGGAAAGGCTGAAGTTCGGCTCGAGTGGTCAGGCAGGAGGCACTCCCTGTCACTCAGCCTTCATGCTGTATTCAACTGATTGGATGAGGCCCACGCACACTAGAGAGGGCAGTCTGCTTTCTTCAGTCTACGGATTTAAACATTCATCTCATCCAGATACACCCTCACAGACACACCCAGAATAACCTGTGGTCCAGTCAGGCTGACACATAAAGTTAACCGTCACAAACTGTGACCAGAAGAGAAAGATGTAGGTCTCACATGGACAGAGCCAACAGTTGTCTACTCTCCATTTGGCAGAATAAGATGCAGCCATTAGGGGCTTCCCTGGTGACGCAGTGGTTAAGAACCCGCCTGCCAGCGCAGGGGACACGGGTTCGAGCCCTGGTCCTGGAAGATCCCACGTGCCGCGGAGCAGCAGCTAAGCCCGCGAGCCACAACTACTGAGCCTGCGCGCCCGGAGCCCGTGCTCTGCAACAACAGAAGCCACTGCAATGAGAAACCGTGCACTGCAGGGAAGAGTAGCCCCCGCTCGCCACAACTAGAGAAAGCCTGCGCGCAGAGACGAAGACCCAACGCAGACATTAATTCATGAATTAATTTTAAAAAAATTTTCAGTGCAGCCATTAAAAAGCTGATGTGGCTAACGTTTTGTGTCTAGTAGACAAGGGCCTTCTGTTCTCAGCTCCGTTAAGCCTCCTAACAACCCTGCAAGGTGAGGACCGTCGTTACCTTCACTTTACAAATGGAGAAATCAAAGCGCAGAGAAGCTTCATCATTTGCCACAGCTGTGTGGCCACCGAAGGGCCAAGCCGGCGTCGGCGCCTGGCCTGTCTGGCTCCGGCGTTAATACACCGTTAAGGTGCAGTAAGCTGCGTGCCCCGCGGGAGGCAGGGTGCGATCCACGTGTGGGAAGCCAGAGCCCCCTCCCCATCCACACGTGTTTCCTGATTATTTAAAGAAAATTATTTGAAATAACACGTAAGGATCTGTATTAGTGGTTACTTCTGGACAGTGGGTTTAGGGGGGCTGAGCAGTGATGGGGACAGTCGGTTTGTGTTCTTTTCACGCCCTTCTGTACTGTTGGGCATTATGTTTCAAATTGCACCCGCGATTGACATCCCTGGCTCCAGAATCCAAGCTCCTAACCTTCCAACTGTATGGCTTCTCCCCACGTGCACACAGGTGACCCTGGCAGGCTACGGCTTCACCTTCCGCTATTCGCCAGGTGGCAGACACGTGGCATACGCGGAAGGCAGCAGGAGCCCACATGAGGGGGACCTCGAGTTCATTAGCGTGGACCTGCACAAGGGATGTGGTAAGAGGCCGGAGAAGGGGTTCGGGACCATGGAGACCTGCTTCTCGGACAGGGGCGGTTGTAGGTTTTCACAACCACGGGCAGCAGATGGCCAAACACGGGAGTCAGGCTGAGCGGGGGAGCCGCAGTATGGATTCTGAACCATGGATAGCGCCCACGCCCCTTAGGGCGTCGTGGGGCAGTGGTCCAGCAGCAAGGACAGTGAACAGTTGACGGCAAGGAAGCCCTGCAGGACCAGAGGTTCACGTTCAGGATCTGTGTAGACTTGGAACGTGAGAGTTGCCCAGGAGTCATCTGGGAGGGGCTGCTGAGTAAGCAGTTGGCCGTCCACGTCAGCAGCACAGCAGCGAGGTCTGGACGGAGACTCAGATGTCAGCAGTATCTCAGGAGTTGTCATTTGAAGCCCGGGGATGGGACTGAAAGTCTCTAGGGAAGGTGTATGGGGCAAGAAGAGAGCACTTTGAGGAGAAGATTCCGCGAGGAGGTCTCAGCCTCTCTTCCCAAACCCCTTGATATCATGACCACCCATGTGCCTGCCCACATCCTCCCACTACACTAAGCTCCCCCAGGAAGCGATGGCACCTGTGCCTCCAGCACCAGAGGGCGAGGGTGTGGCACAGTCAACTCTCAGTGTTTGTTGAATGCTTATGTGGAGTGTTGTCTACATCGTGTGATTTAGGAAGCGTAAGAAAAATCAAGCCCTACTGTCTCCTCTGCCCTCCCCTACTGAGTGAGGCCGAGTTCAGGGCCCATCCTGCGTTCCCTCATGCCGTGTTCTGTCTCCTCTGTAACCCCCGTGATCCCACGCTGTAACTGTCTCTCCACTGGACTGTCAAGGACTCTCAAGGGCTGGGACCCAACCAAACTCTTACCTGTGTTTTAAGAATGTGGGAAGGGGCCTGGCACACAGGGTTCTAAGGACTCATTGAACAAACAGGTGCATGAATGAGAGACAAGAAGATGAGGGAGTGAATGAGTAATTGAGAGACCCATGAGGGACAGAGTAGGTGAGTGAGAAGTGAATGAACAGACGAGAGCCTGTATGTTTGGGTGGTTGAGTGTGTGAGCCCATGCTTGAGTCCGTGAGAGAAAGGAAGGGGGTGTGTGTCGGTGAGCGGGACATCTGGACTGAGCCTCCCCTCCCTCCCCAGGGCCCTCCCGCCGCAGTGACCTCCAGACCCTGGGCTACTGTCTGCTGAAGTGGCTCTATGGGACCCTGCCGTGGACGAACTGCCTTCCCAACACCGAGGATATCATGAAGCTGAAACAGAAGTGAGTCTGGGGGTCAGCAGAGCCCAGCACTGGCCCAGCACCCCTGCAGGTGGGACTGAAGCTCAGAACCCAACAGGGAACAGAAAAGAGGGGGAGGCGGCATCTGGCAGAGTCAAGGCCTCTGCGGTTCTCGGGTCCATTCCAGCAGACAGGAGCGTGGGCTCTGGAGCCACACTGCCTGCGGTCAGACTCCAGCCCCACTGCTGCAGGGTGTTGGGTGGGCAGCTTAACCTCCACAAGCCTCAGTGTCCTCCCTCAGCTGGGATCCTATTAGCACCCGCCTCAGGGGGCTGTGGAAGGATTCGGGGGAGTCAGGTACACAACACTCAGCACAGAGCCTGGCCTGTAGAAAATGCTCACCGTGTACAGGGCACCATGATTCGTTCACTCCCATGGGGACACACAACCTGAACAGTTTGGCCTGGGCCCTGCCTCAGCATCTGGCAACACTGGCCTCTTTTACATGCTTCCCTCACCTGTGCACGTTAGAGCGCCTGGTCCTGCTAGTTCTGTTTTAGACGTTCAGCACCAAGGACAGAGGGCACCTCGGTGCCGAGGGAGGTGCTGCTGCGTGCGCGGTTCAGCACCAAGGACAGAGGGCAGCTGGGCGCCGGCGGAAGCGAGCGCGGGGGCTTTGGTCTTCAGCACCAAGGACGGTAGACGGCTAGACCCAGGGAAGCTCTGCAGGTCCACACGTTGGGATTCGACATGTGGTATAGGCTTGGGGCATGAGAGTTGCCCCAAGAGGAGTCATCCAGGAGGGGCCATCCAGGAGATGGTTGGCTCTCCCATCTGAAGTGCAGGAATGAAGTCCAGACGGAGCCTTAGACCCCAGCAGTGTCTCAGGAATTGTCAGCAGAAGCCCTGGGAGAGAGTGGGAGATTATCCAGGAAAAGTGCACACAGTGGGAAGAGGGAAACTCGCCAGTGAACAGCACCGAGTCTGTCGTACTGTTCAGTTCTCAGTGTGCTGTGCTCTTGGTTCGTGTTGAGCCTCTCTCTCCTTTGATCTTGCCCCCTTTATTATCCCCCAGCTTCCTTCTCTCAACTGTGGACACACATACTTGCCGAATATATGTCCTACCGATATGCTTGTGTAAATGTACTTGTATCCTTAAACTGGCATGACGGTGGTGGCACTGTGTGTATTTGACTTGCATAAATGGTATTCTGTTCTGAATCTCACCTGTTTCTGGCTTTTTTCACTCAACACTTTAACCCCATCATTACACATGCATCAACTTTACTGCTTCTGACTACTGCTTTCAAATAAGTTTGTATAGACACCTCTATGTCCTTAAACAACATATGATGAGTGTATTTAACTTGCATAACTGGTACTGTGCTCTAAATTTCATTTTCTTTCTTTCACTCAGTACGTTTTTTTTTTTTTTTTTTTTTTTTTTTTTTGCGGTACGCGGGCCTCTCACCGCCGTGGCCCCTCCCGTTGCGGAGCACAGGCTCCGGACGCGCAGGCGCAGCGGCCATGGCTCACGGGCCCAGCCGCTCCGCGGCATGTGGGATCCTCCCGGACCGGGGCACGAACCCGTGTCCCCTGCATCGGCAGGCGGATTCTCAACCACGGCGCCACCAGGGAAGCCCAATGCTATATTTTTTTAACTTTACATTGTTAAAGAAGCTCAATGCTTCTCCTCAATTAATTTTAGATGTAGCTGTGTCCTTGAAAAATACGTTGTGTTTGAAATATGTAATGTTCGATTTATGCCGATCGAACGCACACCCGGATGCCGTGCCCCAAATCTCACCCTCCTTCAGGTTTCAGCTTAGTCCTCACTCCCCAGGGAGCCCTTCCTTTGCCCCCACTGCGTCAGCTCTCCTGCTTGTTCGCGCTCAGAGGAAGGGACGCGTGTCACGCTGGCCTGCCCGTGATGACCTGTTCAAGGCTGAGCTTCATGTATGCTTTGCTGCACCGGGCAGCGGGCCCAGTGCTCCCCTGTGTCACCCTTAGCGCAGCTCTGAGGTGAGTGCTCTCGTGATCCGAAAGCACAGAGAGCTTAGGTACTCAGCCCAGATCACACAGCTGATGAGAGTTGCTCCCAGGTCATTTGAGTCCAGAGGAGGCCCGTTCACCTGGAAGCTAGTATCTCGCAAGGATGGGAGGCTCATCGCACGTGGATTGGTGGTGTTTGGACGCAGCCATCCTCCACTCACCAAATACTCACTGAGCACGTCCCATGCACCGGGCTCTATTCCAGGGCCTGGGGATTCGGGAGTAACTAGGACAAACATCCCTGCCCTCAGGGAACTCGCATTCTAATGGGGGAGATGGACAGTACAGCATGGCAGAGGTCCGATGGTGGGGGCCAGCAGGTCGGAACCCTGGGTAGCCATCAGGGGGGCTGTCAGGGTGTGGGCCTGCCTGCTCTTTTAGGTTTAAAGGCCGGGGCAGGTCTCATGGCAGTGGTGACAGATGAACCACCTCCAGAAAGGCAGTGAGGCAAGTAGGAGGTCCCACTTCGGTGCTTATATGTCCCAACATCTCTGCTGAAGGACAAAGAGACAGCAGCCTTCAGCTCCCAGGATTCCTCTGCATCAGAACCTGCCAGAACATGAGCCCATTTCCCTGCTGTCTTAATTTCCTTCTGCACTTATTTTCTGGTTTTCCAGTAGTTTTCCATTTTTGCATGGAAGCCAGGTGAAAACGAGTCACAGATTAGCAACACAAGTAGTTGGAGCCCACAGCCCAGACGCTGTAGCGGTTAAGTGAGGCTGAAGTTTGTGAACTGCTCCTTGAAGCGCTCTGCTGTGTTAGTGACGAGGCCGAGTTGCTCTTACGAGGAGACCCCGAAAGACTGCGGCTCAAACGAGGTCGATCTTTACTTCTCCCTAACAGTCCCGAGGTAGGAGACCGAGGGTTGTGGGGCACCTCCGCCCCCCTCATGCTGGGTGCCAGCTCTAGTGCCACTGACTCCCGTTGCTTTTAGAGGGCAGGACCGGAAGTGACCTGTCTCTTGGTCACGTGGCCACCGCAAGCTGCAGTGGGGGCTGGGAAATGTCTCCAGCCTGTGGCTGCCGACCCCTGGGATCCTGCCATCACAGGGGAGAAGTGACACTGGGCGCCAGGTAGCGGGCTCCTCTGCAGTGCCCCCTTTAGTCGGATTTCTCTGGAGGCAGGGACCGCATCAGCTCTCTTGTCACCGTGGTGTTCGCAGCGCAGCGCTTGGCACGTTGTGGGTGCTCACGAGATAGTTGCAGGATGGATGAACGACTAAGGAAAGAAGGCGCGAACCTTCTTCACACCCAGGCCTGGGCTTCCGCGTGGGCACACAGGTCGGGCAGATGCAGCCCTAGCCCTGCAAGTTCCCAGGATGGGAGGAGACAGGCAGGCAGGAAGTGAGCGGTGCCTGTGAGGGTGGAGGCAGCCCCGGGGCATTTGGGGAGCAGAGGGGAGGCACGGGACCTGGCCTCGGGCGCCCGGGAGCCCTTACCCAAGAGACGCCTGACCCGGTCTGCCGAGGAGTTTCCCAGGCACACAAAGGGGAGGCAAGATTTCTGGGCAGACAGCATGTCACATGTGTGAACTCCGTTCATTCGTACGTTCTGAACCTGCTTCCTGAGCCTCCACTGGGTTGGATTCTCCCTCCCCCTACCTCCTCTAACTCCTAAGAACAGTCGTATCTCCCTTCCACCTCTCTCCCACCTTCCCCTTCACAGGAGTTCATCAAATGTGACTGTGACATGCTTCACTAAGAGGCTCCGCCCTTGCCAAGTCGGACGCAGAGTAAATAAAATAGGTCTCAGTAATCACTTTCATATCAGTGACTTCGGGATAAGTCAGAGTTCCTTCCAGAACCCCAGATCCAAGCCACGATCACAGGGGGGGGGGGGGGGCGTGGAACATGAAGATGCTCCACAGGGAGCAGCAGTGGTGATGTGGGACTCATTCTACACACCCCCAGCCCCGCCCAGCCTCTGTCGGTTGACTTGAGGCCGTAAGCAAAGGGCCCAGGAGGGGGCGGTGTTGCCACGCGCACGTTTTCCGGAGCCCTAACCTGTCCTCTCCGACGTCCTACTGGTGTGCGTGGCTTTTTTCCATTCACTCAGCAAATATGTATTCATTTTTTTGAAAGTTCTAGTTCATGACAGAATGAATGAATAAAAGAAAGAAGAGGGCTTCCCTGGTGGCGCGGTGGTTGACAGTCCGCCTGCCGATGCAGGGGACGCGGGTTCGTGCCCCGGTCCAGGAGGATCCCACATGCCACGGGGCGGCTGGGCCCGTGAGCCGTGGCCGCTGAGCCTGCGCGTCCGGAGCCTGTGCTCCGCAACGGGAGAGGCCACAGTAGTGAGAGGCCCGCGTACCGCAAAAAAAAAAAAAAAAAAAAAAAAAAAAAAGGAAAAAGAAAGAAAGAAAGAGGAGAGGCAATTTGATTCCCCATGGCTTTCTGTTGTGCAAGGCCCCCAGCTGGGAAAGCACAGACTCCGGTCGGAGTTGGTCCCTGGTCTCAAGGCTGCCGCTGGGCGGGGAGGTCCCACTAACACAGTGACAGCCTGTGATGGGAGAATTGCTCTCACGATTTACAATGTCCTCAGGCTGGCGCAGACCTTTTCTGCCATCACTTGCTTGCTCAGTCATTTACCACACACATCCTGAGGCTGCTGGGGAGAGACAAGGGTCAGACCCAGCCCTTCTTGTGCACATATGACAGTTGCTGTAGCGGATCCGTGGACCTATGCGCAGGGTGTGCAAACGGACAGGGATCTGTTTCCTCCACCTGCAGGGGTCCAGGGGAAGCTTCCAGGGGACCAGCCCTCAAGCCATGTCCAGAAGGGAGAGCAGCCACTTACTGGGGGTCAAGGTGGGGAAAGGCTGCCAAAGGCAGAGGAGCAATATGTACAGAGGCCAGGAGATGAGGGTGGATGTGTGACATGGTTGGGGGATAGAAGGGGTTTGGTGTGACTGGAGCATGAGATGGGAGGGAGGAAGTCAGGGAGACAAAGCCACGGGCTGGTGGCTTTGGTGCCAGAGATTTCCCAACAGGGCACTGGGGAAGCACAGGAGGGCTGTGAGCAGGGAGGGGCAGGGTCCACTCTGGGCATAGAAAGACTCTCTGGGGCTGTGGGGGGGTGGTGTGCATGGAAAGCTGGGGAGGAGGCTGGGGTCCAGGGAGAAAGGGTGAGGCCTGAGCTGGGCTTAGAGCCATGGACAGAGGTGGGGATGGGGCAGAGAGTGTTGGGGAGCAGGAGGGTGGGGCTTGGGGACTTCTGGGCTGTAGGGGAGGGGAAGGGGAGGACAGCACCCCATGCCTTGGTGGATAGTGGAGAGCCAGCCCGGTGGCCCAGGCCAGAGGAAGATACAGGAGGCCAGGACTCTGCAGGTGGAGCCAAGGAAGTGGATGAACTTTCATTTTTCTTTCTTGCTTTTTTTAAAAATTGAGGTAGATTTACAATAGCATGTTAGTTGTTTTTTTTTAATATATAAATTTATTTTATTTATTTATTTTTGGCTGCGTTGGCTCTTTGTTGCCGCATGCAGGCTTTCTGTAGTTGCAGAGAGCAGGGCTACTCTTTGTTGCGGTGGGCGTGCTTCTCATGGAGGTGGCTTCTCTTGTTGCAGAGCACGGGCTCTAGGCGTGCGGGCTTCAGTAGTTGTGGCACGAGCACTCAGCTGCTGTGGCTCACAGGCTCTAGAGCACAGGCTCAATAGTTGTGGCGCACGGGCTTAGTTGCTCCGCAGCACGTGGGATCTTCCCGGACCAGGGATCAAACCCGTGTCCCCTGCATTGGCAGGCGGGTTCTTAACCACTGCGCCACCAGGGAAGTCCCCAGCCTGTTAGTTTCATTATACAGCACAGTAATTCAGTTATATGTATATGGATATATATATATGAATATATATGTGAACATACATATATATTCTATTTCAGATTCTTTTCCCTTATAGGTTATTACAAAATATTGAGTAGAATTTCCTGTGCTATACAGTAGGACCTTGTTGGTTATCTATTTTATATATAGTAGTGTGTGTATGTTAATCCCAAGCTCCTAGTTTATCCCTGCCCCCCCCAACTTTCATTTTTCTTGAGTGGTCCAAGAGGGGGTGTGTGTCTGTGTGTGTCTGTCGGTGTCTGTGTATTTATACATGTACATGTATACAGATATGTGTGTGGGTAGACAGATGGTTGATCCTCATTATTCACAGATTCTGTATTTGTAACCCCAAAAGCAATACTCTGAATGGCTTTCAGAGTCATTCTCAGACAGGCAGAGTGGAGAGAATTGAGTTGCCCGAAGCACATGACCCTAGCCGAGGTTGAACAAGGCGACACTCTGCCTTCTTGTTTCAGCTCACAAGTGTCCTTCATGTGGTCTGTTTAGTGCCACGTTTTCCCCACTTTTATGCTTTTTTTTGGGGGGGGGGGGTTGCTGTTTAAAATGGCCCCAAGCATAGTGATGAAGTGTTAAGTGCAAGGAAATACGTGTGTGAGATGAGCATCCTTCAGGTGTGAACTGTAGTGCTGTTCAGGACCAGAGATCCACGTGAGTGTATCAACATTATATTAAATACGATGCCTTTAGGCACACAGGTAAAACCAGGTGATGTATTGACCAGCTGGTAAAAACGTCGCGGTTGGAAGCTGTGCTTCTGGTAAACTCCTGGCTCAGAATTCGCTCCTTCAGTGTCTAAGGCATACCTACTGTGAATAATGAGAACCAGGGCACATCTACCAGACATCCTGTTTCAGAAAGTTGCTCTCCTTCCCTAAAAGGCCTTTCACATGTACCTCTGTCCTCTCAGGTTTCTTGACGACCCAGAAGGCCTCGTGGGACAGTGCAGTCGCCAGACCAATACCTCAGGTATGTCCCAAGGGGAGGGAGCAGGCGGGGGCCATGGAGGGACCGGGGCTCAGGGCCATCCGGGGATGCCTCTCTTTACACCCCTCTGGTTTCCTTCTTTGAGTTTTCCAAATCACACATGTTTTTGTGCCCCTTGGAGAAAAACAGAAATCTTCCCCCAAATTTCAGAAGTGTGTCTGAACAGTAATAACAGCAACACACACACACATGCAACCACAACACACATAACGTGTGGGGTTTTTTAATGGAATCATATTACGTATATTGGTCTCGGACTTACTTTTTCATTTAAGAGGGTGATACCTTAGAGATTTCTGTGTCAATACGTGTAGAATTTTATGGGTATTTTTTTAAATTGTGGTATAATACACTTAACATCAGTTCAAACTACAGTTCTGAATCATTAGTCAGTCCTTAAATCCATTTAATGGGTCAAAAACAGGATTTTTTAAAATTTAAAAACAGACAAAAAATATGAATACCTTACAGAAGTTAAGGAAATGCCATATCTTCAGTGATACATATTTATACTCATATGTATGTATGTGAGTAATGGGTTATAATTAGAAATACATCTTATATTTATATTATAAAATATATTTCTATTATATCTCTATTTCTGTTTTGTTTATAATTTCATTTGGGTTTTTTTTTTTAGATTCCACATATAAGCAATATCATATGATATTTGTCTTTCTCTGTCTGGCTTACTTCACTTAGTTTGATAATCCGTGTTGCTGCAAATGGCATTATCTCATTCTTTTTTTCTGGCTGAGTAATATTCCATTGTGTGTGTGTGTGTGTGTGTGTGTGTGTGTGTGTGTGTGTGTGTGTGTGTATACACACACACACACACACACACACACAATGGAATATTACTGTCTTGCCTACTTTAAATAGTGATGCTATGAATATTGGGGTGTGTGTATGTTTTTGAATTAGAGCTTTCTCCAGATACATGCCCAGGAGTGGGATTGCTGGATCATATGGTAGCTCTATTTTTAGTTTCCTGAGGATCCTCCATACTCTTCTCCATAGTGGCTGCAGCACTTTACATTCCCACCGACAGTGTAGGAGGGTTCCCTTTCCTCCACACCCTCTCTAGCATTTGTTATTTGTAGACTTTTCGCTGATGGCCATTCTGACCGGAGTGAGGTGATACCTCATCGTCGTTTCGACTGCATTTCTCTGATAATTAGCGATGTTGAGCATCTTTCCATGTAAACCATCATTTTTAAAGCCAATCCCTATTAGTGGAGTTTGAGGCTGTTTTTGTTTTGTTTGGGGGAGTGGTTTTTTCCAGCGTCCCTGCTGTCGGACGTCTACATTGCTCTCTAAACATGAGGCAGAAAGACAGCCGGATAAAGGATAGTTTATCCCCTCCAGCTCTGTAAGGACTCATTTTTAAATTACCTGAAATCCCTGGATTCAGATCATGTCTCTGCGGCTCCAGTCACTCTCCCCTCCAGCCTCGGGCTCTTGCTCCGTAAGAATGAGCCCCATTGGCAGCTCCCTGGTGGTCTAGTGGTTGGGATGCCAGGCTTTTACTGCCGAGGGCCCGGCCACGTTCAATCCCTGGCCGGGGGACTGAGCATGGACAAAAAACAAAAACGGAAACTAGGAGCCCCACGGTTCCTTTATCGCAGCCCTGCTGACTCCAAGCCACTCACGGGGAAGTGGAGCCGGAGGTGCCAGTGGGGCCGGTGGGGCCGGGCTTGGGGTGGGCGGGGCCGGGAGGAAGTTCAGCCCCAGGTTTACCGGCCTCTCTGAACTTCCGCTTCCCCACGTGTCAAATGGGGCCAATGGTAGCGCTCACCTCCCGAGGTTTGGCCCAAGAATTCAGCGTAGAACCGGGCCCAGGGGTGCTGCCTTAGCTTCTGCTGCAGCCCTAATTAAACGTGCTCAGAGCCAGCCTGAGACAGACATTGCTCAAGTGGGAGCTGTGATGATTACTGTATTGGTTTCATAATTGGCACTTTTAAAAAGTGTAATAATGGCATTGTGCTATTTAGGGAAAACAAACAACAAAAAGGCTTTATCTTTTTTAAAATTTTTTATTTATTTATTTTTTTACGGTATGCGGGCCTCACTGTTGTGGCCTCTCCCGTTGCGGAGCACAGGCTCCAGACGCGCAGGCTCAGCGGCCACGGCTCACGGGCCCAGCTGCTCCGCGGCACGTGGGATCTTCCCGGACCGGGGCACGAACCCGTGTCCCCTGCCTCGGCAGGCGGACTCCCAACCACTGCGCCACCAGGGAAGCCCAAGGCTTTATCTTTTAAAACAGCCTCTATCTTTTAAACTCCGTCCCTGGGGCAGCCAGCCTGGTTTTGTAAGCCAGTGAACTAAGTTTTTGTGGGGTTTTTCTGGCTGCGTACCCTGACCTGCGGGATCTTAGTTCCCTGACCAGGGATCCAGCCCGTGCCCCCTGCAGTGGAAGCGCGGAGTCATAACCACAGGACGGCAAGGGAAGTCCCCTAAGAGTTGTTTTACATTTTGAAATGGCTGGGGAAAACAGTCACGAGAAGAACTCTGTGTGACACGTGAAACCTGTCTGAAGTTCAAGCTGCAGAGTCCATAAATAGTCTTGGTGCATAGCTACGCCCATTGGCTTCCTGCCTTCCGTGGGCCTTTTGTGGGAGAACAGCTGAGTTGGGTCCTGGCCACAGAGATTCCCGGCGTACAAAGCCAAAAATATTTATTCTCTGGCACTTTACAGTAAAAGCTTGCTGGCTCCCATTTAGAGATACCCACCAAACAGTTAGAGATAAAATCGTACAATCAGCCTGGATTTGCTTTAAAACAATACAGGAGGGGGATGGGGTAGGGGTTTTGATGAAACAAGATGGGCGTGAGTTGACAGCTGATGAGACTGGGTGACAGGTACGCTGCTGTTCGTGGTACCGCTCTCCTGTTGCTCACGTTTGATGTTTTCCAAGAAAACTAATGTAAATCTAAGTGGTCCTGGCAGTGCGGAGCACAGAGGAAGCACTGAGCAAATGGGACCCACGGCCGAGACCCTCTAGGCAGAGCCCCTCAGGCTCTGGGTTGGGTACCCCTCTCAGGCTCCTCCCGTGTCTTGACCACAGAGACCCTGCAGAAGTACCTGAAGGTGGTGATGGCCCTCAAGTACGAGGAGAAGCCGCCCTACACCACCCTGAGGAACAATCTGGAAGCCCTGCTGCAGGATCTGCGGGTGTCGGCCTACGACCCCTTGGACCTCCAGGTGGTACCCTAGGTGCGTTCCAGTGGGAGGAGTCTGTGAGGCCTAACCCTCTCCCCGGCTCCCACCGCTGTCTCCACCCGTTGCCATTTGATGTTTACACTCCAGGGGCCACCTCCCCAGTGAGCTGCTGCCTCTTTCCACAGGATTCTTGAACCTTCCAGCCCCTGGGCATCTCAAGTAGCACAAGCAGCAGGAACTCGACTCAGACTGGCTTTAAGGGAAAAGGGCAGTCGATTGGCCCTTGTCCCTAGACTATCCCGAGGGGGAAGCTTGAGGTGTGACTGGATTTGGGATCTGGAAGTCAGCACCGAGATGTTGTCAGTCTCTCTCTGTCTTTCTCGGTCCCTTCCCATCCCCCCTTCCCTCTACGCATCCACCTGCAGGCTCTGCTTCCCTTTGGGTCACCCCCGCCAAACCCCATCTCTCCTCCCGCCAAAACCCCTGGCTCTGTGTCCAGCGCCTCACCTTGCTCGTGTGTGTGTGTGTGTGTGTGGACTGTAATGTCTGACTGCAGTAAGCAGACACATACAGGAAGTAGGGGGGCCGACGCCCAGGAACTAGAAAGGCCACACAGTACAGCACGTGGACGAACACGTGGACAGAACGTTCTACATCTTTATAAAAGGGGCCTGTATTGGTCCTTTTGCCTTTCACGTTGGTGTCCCACTGAGCCCGTGTGGCCATCCCTGGGGGCACTTCGTATCATTTGGGTCCCTCCCCGACAGTCTTGCAGCGCTTCCACGGTGGAGGTGAAGGGTGCTCTTTATAACGCCGGTGGCTGGGTGCTTGCTTGCCTTGCCAGGGTTTTGTTTTCCAGACAAAACACCTTGAACACCCGTGTGCACACAGGCCCGAGGGTGGGCTTCTTTGGAAGGAGATAAGCAGACTGCTCTGCCTGGAGGCTGCTCTCGCTCATTTACACCCCCGAGCGCTGAGTGAGAGCGCACGGGCATCTGAGGGAGGTCGCAGTGATAAACTCCGTTCACTTGACGGTTCATTTTGGCGAGGCGGCCTGGATGCATCCTGAGAAGCTTCCCCAGGCCCTCCCCTGTCCATGGGGCTGTCATTCCTCTCACACGTCTGTCTGGATTCAAAGCCCAGTGTCTGTCCAACTCAGCGGTTCTCAGACAGAGGCAGCGTCCCCCGGGGGCCATTTGGCAGTGTCTGCAGGCATTTTGGGGGGTCGCGTCTGCGGAGAGGTGCTGCCGGCGTCTCGGGCCCAGGCCGGGATGCTGCTGCCCGCCGTGCCGCCCACAGGCCGCCCGGCCCTCGGCAGCGCCGTGGCCGAGGAGGCGGGCCCACGTGCGCCTTGAGGGGCGCCCTGTGCGTGGCAGCCCGTCTCCCGCAGTGGGCTCCTTCTGTTGGCACCTTGACGACAGGGGCTTCTTCGGCCCTGCAACCATTGCTCACGTCCCGGAGCTGAAAACACGAGATAACGTGTGTGTCCAGCTCCTCACGCAGCGCCCGGGTGCAGAGCCCTCCACAAATGCCAGGTGCTTTGTTGGTTTGTTGGTTTGTTCAGTAGCCGAGCAGGCTCCCTGCCTTAATCACAGACACTCTCCAAAAGTGAAGGCGTGACCTCCACCCAGCTTGCCACCCTCCCAGTCTCTGTCCCCCCAGCCCCCAGCTGTCCCGAGAGACCTCCGGGTCCTCCCAAACCCCTCTCTGCCCCCAGCCCTGTCCCTCCAGGAGGTTACTCAGTCTCTTCTAGCCTCTCGTCCAGGGCTCCGCCTCTGCCCAGACCCCCCGAGTGAGCTCCGGGAGGGCCGGGTCACGTCCGTTTCCGCATCTCTGTGCTTCCCACTCACATCGCTGGCCATATTGACCGAGTGGGTGAGTCCAGCCTTCCCGTCAGTGCTGGCCTGTCTTACAGTACCTCCCTGTCCCCCACCCCCAGTACCATGGAAATTTAAAAGCTAAAGACCGAACGGCCCCTTTCAGGATCATTACAGCTCACTCTCTGGGGACCACTTACTTAGTGCCAAGTTTGTCCCTTGGTCAGGAACTCAACGAAGAGATGCTCCTTAAGGAGCCCAGGGACTTTGGAGTAACTTGAGGATCATCTTGTCTCTTCCTTGGCCCGAGCACCCAACCACCCCTCAGTTTCTAGGCCAGGCCAAGCTCAATCCTACCTCAGGACCTTTGCACTTGCCATTCGTATGGTCTGTGACGATTTCCCCCTTCTTTTTAAATTTATTTATTTATTTATTTATTTATGGCTGCGTTGGGTCTTCGTTGCTGCGCGCGGGCTTTCTCTAGTTGCGGCGAGCGGGGGCTGCTCTTCGTTGTGATGCGCGGGCTTCTCATTGCGGTGGCTTCTCTTGTTGCGGAGCATGAGCTCTAGGCGCGCGGGCTCAGTAGTTGTGGCGTGCGGGCTCAGTAGTTGTGGCTCACGGGCTCTAGAGCACAGGCTCAGTAGTTGTGGCGCACGGGCTTAGTTGCTCCGCAGCATGTGGGATCTTCCCAGACCAGGGCTCGAACCCGTGTCCCCTGCACTGGCAGGCGGTTTCTTAACCACTGCGCCACCAGGGAAGTCCTTCCCCTTCGTTTTTGCATGACTGGCTCCTCCTCATCACTGCCTCTCAGATCCCGAGGCCTCCCCTTGTCGCCTTCTGGAGGGAAGCACGTGTGTAATCTGTCGTGTCTCCACGCTTCTCCTCCAGATTGTAAGCCCAGCAAAGTCTTCTTGTTCCTCTTGTTCGCGGTGGTGTCTCGTGTCCCTAGAGAGTAGAAAGCCCCTATCACACAGTAGGGGCTTAAAGGGTGCTCTTTGAATGAATGACACTGACAGCCATTTTTATCGTCTTCTAGAACTTTCAGCCTGCAGTTTGAAATATTAAAAAAAAAAAAAAAGAAGAAGATATGTGACTCAAGGCCTGCTGTAGAATCACAGACAAGCTTCTAGAAAGATCCCTCGAATGTGCATTCCTGCCACTCCTTTAGATCATCTGTCTAGACCAGCCTCAGGGAACCCGGAAGTTAGGCTCAGATACTGTGAACTCCCTCCTTTGACCATCCCTCCCTTCAGCCAGCCACTGGTGTTTTGGACGGAGAAGACCCCCAATTCACAGATGGGGGTTGGGCTGGTCCTCTCAGTCAGGGCGCTGCCATTGGCACCACTATGCTTTAACAATAAATTGTTTCATTGGAGCTTGGAGGGTTGAGTGTCTGCAGAAGAAGTTCCTTTTGGAAAAATTTAGCTCATTTTTTTTTCTCCCACCCACCCATCCCTTCCACCTTTCACCCAGCCATCCACTCTTTCGTACGTCTAGTCACACTTTCAGGCAGACACTTACCCATCCATTCTCTCACTTGTCTATCCTTCCCTCCATCCCTCCATATACTTGTCTATCCTTCCCTCCATCCATTCACCCTTTCACCCATCCATTCATTCACTACTCATTCTCCCATCCACTTACCCTTCCTCTCTTCCATACATGCACCCTTCCTGAATATTTCCGAGAAATCTTCAGCAGGCAGTTCTTGAGTACATGCCATATGACATGCATCCTGCTGCACAGAGGGTCCCGATGAACCAAATATACCTGCCGAGGTCCTTGAGCTGCTGGAGGCTGCAGTCAAGCCGGGGGAGACGGTGTTAAAGGAGACGACTTCAGGGGGTGATCGGCACCGTGAAGACAAAGCTCGGGCTGTGATGGAGAGGGAGAGGCCTCGGGGCAGGAGGGCGCCTTTGGGAGAGCCTGGACTCGAGAGGGACCAGGGAGGAAGCTGTAGGAGGGTGGTTAGAGGAAAGGAGGGCCTGGGGAGAGGTGTCAAAGGCAGGCTGGCCAGCAGCATGTGGCAAATGATTAGACTGGGAGAGGTTAAGAAACCCGCCTCCCCGAATTTGACCTTGGATATCTTAAACCATCCACCCTGCTTTGAGGTGGGGCGAGTCAGAGGCCGGCTGGGGGAAGAAACTGCTCTGAGACGCCCTGGTTCTCTCCCTGCTCAGGAGAGGAAAGGAGATTAGCAGACCGACCATCGTTTCCTGGCTGAAAGGAAGTGTGTGTAATCCTTTCCAGAAGGAGGTATTCCTTAAGGAGAGAGAAAATCTCCTACTTACAGCCCCTCTGTGTTTATTTTTTTATTTTTTTATTTATTTTTTTTTTTTTTGTGGTATGCGGGCCTCACTGTTGTGGCCTCTCCCGTTGCGGAGCACAGGCTCCGGACGCGCAGGCTCAGCGGCCACGGCTCACGGGCCCAGCCGCTCCGCGGCACGTGGGATCTTCCCGGACCGGGGCACGAACCCGCGTCCCCTGCATCGGCAGGCGGACTCTCAACCACTGCGCCACCAGGGAAGCCCCCCTCTGTGTTTATGAGTCCACAAAAGAAGAGGGACGTCCGCCACCCTTCAGGGCCCCAGAGCATGCAAGAGGGACGGTCATAGTCAACCCCTGCCCCTCCCGTCATCCTGCCCTGGGTGCACTTGGCCAGTCCGGTGTCAAAGTCCGGCAGCCCCCTGTCCTCCACCCTTCTCTCTGAGCGAGCAAAGGCGGCGAGACCCAGCGCTGCTCAGACAATGGGAGAATCCCACGTCGGTCCGGGCGGAGGAGGGAGAACGTGGGCCATTTCCCTCCCTGTCAGTGAGCCCGCTTTACTCTGTCTCCAGAGCCCAAGTTTTGGCAGCTCATGCCCCAGCCTCTGAAAGAAGAGGGTGTGGTCATCGGCATTAGATGAGGGTCGCAGGGCCCAGGGGAGTGGAAGTGACTCACAGGCCACCACGCGGCCAACAGAGGCTGGAACCTGCCCTCTGTCCCCTCCACCCCACCTCTGCCCCCAAACGAAACCCTGGCTCAATGTTAGTCAGACATTTGTGGTGCTGGCGGGGGTGTGGGTTCTTAAATAATTTTTACCGCAGGGCACCTCTGAGCCTCCAGTAAACTCAAGTTGTTACCAGAAGGGGTCCCCTTCCAGGGCCCGAGAGTGAGGTCTAACACTCAGAAATGAATCGTCCAAGGAGCCACAGGTACTGACGAAGCAAGAGGCTTTATTGGGAAGGGGTGCCCGGGGGACAGCAGCAGGGTGAGGGAGTCCAGGAGGGCGGCTCTGTCACGTGGCTCGCAGTCTCGGGTTATACGGTGATGGGGTTCGTTTCCGGGTCGTCTCCGGCTAATCACTCTGACTCCGGGTCCTTCCTGGTGGCACGCATCTCTCAGCCAAGATGGATTCTAGCATGAGGCTTTCTGGGAGGTTGGCAGGACATATTACCGACTGGCGTCTCCTCCCTCGTTTTGGCCCCTCCTGAATTCTCCCGCAAGCACCGTGTTGTTTATCAGGACCTCCTGTCGTGAGACAAGTCATTCAAGCGGTTATTATCATGCTTGGCCAAGGCGGGCAGTTTCGGTCAGTGGTTCCCTAACAAGGTGTGGGGTTTCATCTCCCTAGAGGGGCCGCCCAGTAGGCAGCTGGGAAGGACACATCACTTCCCTTCCCTTGTGAAATATTCTTCTTGTGAAAAAGGATTGCTTCTAAGGCTATTGCAAGTAAAATTCCTTCCGGAAGAGACCTCAGAAACAATAGCAAATGTTTGCAGAGACTTTCTTATGGATGTTACACAAAATTCAGCTGAGTACCTTTTACAGATCTAATTGGCTCTGTTCAGTGATTCCTGAACTGAGCAGCGTCCTGTCGAGCAGATAGAACGGATCTTGAAAGACTTTTAGAGGCCGAGGAAGCAGGAGCAAGAAAGTTCTACTAGGCAAAAAAAGCAGGTTGCTTATTGCAAACCTGCTTTTCTTCAGGGGACGGCAGGGCTCTGTCAGGCACATTGCTTAACTAATTCTGATCAGATGATTCCTGATTGACGGTTTAAGATGCCGTTTCTGGAAGAGCCGACACTGTCGTGAAGTCTCTGTTTGGTGACGTGGGGCTTAGCATAAGCAACTCCATTTCGGGCCTGTTGTCTTATTTTTAACACCCAGTTGGAAGTTAATGGGGAAGTTTTTACTGCTTTGGTGGAGAGTCTACAAATGCAAATTATGATGGGTGTTTGTGAAATGTTTCACATCTACGTTGTAGATGTTTCACATCTACGTTGTGAAACGTAGATGATATATCTTAAACTGAATTGCTATTAACTTATTTTTAAATTTTATTTTATTTATTTATTTTTGGCTGCATTGGGTCTTCGTTGCTGAGTGGGCTTTCTCTAGTTGCGGCAACTACTGAGCCCTCGTGCTGCAACTACTGAAGCCCCCGCGCCTAGAGCCCGTGCTCCACAACAAGAGAAGCCACCGCAATGAGAAACCCGTGCACCACAGCAAAGAGTAGCCCCCGCTCGCCACAACTAGAGAAAGCCTGTGCACAGCAACAAAGACCCAGTGCAGCCAAATATTATAAATAAATAAATAAATAAATAAAATTTATAGAAGAAGATAATAATAATCCGTGGGAATTCCCTGGCAGTCCAGTGGTTAGGAATCGGTGCTTTCACTGTTGAGAGTGCGGGTTCAGTCCCTGGTTGGGGAACTAAGATCCCACAAGCCACACGGCACGGCCAAAATAAAAATAAAAATAATAAAATAATCTATGGGGAGAAGCATATTTCATTGCTTACTTATAATTTCCAGGGTCGGTTTAGCCATAGAATTATGCAAATTAAAAGAACAGAGGACTTCCCTGGTGGCGTAGCGGTAAAGAATCCGCCTGCCAATTCAGGGGACACGGGTTCGAGCCTTGGCCCGGGAAGATCCCACATGCCGTGGAGCAACTAAGCCTGTGCGCCACAACTACTGAGCCCGCGCGCCTAGAGCCCGTGCTCTGCAACAGGAGAAGCCACCGCAATGAGAAGCCGTCGCACCACAATGAAGAGTAGCCCCCGATGGCCGCAACTAGAGAAAGCCCACGGGCAGCAACGAAGACCCAAAGCAGCCAAAACTAAATAAATATATAAAAGGAACAGAAAACAATGTTAAGTGCTCTGTTGTTTATAAGAACTTGCTGAATGTGTTAAAGAATTGATGGAAATTTTCTTTAAGTGTCAAGGCTATTCTTTTTTTTTTTTTTTGCGGTACGCGGGCCTCTCACTGTTGTGGCCTCTCCCGCTGCGGAGCACAGGCTCCGGACGCGCAGGCTCAGCGGCCACGGCTCACGGGCCCAGCCGCTCCGCGGCACGTGGGATCTTCCCAGACCGGGGCACGAACCCATGTCCCCTGCATCGGCAGGCGGACCCCCCAACCACTGCGCCACCAGGGAAGCCCAAGGCTATTCTTAAAAGAGTCATGACTTAGAACAGGAAAAGAAATGCTTTTTTTAAATTTGAAGTATAGTTGATTTACAATGTTGTGTTAGTTTCAGGTGTACAGCAAAGTAATTCAGGTATACATATATACATATAGATTATTTTTCAGATTTTTTTCCCTTATTAGTTATTACAAGATAATGAATATGGTTCCCTGAGCTATGCAGTAGGTCCTTGTTGTTTATCTCTTTTATATACAGTAGTGTGTATCTGTTAATCCCAAACTCCTAATTTATCCCTCCCTGCCTCCTTTCCTCTTTGGTAAACATCTGTTTGTTTTCAATGTCTGTGAGGAGAAATTCTGACCTGAAGTGCATAATTACTGTGGCATTCCCATGATGATACTTTAAAAACGACTTCGTCCCTTGGAGAATGGGATTCTTTTACACAGATGTTACCAAATACTCTGCCAGCATGAGAGCACATGGAAAAATCTTGTGTCATGTTGAGGAAGGGGGCAAAAAGTGGCAACCATGCTCTTGTTTTGTCGGTGGACACCATTTTTTTTGACACCATTTTTAAAGGTCATTGATCAAGAGATGCAACACGATGCTGAAAAATGGCAAAGCAAAATCTGCTATGAAGGATGTAATTACATGCTTCAACACCTCCAATTTGAAGAACAGTTATCAGCATGAAGTTATTAACTTGATGCCAAAAACACATTCCCTATCTTGGCTCATAATGCTGTTGTTGGGCGTGTTTCCTCATGAATGGAAACAATTAAATGGATGCTCAGTGGAAAAAAGAACAAAATCAGTTGGACGTGACCCCCGTAAAAACTATATTACAATGTAAATGGACACAGACTGGAACTGCAAAGAATTTTATAAGCAGATTCTGCAAAACAAGAAACCTAAGGAGAACCAAAATATCAAGGACACAGAATTCAAGAGGTACCCTTGAATCATTGATTTCAGTTAATCAGTGAATGATTTTTTATGTCTGAGAAAATACACAAATTGAGTGTCCGGGAAGCAGGCTCAGAGAGAGGCCAGTATGCAGTGTGTTGGGAGGAGGAAGTGCCCCAGGGGCGGGACCCTGTGGAGAGGAGGGGGAGGGGGCAGGTGGGGCAGAGGAATGCGATGCAGCCCAATGAGAGCCCCAGCCAAGTCTTTGGGGAGCTCTGGTGGGGGGAGGCCTCCAGAGCTGGGGGTCGTCATTTATGGATCTTGATCTCAGTATATTCGGTGGTGCTGGCGGCCTCCTGGTCCTGAGGCTCCCAGGGCCTCAGTGTGTAGAAACTGAGGGAGGCGTAATGGAGCTCCTGTTCCTCCCCAGAGGTGGGGGCGGCCACCACTGGTGGGGGGAGGTCCAGGGGGCTGCCTGGAGGACACTCATGCTGGTAACCCTGAGTAGAGGAAAAGAAGGGGGTCGTATTAGGATAACAGGACTGGAAGAGAGCAAGGGGGGGTCCATAAGTAAACCTGAAAACTGAACATTCAGTCTTTCATCTCTTCATTCCAGACGTTGGCTGAGGCTCCCATTCATTCATTCATTTATTCATTCATTCAACAAATGCTTGAGGGTAATAATGCCTGGCCCTTGGTAATTAGTTGCCAGTCTCCTAGATTCCTCACAACAATCTACTTGGGAGACACTATTATCCCCATTTATCAGGTGGAGAAATCGAAGCTAAGTAAATATCCCCAAATCACACATTTAGTCATTGGTCAGGCCAAGATTTATGCTAGATCTTTCTGACTCCAGTGCTGCCTTATGGAAGATCTCCCCTGGTGCCAGGCTCTGGATATTCAATGAGGAACAGAGAAGACACCATTCCTGATTTCCTGCAACTTGCAGGGGGGTGGGGGGGACAGCGGGGAGCAGGTGTTAAAGCAGTAGTCAATTATATTACTATATAATTGCAAATTAAGATGGGACGGATGGTGTGAGGACAGGGATCTGCTCAGACCTGGATGGCCCTTCAGGGACCACTCAGCATTTCAGAGGTTCAGGCAAACACAATCACCGAATTGCATTGTGAACCCTAAAATCAGAAGATCTTGTTGTGCCAGAAAGGGTTAACCTTGCCCAAAGAAAATTTGACCCTTTGCCCCAGCACCTGGGAGGGAACCTCTAAGCCCTTGAAAAGTCTTGCCTGATTAGAGTGTCTTTGTTCACCCAGGTCTTGGCCCACACTAGATGGTGTAACAATGTGACAGATGGTGGGGGGCCTTGGGTCACACAGTATCACACCTCTGCAGAGACTGGACACTAAGTTAAGCCACGTGGGCAGTCAGCCACGCCAATGTAACCAACTCCCAATAAAAATGCTGGGTATGGGAGAATTCCTTGGCCGTCCAGTGGTTAGGGCTCCTCATTTCCACTGCAGGGACACGAGGAGGGACACTGATCGGGGAACTAAGATCCCACAAGCTGCACAGTGTGGCCAAAAAAAAGAAAAAAAAAAAACCTCTGGATGTGAAGGCTCAGGTGTGCTTCCCTGTCTGGCAATAGCCCATACATGTTACCACACATCATTGCTGGGAGAATTTAGCACTTTCTGCACAATTCCACTTGAAAGAGGCAACTGGATACTCATGCCTGGTCGCCCCTGGACTCTGCCCCCTGTGCCTTCTCCCTTAGCTGATTGCAATCTCTATCCTTGTCCTGTAATATACTATAACCATGAGCATAAAAGCTTTCAGTGAGTTTTGCGAGTCCTTCTGGTGAGCTACGGAAATTGAGCTTGTCTTGGGGACCCCCAAACTTGGTAGTAGACAATAATTATTTGGGGGAGAGCCTTGTGGCCTCCTGTCTTGGGGAGGTGAGGTAGGAACCGGGGGGAAAGTGGATCAGCAGTCCAGAGAGAAAGGCGGAGGTGGGGCTAGGGAGGGCCCAGTTGGAACGGAATACAATCAGTAAGATGGCTGGGTTGTCCTTGACTCTGAGAGAGGAGACAGAGAGCAGAGGGGAGGGTGCTCCCAGGTCACTGGGCTGGGTGACTGTGTTGACGGGGCCCAAGAGGAAAAGCCCATGTGGGTCATGACGACCGTCTAAGTCATCGAGAGGACTGCAGCCATGGCCGTGCTGGCGAGACAGCCCGATGGGGTCCTGAGGGACACAGTGGGTGCTCATTACTCACCTGGGAGGTGGGACCCGGCATGGGGGGCTCTTCCTTCTCACCGCGTGCCTTCCCGAAGGTCTTCACTCTGAAAGGGGAAGCCAGGACCTTTCAACAGCCCAGCTGGCTCAGAGCTTGGAGCGCGACTCCCTGCTTAAGAGGCCAGAAGGGCTGGGACTTCCCTGGAAGCCCAGTGGTTAAGACTCCAAGCTCCCACTGCAGGGGGCATGGGTTCGATCCCTGGTCGAGGAACTAAGATCCCAAGTGCCGCACGGCGTGGCCAAAAAATAAGAAAAGTTTTAAAAATAATAACGATAAAGGGGCGAGAAGGGCTGACCGAGGCCGGGAGGTGGGGGCTGCGCCTCATCTTATTGACCTTCCCAGTGAGAACGGGTGCCCTTCATGGATGGCTGGGATGGAGGGCTGGGGACAGACCCTGCTCTGATTCCCTGACCCAAGGCCCAGTTCTCCAAAGCTCTGCACCATCCATATTCCTCCAGTGGGGGCTGCCTGGGATTCCGGAGCTCAGACCCCTTCCCTCCCCCTGCACTTGCCTCCCTCCCCCAAGAGATGACACTCACGTGAAGAAGATGAGGCAGGAGCAAAGACTGAGCAGGGCAGCGATGCCAGCTCCTCCGACGGCCCCCAGAACGAATTCTCCTCCAAGCTTGGGCTTCCCTGCATATGATCGGGGTGTACGGTGACTCCCCTCCAGGCCCCAGGACCCTCATGCCCCTTCCTCCCACAGAATCTGAGCTCTCCTCTTCTTCAGCCCCCAACCAGCCAAAGAACAGGACTCTGCTCCTGCCCGTCTCTCATTCCCTCCCGTCCAGGCCCCTCTCCCCACAAGCTCCATCTTCAAAGGATGGAGACTCCTTTCCCCCTAAGCCTCTGCCCTCAACAGGCCCCCTGACCTGGCAGCAGCAGGACAGTGGCGCTGTGGGCCCCGTGGACGTTCTGGGCCTCGCAGCTGAGTCTGAGGCCAGGGCTGAGCCCCTCGCTGAGGCTCAGGGAGCTGTTGGCCCAGGGCCCAGCCGAGCTGGAGGTGACCTTGAAGGAGGCGTTGCTGAAATTCCCCTCCAGCAGCCCCGCCCCCAGCCCCCAGCGCAGGGAGGGGGCCGGCCGGGCTCGGGAGGAACAGCTGCAGTGCAGACCCTCATTCTCCTGGGAGCAGGAGGGTCCCAGCAGCTGCGGGGGGCCTGTGGGGAAGGAGAAGGGTCAGCATGTTCTCCCCTCCCCTGGACCTGAGTGTCCTCTCCCTGGGTGTTTTCCCTCCTCCCAGCTCACTCTGTACAGAGAGGTGCACGGAGGTCCACAGGGAGCCCTGAGGATGCTGAGCTCGGCAGGTGAATTCGCCTTCATGGCCCAACTCCACCCGGGGCACTTGCAGGACCCCGGGGTTCGAGGGACGTGCGGGGCTCAGGGTCCGGCTCCCCTGGGACCAGCTCAGTGTGGCTGGGGGGTTGCTGTCGGTGACACAGGCCAGGCGTAGAGATTCTCCTTCCAGGACGGAAAGAGATGAGCCATTCCCCAGGTATTTCAGCTCTGGAGAGAGAGAGACAGAGGCAGAGACAAAGACAGAGAGAGAGAGAGAGAGAGAGAGAGCTGAGCCCAGGCTATGAACCCCTGTTTCTATTTCTCTCTCCTTTCTACTTTTTGTTTTTTTAAGTTGGGAAGGAATCCCACAAGTAGTTTTTTAAGCAGCTTTATTGAGATATAATTCACATACCATGCAACTCCGTTTACATACCACCTAAAAGTCATGCAATAACCGTCACCACAATCAATTTCAGAACATTTTCATGAGCCCCACAACACTCTGTACCGCTTAGCCACCCCCCCCATCCTCCCATCACCCCAGCCCTAAGCAACCACTAATTTCCGTCTCTATGGATTTGTCTCTTCCGGCCATGGCGTGTAAATATCCAGCTTCTTTCCCTCAGCATGATGTTTCCAGGGTTCATCTACGGGTGTCACTGCCTCATGCCTTTTCGTGGCTGAATCTCATCCATTGTCTGAATAGACCCTGTTTTGTTCATCTGTCCATCTGTGGATGGGCGTGGGTTGCCCCTTAACTTCTCTGAGGCATTTGCCCTCATCCACGTTTCTCTCCTACCTTCCTGAACTGCTCACCGTCCGCCACTCAAGTATCCAAAATTCAAGTCCCAGATCCTTCAAGGCTCTTCAGGACCTGGTCTCTACCTCCACACCTCCTTTGCCCCAGTTGTCTCGGGATAAATGGGGCGTTCACCTCTCGCATTCTAAAATTCCCAGAGGAAGGAAGGGGTGTCCAGAATGAAGTCCCTCCCACACTGACTCCCCAAGTGACAAATTCCTCTTGTCTCAGGCAACATTCATTGCCAGTTTCTTGTATGGCCAGTCCAGAGCTATTCTGTCATAGCCCCATCTAGTGTCATCGCAATAGACATCCCTGAGGGACCTCCCTGGTGGTCCAGAGGTTAAGACTCCACACTCCCAAGGCAGGGGGCCCAGGTTCGATCCCTGGTCAGGGAACTAGAGCCCGCATGCCACAACTAAAAAGAAAAAAAGAAAAAAAAAAGATCCTGCAGGCCACAACTAAAACCCAGCACAGCCAAATAAATAAATTAATTTTAAATATATATATACACACATACCTCCCTGAAGCTCCACAGTTATGCTCCTGGCCCTAAAACTTATAATCTCATAACTCAGAGTAGGGGCTGTGACCCAGTAGATCAGCACCCTTCAGGAGCTGGTTAGAAATGCAGATCGGCAGGCCTCCCCGGGCCTCCAGAGGAAGAATCTTCATTGTGAGAAATGTGTCTGCTCAATCAAGCTTGACAAGTTTTGCCCAAAAGAAAGGCTATTCTGTTCACCCAGGGAATTGGGGAATGTTTGAAGCGACATTCCCAGGAAAACTAAAATCAATGAACTCAAAACGCTTGTCAAAAGTAGAATGGAGGGCTTCCCTGGTGGCGCAGCGGTTGAGGGTCCGCCTGCCGATGCAGGGGACACGGGTTCGTGCCCCGGTCCGGGAAGATCCCACATGCCGCGGAGCGGCTGGGCCCGTGAGCCGTGGCCGCTGCGCCTGCGCGTCCGGAGCCTGTGCTTCGCAACGGGAGAGGCCCGCGTACCGCAAAAAAAAAAAAAAAAGTAGAATGGAAAAGAGAAAAACAAAAACAAAAACAAAAATGGAATGGAAAACTAAGTTCCGCAGTGGAATGATCTGTCGACAAGGAGACATGGTAATTACAGCTCCAAGCACTGCAGGTGAAGGTCAAGATCATGAGATGCTGCCACACCAAAGTCAAGGCAGCTCTGACACAGAAAATCCACTCCCAGGTACAGACTCAAAAGAATTGACATCAGGGACTCAAACAGTTACTTGTACAGGAATGTTCAGAGCAGCACCATTCACAACGGCCACAAGGTAGAAACAACCCAAGTGCCCATCAACAGATGGATGGAGAAACAGAGGGTGGTCCATGCACACAGTAGAATATTATTCAGCCGTAAAAAGGAGGGAAATTCCGGGCTTCCCTGGTGGCGCAGTGATTGAGAGTCCGCCTGCCGATGCAGGGGACACGGGTTCAAGCCCCCGTCCAGGAAGACCCCAAGTACCGCGGAGCGGCTAAGCCCGTGCGCCGCAACTAGCGAGCCTGCGCTCTAGAGCACTCCAGCCACAATTACTGAGCCCACGTGCCCCAACTGCTGAAGCCCGCGCGCCTAGAGCCCGTGCTCCGCAGCAAGAGAAGCCCACGCAGCGAAGTGAAGAGTAGACCCCTCTCGCCACAACTAGAGGAAGCCCGCGTGCAGCAGCAAAGACCCAAGGCAGCCAATGAAATCAATAAAAAGAAGAATCACACAAAATTCAGTGTACTGGCTTTCTCCGAGGCCAGAAGAGAGGGGCTCAAATCGGGTGCTCCAGAGGTGGGGACCATCTTCTAGTTCTTACCCAGGATGGTAAGTACCACCCGGGTTCTTCCTTTTATGGTGTTTCCTCATAACTTTGCATATGTTTGACAAATCGTCTTCGCACGAAATGAATAGTAAATAAAAAACGATCTGTCTAGGAGTGAATGGGGGCTCTCCCGTCTCTCCCATCCCCGCTGTATCCCCGCGGCCCTCCCTTCCTACCTGTGCCATTTCCTCGGAAGATGCTGACGGTCAGGTTCTGGGGGGCGTCTAGGGCAGAGAGACGCAGTGAGGAAGAGAGTCAGAGCTGACCCTTCCGCGCCCCCCACCCCCCAGGAGGCACAGAACTGGAAGCACAGCAGAGCAGGACCCACATCCTTCCTGCAGACCCTCCCAGCCCCTGGCCCCCGGGTCACCAGCGCCCATTCCCCGCCCCGCGAGCGCCCCGCCATCCTGACTCCGCACTCACAGGACACGTCGAGCCTGACGGTCCTCTCCGTGCTCACGCCAGCCCTGCGGAAGGTCACCCGGCAGGTGAGGTTGGTGCCGTGGTCCTGCGGGCCAGGGCTGAGCAGGATCTCCGAGGAGTTATAGGCTCCCTTCGAGTCCAGTCCCGGGGGCCGGAGGGCAGCCCCGGTCCAGGAGATAGTGGGCGGCGTGGCCCGGTCACAGGCCCCTGGCACGGAGCACGTCACGTGGCTGCTAGAGCCGGACTCCAGGGGCTCCTTGATGTAGATATCGGGGGTCTGTGTCAGCTCTGGAGAGGAGAGAGGGAGAAGCCAGACCCCAGAAGGGACCCCTGTGTGTGCCCAGCCCTGATGTGACCATGCGCCAGTGTCCCCCTTAGAGGTTGAGGGACAGGGGGGTCCGTCCTCCCCCACCCCATCCCTGTTACGTGTTCCTGGGGACCCTTCCGTACCTGTCACGTTCACAATGAGCAGGTTATTTTTGTAACTATGTCTCACATCACCTCTCATCAGCTGAAAATAATAGTTTCCACTGTCCCCCTTCTTGGCGTCTGTGATGCCCAGGGAGCAGTTGTTTGCCCCAGGGTCCCCGAGGAGGTGGAATGGGATTTTTCTCTTCTTTTTTACTCCCCTGCCCGGGTTGTTTGTGGCCATGGGAAGATCCATTTGGGATGGTCTCTCCCCTTTCCGGAACCATTCACCATAGATGGGTGTAGAGTCAGTCCGGCCCAGCGAGGGATAAGAGACAGTGCAGGACACAAGGACACACAAACCCTCCTGCACTGTCACCGATTCCTGCACTTGCAGCTGGTACCACGGATCCTGCTGCAGGGACCCTGGGGGGACACAGAGGCTCAGCTGCAGCTCCAGCCCCAGCCCCGGCCCGGCCGGGACCCTGTTCTCCCCACCATCCACTCACTCACCCTCCCGTAGCAGGGACAGCAGCAGCAGCAACCTGTCCATGTCCAAGGGGCCAGGAGTTCCCAGGACCGTCCAGTTTCTGGACCTGCCTCTCTGTCTAGGAAGGAAGCCCCAACAGGAAGCTTCTGGGGGAGAAGTGGTCAGTGACCGTCCACAGATGAGTAAAAGAGGAAGCTCGGAACTGCAAATGTCGGGAAGACATCTCTTCTGACTTCTCCTTTCATAGATGGAAGCACCAGAGCAGAGACAGGATGCAGGGCTGCTCTAAACCCTGACCCCAGGGAGCAGCCACCCTGGGTCAGCCTAGGGGGAGGGCGGTGCTGGGAGTGGGGCTCTCCCAGAAAACAGGCGGGGAAAGGCTCCAGGTGGGGTGCTGGAGGCAGGGATTCATTCATTCATTCATTCATTCATTTTCATTCATTCATTTGCCAGGCAAACATCTACTCCACGCAGGGGCTGCGGGCAGAGGAGGGCATGACCTCACGACTCCTGCCTCGCTTTTGCGTGACCCCAAACCCAGCGCCCCCACCCAGGCTCTCCAAAGTCTACTCACCTCCCTGCCTGTCTTGGGGCCGTGAATGTGTCCACACAAGGATCCCAGCTCCACGGTAAGAAGTGGAATATTTGCACAGGGCTTCAGGCTCAGAAGGGCTTCCCGCCTGGGGTTTGATGCTCTGAGGTTGCCATCTTGAAATTCCTAATAATTTTATCTTAGAGTTTGCATTTTGTAAGTGAAGTCTAATGGGATAAGGAGCGCCTGCCGGGGGGGATGGTACTTTGAATCACACGCGGTCAATCCGGGGACATCCTGGATCTGGAGACAGCTTCTGGGCCCGCCCTCGCACCCCCATCCCACCCCTTGGGCACAGAGAGGGCCTGGAGTGAGCTGAGTTGAGTGGGTGCCTGTGAGGGTCTGTACTGCCCATGCCCCCACTCAAGCCCAAAGGATTGGACATTGACTTGCAAATATAAACACTATGAACAGGGACTTCCCTGGTGGGCCAGTGGTTAAGAATCCGTCTCGCGATGCAGGGGATGCCAGTTCGATCCCTGGTCGGGGAACTAAGATCCCATGTGCCATGGGGCAACTAAGCTCGCGCACTGCAACGAGAGAAGGGCGGCAACTACAGAAGCCACGCGCTCTGGAGCCCACGCCACAACCAGAGAGAAACCATGCACTGCAACGAAAGAGTCCGCATGCCACAACTAAGACCCATTGCAGCCAAAAAGAAATTAAATAATAAATCTATTTTTTAAAATGGTTAAAATGGTAAATTTTATGTTATGGGTATTTAAGACAATTTTTTTTAATGTTACGAGAAAAACAAAACATGACTGATTGAGAGAGAGTCCATGGAAAAAAGGGAAAAGGGTTTTCCTGCTTTTTTTTTTTTTTTTTTTTTTTGTCAAAGGGACCTCACATTTTCATTTTGCTCAGGGGCCTGCAAAGGATTTAGGCAGCACTTGTAAGAAGCTTCCAGACTCAGACCTGCCCTAAGAGGAGAGCATGGTCAGCACTGCCGGGGGGCTGGGTTGATGAGCATCTGTCCCTCCCCTGAGGGTTGGGACAACATAGGAATGAAAGACACATATCTGGGGCCACTCTGCTGGCATCCAACCCAACTCCTCAAGTGACTGGCAATGCGTGTAGTAAAGAACTAACCTCATCCAAAGAGAGGCATGGGCTTTACCCAGCTCCCGGGAGGGAATCCTAAGCCCTTGGCATGTGTGTCTCAGTGTCCACATTTCCTTTTCATTTTTTAATAAGAATACCGGTCATATCAGATTAGGCCCACCCTAATGACCTCACCCTAACTTGATCACCTGCAAAGACCCTGTTTCCAAATAAGGTCACATTCACAGGTACTGGGGGTTAGGTCTTGAACATCTTTTTGGGGAGGACACAATTCAAGCCATAAAAGGCCCCCAACAAAAACGCTGGACACCAAGGTTTATACTCCACAAATGCTGTCACACATCATTGCTGGGTGTATTGGTCAGCTTTGAGTTGCCGTAAGATACCACACACTGGGCAGCCTAAACAACAGAAATGTATCAACACTTTCTCACAGTTCTGGAGGCCAGAAGTCCAAGATCCAGGTGTTAGCTTGGCGAGGGTCTGCTTCCTGGCTGACAGAGAGCTGCCTTCTCACTGTGCCCTCACATGTCAGAGACAGAGAGAGGGAGAGAGAGAGAGAGAACTCTGGTGTCGCTGTGTCTCTTCCTATAAGGGCACTAATCCTTTTGCATAAGGGTCCCACCCTTATGACCTCATTTAACCTTAATTACCCCCTTGTTTCTATCTCCAAATACAGTCACATTGAGGGGGTTAGGGCTTCAACATATGAATTGGGGATGGGGGGATTCAGTCCATAGCACTCGGACAATGAAGAACTGTCCACATGACTCCACTGGGAGAGACCACTGGAACCTTGTGCCTGGCCTCCCCTGGACCCTGTCCTGTGAACTTTTCAGATTTTATTCTATTCTATTCTATTCTAAATTTTTTCCTTTGGCCGTGCAGCGTGGCTTACAGGATCTTTGTTCCTCCACCAGGAATGGAAGCCGGGGCCCCAGCAGTGACAGTGCAGAGCCCTAACCACTGGATGGCCGGGGAAATTCCTTCCTTGGCAAATTGTAATCTGTATCCTTTTGTTGTAACAAATCCTGAGTATAACAGTTTCTCTGAATTCTTTAAGTCCTTCCAGTGAATCATCAAACTTCAGGGTGGTCTTGGGGATCCCCACAACAGTCTGTTTCCCTCCTTCTCCTCAGACTGTGGTACAGAAAGCCACCGTTTATGTAAGTGGGGGCGAAAGTGCCCACCTGCCTGGGTCTGCCCGCCCTGGGGACCAGCGCTCGCGTTTTCGAGCGCCCTCTGGTGGACCTGCAGTGCTCAGCTCCCAAAGAGCACAGAACTTGTCTAGGATGGGAAGTTGCTGACGGGGAAAATTGCTGAGTATCACAAATACATAAAAAGGAAATGGGATAAATGCAGCCTGAAAAGCACAGACAACGCACAGAGGAAACCCTCAGTTCCTTTTCATCTACAACCTGTTTCTCACTTTACTTCCCTATCGCTTGTTTCTCAAACAGGAGGCAACATCATTTTTTTTAAATATTCATTTTTTTTATTTGGCTGCGTGAGATCTTAGTTGTGGTACGCAGATCTTCGATCTGCGTGGTTTTTTTGGTTTTGTTTTTAATTGGGGCACGCAGGATCTTCGACCTTCCTTGCGACGTTTTTGTTTCGTTTTGGTTTGGTTTTAGTTGCAAGATGCGAACTCCTAGTTGAAGCATATGGGATCCAGCTCCCTGACCAGGGATCAAACCAGGGCCCCCTGCACTGGGAGTACAGAGTCTTAGCCGCTGGACCACCATGGAAGTCCCTGGAGGCAACATCACTTTTAACTAGATGGTCCCAGCTGGTACCAAGGAGCCGATCCCTCCTCTTGCACTTGCTACACTGTTGTCTACAGCCCGGCCTGGACCCCACGGAGAGCAGGCCTTGGGGGCAGGCTCTGAGGAGAAGGGAAACCAGGATCTCTGTCTCTGACTCAATCGCTCTGCCTTGTCTTGGTTTGAGTCAGTTTTCCAATTTCTACAGAATTGCAAAACAGGCCCCGAAAACTTCCCTTCTTTCAAATCAAGTAGACTATTCATCGCTTTTCCAATAGATGGTCAGAAAGAATAGGGGTGGGGAGGTCAGCCACTGGTAGGATTTCTGGGAGACTCAGGACCACACGGCATGGACACTTAGTGCTAAGGACCAAGGTGTCACCCAAAGTCAAGAACCCTATTCTTTCTCTTCCATGGGAGATGTCGTTGTCTCTGGGCCTCCTTGGCTTGAAAACTAGGTCCAGTTGCCTGGATATAGAGCTCCACCATTCCCGGGAGAAATAGTAGGGTGGAGAGTTTACCCCAGGACTCACAATGAATAACACCCAACTGTGTGTGTGTCAGCTTGTGTATGTGTGCGAGTGTGTTTGGGGCCCAGAGCAGGCCATCTCAAAATGTGCTTCAATGGCATATTGATTATTTTGCATTATAGTTACTCAAGAAACTGCCAGGACTTCCCTGGTGGCGCAGTGGTTAAGAATCTGCCTGCCAATGCAAGGGACACCGGTTCGAGCCCTGTTCCGGGAAAAACGGAGCAACTAAGCCCGTGCACCACAACTACTGAGCCTGCGCTCTAGAGCCTGCAGGCCACAACTACTGAGCCCACGTGCCACAACTACTGAAGCCTGTGCGCCTAGAGCCCGCGCTCCGCAACAAGAGAAGCCACCGCAATGAGAAGCCCGCGCACCACAACGAAGAGTAGCCCCCGCTCGCCGCAGCTAGAGAAAGCCCGCGCGCAGCAACGAAGACCCAGCGTGGCCATAAATAAATAAATAGAAACGGTCAACTCAAGACGACACTCTGACCTTTCTTTCTGCTTCCCTGAGAGCAGGACATAAATCTCTCAAGTGAAAGGTGCCCTCCCCACATCTGGAGGGAGAAGGGCACCCTTATCAGCAGACCTAGGGAATTCGAGGCGAGAAGCCTGTGTAAACAAACCTTGTTACTTCTTTAATTTACTACCCCAAGCCTAAATTCTCACTAGATTCTTCACTAATTGGGCACCCAAAGCCCAAGTCTCTTTGTCCTGTCAATTCCTCACAGATTTGTTTCTTGGCCTAAAAAGCATAAAACCTGCCCGATTTGGCCACTTCTTAGGTCCCATTCCAGGTGGAGGATTCCAGAAGGATTCTGGGGGCTGAATAATGGCCCCCAGAGACATCCCCGTCTTAATCCCCGGAACGTGTGAATACGTGTTACCTCGCAGGGCAAAAGACCTTTGCAGGTGTGATCACATTATCACTCTTGGGATGGAGAGATTCTCCAGGTGGACCCTCATTTTGACCACAAGTTTATAAGACAGAGGCAGAGAGCATGGACCACAGCAGGGGTAAATAATAGATGATGATCAAAGAGATCGTAGTGATGCTATCGCCAAAACCTGCAAGAAGCAAGAAAGAGATTCACCCCGAGATCCTCCAGAAGGAACCAACCCGGCTGACACCTGGATTTATCTCCCTGAGACTCTGTTTGGACTTTTAGACTCCAGAACCGTAAGAGAATGCATTCGGGTTGTTTTAAGTTGAAATGGAAGCCCTAGTCCCTTGAGAGGCTCTAGGGGAGAATCCATCCCCTTGCCTCAAGGCCCCTTCCACCTTCTGCAAAGCCAATGGCATAGCGTCTTCTCTGTCTGCCTCTGCTTTCATCTGCTTTTCCATCACACGGGCTTCTCTTCTGTGTTCAAATCTCCCGCCACCTCCCTCTTAGGAGAATGCTTGTGGTTACATTTAGGGCCAATGCAGGGAATCCGGGATAATTGCCCCATCTCAAAATGCTTAATTCAATCACATGGGCGAAGTCATTTCTGCCATAGAAATTAACATTCACAGGTTTCCAAAGATTAGGAACTGGATATCTTTGAGGGCTCGGTTCTTGCAGATAAATATTGCATGATTCCCTTTATATGAAGTATTCGGACTGGGCAAAGCCACAGGGACAGAAAGCAGATTAGTGGTTTCCAGGAGCTGGGGGGAGACTGGTTTTGGGGGTGATTGCTAAACGGGTCCAGGCTTCCTGTTTGGGGGTGGGGGAGGGGATGAAAAAGTTCTGGAACGAGATAATGGTGACGGTTGCACAACACTGTGAATGTGTTAAATGCCACTGAATTATACAGTTTAAGATGGTTAAAATGGTAAATTTCACGTTGTGTATGTTTTTATTGAAGTATAGTTGATTTACAATGTTGTGTTAGTTTCAGGTATACTGCAAAGTGATTCAGTGATACGTATATATCTATCCTTTACCAGATTCTTTTCCATTATAGGTTACTACAAGATATTGAATATAGTTCCCTGTGCTCTACAGTAGGTCCTACTTTATAGATAGTAGTGTATACCTGCTAATTACCAATTTCAAATTTATCCCTACCCCGCTTTCCCCTTTGGTAACCATAAATTTGTTTTCCATGTCTGTGAGTCTATTTCTGGTTTGTAAATAAGGTCATTTGTATCATTTTTTTTTAGATTCTACAAATAAGTGATATCGTATGATATCTTTGTCTGACTTACTTCACTTAGTATGATCATCTCTAGGTCTATCCATGTTGCTGCAAATGGCATTATTTCATTCTTTTTTATGGATGAGTAATATTCCATTGTGTGTGTTTATATATATATCACATCTTCTTTACCCATTCTTTTTTTTTTTTTTTATAAATTTATTTATTTATTTTTGGCTGCGTTGGGTCTTCGTTTCTGTGCGAGGGCTTTCGCTAGTTGCGGCGAATGGGGACCACTCTTCATTGCGGTGTGTGGGCCTCTCACTATCATGGCTTCTCTTGTTGCGGAGCACAGGCTCCAGACGCGCAGGCTCAGCGGTTGTGGCTCACGGGCCCAGCCGCTCTGCGGCATGTGGGGTCTTCCCAGACCAGGGCCCGAACCCATGTCCCCTGCATTGGCAGGCAGACTCCCAACCACTGCGCCACCAGGGAAGCCCCTACCCATTCTTCTGTCGATGGAAGTTTAGGTCTTGCTACTGTAAACAGTGCTGCTATACATTTTGTATTTTTAACACAATTTTTTTAAGTCCTCAGGGCCACTAATACAGAAACAGCACATTTCTGGCTATTACCAACATAGTAATTCAAACCAGTAGTTGATACAGGAATCTTGGGACCTGTTAATGTAACTGGCCTTTGCCTTCCGGCCCTGTTAGATCCCTTCTCCTGAAGGAGGGCTAATGCCACGCCCAACCTTACTTCATAATTCATCGCAGTTCAGTACTGAAGAGGCAGTGTACCTCCAGAACCCTTACTGACCAGCTCACATGACTTTCTCTTTATGTCTTTACTGCAATCTGGATGTCGTTCATTGTAAGAAAATGATTTATTTACTTGTATGGCTATTCCACTGACCCAGAGACAGGGCCCCACGCTAAATTCAGCTGTGACTCCAGTACTAACTGTTGTCTAGTTGGACCCTGGGCTCTTTTGGAGTATTTCACTGGCTTTGGCAGCTCCCCGCTCCCCGCCAACTATGCCAAGGGAACTGGGTTTACTTCTACCCCAAGCACAATGCCGAGGTAAACCTCTGGGCGTGGAGTCAAGGTCACTGGACTCAACTCAGAGATCTCCCCAGGTGGGGAAATGTGGCTTTGGTGATTCACTCCCCTACTCTGATCCTCAGTTTTCTCTTCTGTAAAGTGGGAATTTTTAGCAATTGGTTTAACAAACACACCAGGTCCTTCAAAGTGATTTACAAATATTATTAACTCATTTAATGCTCAGACAGCCCTATCAAGGAGGAGCTATTAGTCCCATTTTAGAGCAGAGGAAACTGAGGCACAGAGAGGCTAAGCAAGCTACCCAAAGTCACAGAGCCGCCTGGATTCCACCCCGGGTTGTCCCGCGCCAGACTAGGCAGGGTGGTGAATTTGAGGTCTCGTCCGTCCTCCCATACCGGGATGTGAGCTCTGGGAGGTGCACAGAGGCGTTTAATGAACGTTGTGGAATGAAGGGATGAGTGGATATTTTAGGATGGCCACATCCCTTCGTGACCGCCCGCGCCCTGCTGCCGCTCTCTGTTCTGGGAATTCTATTCGTGGTCGGGGCTTCTAGTCCCAGTAAACCGGATCCTCGGGGCGAGAGGGGACCCCAGGGAAATCACGGGCTTGGGCTGAGCCGAGGCTGGAGATTAACCCACTCACAGCGGGGCACAGGCGCCACCTGGCGGCGGAGTCCTGCTAAGACAGAGACGCCGGGACCAGAAACGTTTGCTTTGGGCGTGGTTGAATCGGCATCTTTGAAAGGGAGTTGATAGCGGGTGGGCAGTTGTCTGAAAATCAGTGTTTGATACTGGGTGCTTCATAACTTTGGCTTCCAAACTTTTCTGACCGTGATGCAAAGTAAGATATGATTTCACATCAACATAGTTTCACAAAATACCACTCTGTGATACATGGTATCTTGTATTCTGTTCTATTCATATCTTTAAACACTGGTCAGAATCCTTTAAATTGATATCCGACTCTATGATGGGTGCCCATCTGCACCATTTTTTTCAGCTCACGAAGAAAGATTGTGATGGAGAAAGGGTTAGCTCCCAGAGCCAACTCTTTCCAAATTCCTCGTGATTTCTCTCCTTTGTGCTACCTCTCAGGTCCAGCTTTGCTATCCCTTCCTTCAACATAAGGAACCTAGGGCTTCCCTGGTGGCGCAGTGGTTGAGAGTCCGCCTGCCGATGCAGGGGACACGGGTTCGTGCTCCGGTCCGGGAGGATCCCACATGCCGCGGAGCGGCTGGGCCCGTGAGCCGTGGCCGCTGCGCCTGCGCGTCCGGAGCCTGTGCTCCGCAACGGGAGAGGCCACAACAGTGAGAGGCCCGCGTACCGCAAAAAAAAAAAAGATAAGGAACCTAGGCTCAGAGAGTCAAAGACGCCTGTTCAAAGCCCAACAGCTTGGATGTGCAGTGCCACATTCCGCCTCATTTCTGGCGGAGAAAAAGCACTAAGTTCTCCTAATTTCACTGTTATTAAGTCAAGTTTAATTTAGTTCTTTCTCCTTGCTTGCTGATAAAGATTGAGCTGCGCTGGCCTGTGGTTTTCTTGTCATGTACAATGTAAATTATTGACATTCCAGAGCTAGGGCTTTTTTTTTTTTTCTGGGCTTAAAATTGCAAGTCTTCATAGGTAACAAAACAAATCAGAGATGGAGATCCAGAGTCTGCGCCTATTCTAGATCGTTCAAACAAACCATCCTTCTTAAATATGCATAAATGTGACAGATAAAATATGAAAATCATCTTCTGAGCAACAGTTGTCAAGGACTGCCCACGCCAAAATCCACAGGAATGCCAGAGAGGAGTTAGCACTAAAGATAATTTGTCTTGAGGGCCTTTTGGCTGCTCCAAGCAAGCTTGAACGTGGGCTTTGACATTTGTGTTTACTTCTGCTAGGTAGCAACACCAGTCAGGGACGCTTCAAACTAAGTTCAAGCTCTGAGGGTCCCTGTCCCCCCAACTACCAGTACCCAGGGTGAATATCCACAGTGAGTCTGGGCTGTGGCCACAGCTCCTCAGAGATGTATTTTTCCTATTCTTTTTTTTAAACCTTGCTGTGCTCAGCACCAAGAGATGAAGGATAATGAAGTAAAAGGGGTGCCCAAGTGGGGCATCTAAAAGATGACGCTTGGGGCTTCCCTGGTGGCGCAGTGGTTAAGAATCCGCCTGCCAGTGCAGGGGACCACGGGTTCGAGCCCTGGTCTGGGACGATCCCACATGCCGCGGAGCAACTAAGCCCGTGCACCACAACTACTGAGCGTGCGCTCTAGAGCCCACAAGCCACAACTACTGAAGCCCGTGTGCCTAGAACCCATGCTCCGCAACAAGAGAAGCCACCACAATGAGAAGCCCGCGCACCACAACGAAGAGTAGCCCCTGCTCGCCACAACTACAGAAAGCCCGCGTGCAGCAACAAAGACCCAACGCAGCCAAAAATAAATAAATAACTTTTTTAAAAATTGGAGGGAGAGCATGCATGTGAAGTAACTGCTTAAAGGGCATGGAGCTATATTTTGGCACGATGGAAATGTTTTGGAACTAGATAGAGGTGGTGGTTGTGCAACATTGTTGAGCTAAATGTCACTGAATTGTTCACTTTTAAATGGTTAATTACATGTTATGTGAATTTCACCTCAATGAAAAACAATTAAGACTTGGTAAAGAAAGACTTTCTTCAAAAGGATTATTGCAAAACAGAGGAGGGGCTATTGCAATGGGAGAGGCATTATTATAATCAGGAAAACCGTAAGATTTGCAAGCTGCACAAGGGTCAGGCAACGGAGTTTTTCTTTTTTTTTTTTAAGAGTTTTTCTTTTATAGGGAGGAGTAAACAAGGCTAAAAAGAACGAGATGTGGGGAAGTAGTATGACAAGGTAGCTTTCTAGAACAGTAGATCAGAGAGAATGGTTTATCCTGAGGCCACCCTATTCAGAGGTTGTATTCCAAAATGCTGGAAGGTATGTGGTGGGAGACTTAACTTAGGTTTGGTTAACAAACATTTTGTGCCGACTGATCCATGGCGGGCAAAACAGCTAATCGTTTATGAGTCCAAAAAATGGAAATTTGGAGGATCTGTGTGTTGCCTTGTCTTAGGTCAACAAGGGGCTCATCCATGGGTCTTATCTAAGTCATATGGGGAAGGGTGCTTCTTTGCAGTAAGCCATTTCCTGGAAAGCAAAAGTTGGGGGGTGGGGTGCAGGGCAGGGGATTTCTTCTCTGTTGTCCAGATGCATAAGGCTCAGGTAAATGTCGGCACTGTCACAAATAAATATGCTTTACTGTAGGGTGGAGAAGGGCAAAACCTGCCCCTTTGGACAGGTCAGCCCTCAGGTGGAATTTCAGCCCCAATTCACAACACTTGGCTGGCCCAAGTGTCGAGACTTGAATTTAAGTAGAAATAAATACGAACGTAGCAGTTCTCACGCTTTTTGGTCTCAGAGACCCCTTTGCACTCTTAAATAAATAACAGAGACCCCAAAGAACTTTTGTTTGCATGGGTTATATCTATCAATATTTATAGTCCCACGTGCCAGGACTCAAACCCAGCCAGAACCCGGATTGGGACTTAGGTCCACAGTCTTTTTTTGTGTGTGTGTGATACACGGGCCTCTCACTGCTGTGGCCTCTCCCGTTGCGGAGCACAGGCTCCGGACGCGCAGGCTCAGTGGCCATGGCTCACGGGCCTAGCTGCTCCGCGGCATGTGGGATCTTCCCGGACCGGGGCACGAACCCATGTCCCCTGCATCGGCAGGCGGACTCTCAACCACTGCGCCACCAGGGAAGCCCCACAGTCTTTTAATTGAGATCACACACCTGGTCTCAGGACTTAATGAAGCTCAGTTTCTTGATGTCTCGCTTCAGAAAAAATTCAGTGAAAGACAAAGTGATAGGTAAGAAGTGGATTTATTTAGAGAGAAACACACTCCACCAACAAAATGTGGGCCATCTCAGAAGGCAGGAAGCCCTGAAGTATGGGGTGGTTAGTTTTTATGGGCTGGGTAATTTCACAGGCTAATGAGCGGCAGGATTATTCCAACTATTTTGGGGAAGAGGCAGAGATTTCCAGGAATTGGGCCACTGCCCACTTTTTGGCCTTTTATGGTTAGCCTCTGAACTGTCATGGCCCTGGTGGCTGTGTCATTTAGCATATGCTAATGTATTACAATGAACATATAATGAGGCTTAAGGTCCACTGGAAGTCAAATCTTCTGCCATCTCGGACCTAGTAAGTCCTAACCAGTTTTTGTCATGTCCTACGGTTATGTCATTCTTTTAAAGGTTGTGCCCTGTCCCTTTCCTTCCTGTTTCAGTTTCGGCAATTAAAATTGCAAAACTTTTAAACTGAGAATACACAAACACATATTCCATTAGCCGTCAGAGTAACGATGTCATACATCACATAACCTCTGGAAAATTCCAGAGAGAGAGAGAGAGAGAGAGAGGGAGAGGGAGGGAGAGGGAGAGAAGGAGGCAAATACCATCTTACTATTACTATGAAAATAGTTTTAACTTTGTAAAATACCTGGAAGTGCCTTGGGGACCTCAACATTGGGAACTGCTGGCCTAGGAGCCCCTGCATCCCTGTATTCCTGACCCTGGCTAACTCTCTTATTTTATCTTAATGACCAGACTCCCTAACGTCCATTTCCCCCTTTTCCTTTTGGTAATAGGACCACCTAGGCTCTGCCTGAGAAAATGACCACTCATCTAGAGACTACATTTCCCAGGCTCCTTTGCAGGTAGGTGTTCCCACGTGACAAATTTCCAGCCAAAGGAAAGGAGCAGAAGAGGTGTGGAAAACTCCCAGCTCACATCCTTAAAAGGAGGGTCCTTAAAAGGAGGCTGCTTGCCCTCCAGTATCTCTTTGCCCTGTCCTGCTTGCTGTAACGAAGTTATAGTGATGATGATTTGGCTTCAACCATCTTGAAGAGGCTGACATTTAGGAGACTGGTTCCCAAATTGTGGTCCCCAGACCAGCTGTAGCTGCAGCAGTGGCACCTGGGGCTTTGTGAGAGAGGCAAATTCTCAGGCCCCATCCAAGACCTGCTGAATCAGAAACTCTGGGGCATGGGGCCCAGGACTGTGTTTCCAAAACCCCTCCAGGGGATTCTGATGCACAGTCCAGTTTGAGGACCAGAGCTGGGAGATGTGGAGCAACAAGATAGAAGGAACCTGGGTCCTACCTCAGCAGGTAGGGCTGACCTACTCCCTGCCCCATCTACCAGTGTGGATATTTACATGAGAAAATCAGTGCATCTCACTAAAGCCTCTGTTATGTGGTCTTTGGTAAATCAAGTCAATATTAAATACACTCCTTGATTCTTTTTGAATTAAAAATTTTAGGCATACACCACACAACCATGAGGAATGGCTACTATTGGGTTGGCCAAAAAGTTCGTTCGGGTTTTTTCCATAATGAACCTTTTGGCCAACTCAATATTTAAAAAAAAAAAAAAGAAAAGACTAAGTTGGCAAGGATTGGAGAAACTGGAACCCTTGTGTACTGTTGGTGGGAATGTAAAATGGTGCCACCACTGTGGAACACAGCTGGGCATTTCCTCAAAAAATTGAAAATAGAATTAAAATTATTATTATTAAAATTAAAATTATTATTATTAAATTATATTATTATTAAATTTAAATTAAATTATTATTAAATTAAAATCAAATTATTATTAAAATTAAAGTTATTAAAATTAAAAATAGAATTCCAAATCAAATTACCATTTGATTCAACAATTCTACTTCTGGTTGAAACTTGAGGACCTTGAATAGTACCTCATATAAGTGGAATCATACACTATCTTTTGTGACTGGCTTATTTCACTGAGCATAATGTCCTCAAGGTTCATCCATGTTGTAGCATGTGTTAAAATTTCCTTCCTTCTTAACGCTGAATCATATTCCATTCCTACAGCTAGCAGTACCCATGTAACATAGCTCTAGACAATTGGATGTAAGCAGAAATCTACCAGAGTCAGCCAAGAAAGATCTGACCTCCTGTCTCAAATTTAGATACAATGCCTGGAGCTGTGGCCTCCATCCTGTGACCATGATGTAAAAGCCAAGAGAATCAGAGAGACCCCGGTAACAGCAGCAACCTCGCTCTAGACTTCTGTGGAAAAAACTTACGTGCACACCACTGATGGGCAGGTATGCTGTTACTTGCAGCCGAAAGCATTTATAACTAATACACTTGGTTGAGTTATATCACCTCTGTCTCCCCAACCGGAATGTAGGCTCCACAGTGGCAGAGAACATGACTTTGTTCACCACTATGTGACCAGCCCTTTCTCTCCCAGCCAGCACCCAGCACAGACCACACAGATGCAATGAGTGCTTGTGGTTATTCATCCAAAACCTAACAATACCTTCCTTTTGGGTTGACTGAAATAATCATGCAAAGTGCTTAAAATAGCACTCGGTACACAGTAAGCCTTCAAAAAACAGATGTAGCTGAATGTCTCTGCCACGGCTACCAGGCCACCTCCCACTTCCTCCCGACTTCCCCTGGGAAGCTTTGCTCAGACAGCCGGCTCCTCATCACAGGGTACCCCACAACTGTGCTGCAGCCATCCAGGCCCTTTTGGTGTCACCATTTTTGGTGACAAGGACCACGGTGAGCTCGCACCTTTGGCTATTCTCTCTTTTCCCTGTCTACGTAAGTAACAAATGGAAGCTAAAAGTGGGTCTTGTACCTTTACCGGTCCAATCAGTCCCATCCTGGCCTTGACTGTGTGTCGGTGTGTGTGCTTGACCATAAGTATTATGTTATTTCCATTATTATCATCATTGTCTTTGGTCTGAGACTGCCCCCCGAGCAACTCCTCTCAAACACAAGACGCACAGCCAGAGGAAATCCTGCATTTTATTCCCACTCACAGCCCCCAGAAAGGATCGGTCCCCGCCCTCCCTCACCTAGATGCAGCCCCTCCCCCAACACTTTCACCAAACACTGATTTCCTCCCAGAGCTAAAATGAACACCCAGTCACCCATTATGGCCAATCCCCCCACCCGCCCACCTCCTCAGCTGCCCACTTATCCAGCTGCTCTGTGAACTTGGCCACCTTTTGGTTCCACCCCCAAATGTAGTTTCCCCAAGGTCACTTGGCTTATTTTGCTTGCATTCTTCAGGCACCTTTCTTAAAGCCCTCCCTGACTTAGTCTCCAGATGGCACCCCTGTCCTCCTCTGCAGATGTTCTGCAGAGATTCCTGGTCTCACTTCCCTGCTTGAGAGACCAGGTTTCCAAGCTCTCCCCTGCCCCCCCCCAATTCCCCATGGGCCTCTGTTCCACAGCTGTTAGTTGAAGGGTATAGATGTTGACTAAGGCCAAACATTCCATGATTCTGGGGAGGGAGGAGGGGAGCAAATTCAGAATGGACAGGAAAGGAGGCAAGGATAAAAGGAGAGGCAGGAGGGAGAGGGAGAGGGAGGAGGAGGAAGGGGGGAGGAGGGGGAGGGAGAGGTTTGGAAGGCAGCTAGAGGCAGGGGGATGACTGGGGACCTCCCTCCTCAGCCCCAGAAACAGAAGTGAGCCACAGCTGAAGACCTGCACCCCCGCTATGGCCTGAAGACCCCGCCCAGCTAGCTGTGCCGGGTCCTCTGGCTTCCAGCCTTGTACACTTCGATGAGCAGGTCCTTGACGTACTGGATCTCGCGCTCCACCGACTCAGCCCTCGCCCTCAGCTCCCGGTTCCGGGCCTCCAGCCCCTGGCACTCGCCCTCCAGGGCCTCGCCCTCTGCACGCTTCCTCTGGCGGTACCTCAGAGCTGCTGACTTGTTCTGGTCTCTCTTCTTTTGCTTGCGGTCCCCTCGGGGGGTGGCGGCAGGACTGGGGTAGGGGGTGGGGCGGGAGGGTTGAGGGGGAGGAGAAGGGGGTTGCTGTGGGGGGGACAGGGGCGCCAACCCCGAGTCCCCCTGGGCGGCCTCACTGCGGCAGCAGATGGCCAGCAAGTCGAGGGTGTCCGGGGTGGGGGGTGGGGGGAGGTCAAATGTGGGGAGGGGGAGGGGGAGGGGGAGGGAGGGTGCCGGTGCCGGCTGTGTCGGAGGTGCGGAGGGGGGTGGGGGGAGTGGGCCGTCAAGGAAGAAGTCTTCCATCTGCTCCAGCTCCTTCTTGAGGAGGGAGGCCATAGCTTCCAAGTCAGGTGGGGGTGGGGAAGGTGGGGGGAGGGCACCTGAGGGCAAAGGGGGCTCCAGAGGGAGGAGGGCTGTAAAGTCCACCCGCTCGGTCATCCAGTCAGAGAAGCCGTCGCCTGGAGGATTGGAGAGGGACAGAAGGCTCCTTGAGTTCCTAATCCTCCACCCAACCAGGTCCCACTCACGACTACCTCATTCGTGGAGTAAAACCACCAACCAGCCAATCAGCCAACCAACCAATCAAGGAATCATCAAACCAGTCAACAGACCAGCCAACTAACCGACCAATTAGCCAGACAATCAATGAACCAGTCAACCAACCAATGACCCAAACAACAAAACAGTCAACCAGCCGTCTCTTCAACCATCCCACCATCCTCTTTCCGGATTAGCCTGCATCTGTGGTTTCTTGATTGACCCTCTAGTTTACTCGTAAGTGGCAAACTAAATCACACATAAACACACCCTGTTTCACCTTTAATTAATTATTGAAAACCCACTATGTACAAGCATTTGCGATACACTAATGAATAGAACACTTCCTGCCTCAGGAGCTCTGCCTATGCTGTTTCCTCCACCTGAAAAGCTCTTCCCTTTTCATGGCTCATTCCTTACCATTCTTTAGGTCTCAGCCAAAATGTTACTGACTTGGAGAGGGTTTCCTGGCTCCCCGCTCTAAACGTGTCCTTGTTGTCATTTTTAAGCTCAGCAACTGTTTCCCACTTATCCCCATGCATCATCATTTAATATGTCTCTTGTCTGTCTCCCCAGTAGAGTGTGAGCTCCAAGAGGGCAGGGATCATGTCAATCTTGTTTCCAGCTGTATCCCCAGCACCTAAGACAGTGCCTGACATATTATACATGCTCAATAAATACTTATTGAATGAATGCAAAGTGAATGAATGAATCCTTCTCCCCTGCCCCCCCACAGCCCAGCTCACCCCACCTCCATTCTTTGCCTGCCCTTACCTGCCAGGGGCTCTCCCCCCCCTGGAAGCCCGCCCTCCAGGGCTCCCCCAAGGACCTCACAGGGGCCCAGGGGGGCAGGGGCCAGGGGGAGTTTCCCATAGTCTACGAGCCAGCCCAGCCCGCTAGCTGGGAGCAGGGTGCTGTCCAGCTCCAGCCCCAGGGTCGCCAGGAGTGACATGGCAGCAGCAGCACGGGCGTCGGGCACGGACGGCAATGGAGAAGGCTGCACCAGCAACTGGGAGGAGGCTCTGGAGGTTACTCGGCTGGACGAAGACAGGCACCAAGGCAAAAGTGGAGTACCTACGAGTGTGACACAAAAGTGAGTGGGTCAGGGGCCAAAACCACGGGGAAACCAAGCCATACCCCCAGGGCTCCGGGATTCCTTGCCCTTTCAGAATTCTAAATCTGCCCTTTCTTTCTCCAAATCTGAGCCCCACCCACTCCCAAGGGAATTCTCTTTAGGCCCGACTTACTTTTCTTCAGAATTCCCCAGACCCAGTCCTTCCAATACAGAAACCTTATGGTCTCCCAGGGGAATTTCCTTAAGTCCCTCCCACCTACCGCATAATATTCCGTTTCATTGAAAAAAAACTTCAATTCCAGGGGAATTTTCTTGCAGCGACACCTCCTCCTCTAAAATACATTCTTTAGGCCCCACCTCCTCCCTAGATTCCATCTCAAATCTCTTCCCAGGGGAATTCCCCCCTGTCCCGCCCCTGCATCAGTGTCATCCGTTCGAATCCCACCCTTCCCTTTGAATTTTGCGGCGATCGCCACTGTCCCTCCAAGTCCCGCCCCCACGGTTTATTTTAGCTCCACCCCTCCCCGACGATTCCCCAGAGGCCTCGCCTCTTTCTCACATAGAAACACTATCCCCTCAGCTAACGGTTTTCTTAGTCCCGCCCCTTCTCACGGTGGATTACCCCCCCCCAAGCCCCACCCTCCGTGACTCCTCTTATCCTAGCTCCATTCCCTTAAACGGGTCGTTTCGAAGTCCCGCCTTCTCTCCTGTCAATCTAAAGCAGCCGCCCCCCGCCCTCAGCAGGTGCCTGAATGAAACGGAGGGAAGATGTGCTTTGCGCCTGAGCAAAGTGGAGGCGGGCGGGTGGAGGCAGCAGGCGGAGAACAGCTCCCCACTCTCCACCATCCACACGCGGCTCTCTCGCCGAGGGTTAAAGCGCATGCTCCACCGCCGTAGCGGCCCCATTGCTCCCTTAGTCCTCCACCCTCCTGGGGGTCAGTGCGCACGTGCGGCTGCTTATTGCCCGCCCTTTGCATAGAAATACTACCGCTGGTGGACAGATGCGCATGAGCAATCGCTCGCAGACTCTTTCAGGGCTGGGGAGAACCACCACCCTCTCTGGGAACTAGTGCGCAGGCGCAAACGCACACGGGCTGTCTTTAAACACCAACATTGTCTGGAAGAACGAACCCTACCCCCATCGGGCCGAGTGCGCATGCTCGATCGCGCGCGAACTACCCGTCTTCCTTTTTCTGCGCCTGCGCGACCGTGATTCCTCAGTCTCGTCTCCCTACCCCCCCCAGGCTCGGTCGTGAGGGCTGCCAGCTTCGAAAGGGCGGGAAAGGCCGTTGGAGAGGGAGAGGCCAGCGGTTACTCACTCCATGGCTGCGCAAAGGAGAGGCGGCGGCGGCCTCGGCTGAAGAAAGAAGGCAGGAGCGGAGAGCGCAGGCGCGGTGAGCGCGGAGACTGGCCGGGGGCACAGAGGGGTCGGGGCTACAGAGCCATGGCCGGGGCTACGCGGGCTGAGGTGGCGTCGCGGTAGTGTGAGGAGAGATGATCTGAGGATGGGGAATGCGGCGACCCCGGGGACTGGGGACAGATATACCGGTCGTGGCGCAGCACGGACTGCCCGGATCCTTCCGCGCCCCGCCCCGCGAGGCCTCAACCGTGAGGCGGGCCTGACCGCCCACCCTCCGGGATCCCCGGATCCGGCCCCCTCATCCTTCCGACCCCGGAAGTTCGGGCCTCTCCTTTCTCTGACCTGTGGATCTAGCCCCACTTTCCTCCCAACCTCGGGGGTTCCGACCCTTCTTTCCCTCTGACTCTGGGGTCCGGCCCCCTCCTCGTTGTGGTCCGCGGTCCGGCTCTCTGCTCCCTCTGATTTGGTGACTCGGCCCTTCCTCTTCCCTGAGGCCCGCACTAGTTCATTTCTCCTTTCCTTCCCCCTGCTTCGCAAATTTCCGGTCAGCCACATGTTGATTTCTTGATCCTTAACTGCCGTTCCACTCTGAGAAAACTTTTTTTTTTTTTTTTGCGGTACGCGGGCCTCTCACTGTTGTGGCCTCTCGCGTTGCGGAGCGCAGGCTCCGGACGCGCAGGCTCAGCGGCCACGACTCACGGGCCCACTCGCTCCGCGGCACGTGGGATCCTCCCGGACCGGGGCACGAACCCGCGTCCCCTGCATCGGCAGGCGGACTCTCAACCACTGCGCCACCAGGGAAGCCCTGATAACACTTTTTGTGGCTTAGAATCTGGCGTGAGTCACAGAGCATTCCCCGTTCAAATCAGAGACCGGCGAGGGTGGCCTTGGGCAAATAAATTCTCTAGCCTCTCAGATAGGGGATTATTTGTAAAGTAAGGAGAATTATCTAGTGTACCTGGTGGGGTCGTTTGTGAGAAATAAGTCCATTCCTGTGAAACACAGATATCACCTCCTACATGCTCCCTCAGCCTCTTTTATGATCAGTAGGAGGGAACTCTGGGCCCGTGGCCGGAGCCCCACACACTTAACCATGTAACACTTGCTAATAGGTCGTTCTTGTGTTTCCTTCACTCCTCCAAGGTGATTTCCAGCCGTCCCCGCCCTCTCCCATTCAAATGATGGACGCTCAGCCCCACCTTGGTGCCGGGAGTCGGTCATCGCCCTCACTCTTATCTTTTCTCCACCCCCTGCCCACCTCTCCTGGTTCATTCTTCTGTCCCTGCCCCTCCCCTAGACTTCCTTTCGAAGGATCCTCTACCTCGGCTGCCCCCCCCCCCCCCACACTAGATCAGTCTTCACACTCTGCCAGAAAGAGGAAGGTCTGTACTTCCATTGCTAAAAGAGATTGGGCTTCCTAGCCATCCCCTCCGCCTGCACTGGACCCTCCAGCAGCCCCAAGTGGATGTGGGTCTTTCCTGTGCAGTAGAAACCCCTCCTTTTCCCACCCTGCATTCATCCACGTCAGGACATTACACCTGGAGTTCAGCTTTTCATCACTTTTGTGGTGCTTATGAGACTGAATAAAGATCCAAAGAAGGTGGGGCCCCTGATCTTGAGAGTTATCTGGGAGTGAAGGCGCACAGGCTTTTTTTTTTTTCCTTCCAAATGCATGCGCTCTTTTTTTCACCCAGTTTTATTGAGATATAATTGACATGTAGCACTGTATAAGTTTAAGGTGTACAACATAATGATTTGACTTACATATCTCATGAATTGATTACCACAATAAGTTTAGTGAACATCCATCACCTCCTACAGTTACAACACTAAAGAAATAGAAAAAATACATACGTTTTTCCTTGTGATGAGAACTTTAGGATTTATACTCTTAACAACTTTCATATGCAACATATAGCAGTGTTAGTTATATTTATCATGTTGTACGTTATATCCCTCGTACAGGCTGCTGTTGCATACAGGAAGTCTTTCTTGGGATCTGACCATGTTCCCTTATGATACTTACTGTCCACTCTGCTGACTCTTGCCCTATAGGGGCTACATTATTACCAAGGCAGCATAGAGTAGTGGTTAAGAGCACGGTCTCTGGAGCCAAGTTGTTGGGTTCAAACGCTGAGTACACCCCACCTACTAGCTTACTGGCAATTTCCCTTCCCAGTGCCTCGGTTACCATTAACAGTGCCAGAATAAAGCACGGAGTTGAGTTCATAGAAACGTACTGATGTGCGTGGCCGTTAATAATACCTGCTTCTTAGTACTGTTTTGAGGATTAAATGTGTTAATCCAGGTCAAGTGCCCTTAGACTAGTGCCTGGCACACAGCAGGTGCTACATAGGGGTTTTTTTAATCATTACTGTTACTGAGGTGGATATGTTTTATCTCCATTGCTAAGCAGTAGTGCTTTTTGGGGGGGGGGGATGGTATGTGGGCCTCTCACTGCTGTGGCCTCTCCCGTTGGGGAGCACATGCTCCGGACGCACGGGCCCAGCCGCTCCGCGGCACGTGGGATCCTCCCGGACCAGGACACGAACCCGCGTCCCCCACATCAGCAGGCGGACTCTCAACCACTGCGCCACCAGGGAAGCCCAGCAGTAGTGCTTTCAAAGTTCTTTTAAGTAAGAAGTAAGGACCGACTTCCACTCCTCAGTGTAGATATTTGAGCGGTAGCAGGTGGGATTAGGGGAGTCTGTTGGACAGGCCGCTGGCGGTGAGGGGACACAATCACTCCCCAGTCTTCTTCAAAAAGACTTTCTAGATTATAACAGGTGGACTAGGTGCAGTATTTTTCTTTAAATAAACTTTTTATTTTGGAATAATCGTACTGAAAAGCTGCAAAGACAGTGCAGAGAGTCCCTTTATACCGCTCATCCAGTCTCTGTCTCCGGACATCTTGCATTACACTCGTACATTTGTCACAACTGAGGAGCCAACATCAGTACGTTTCTATTACCTAGACTCCACCTTGTCTTCTGATTTCGCCAGTTGTTCGCTAACGCCCTTCCTTTGTTCCAGGATGCCGTCTTACACTTAGTCATCGGTCTCTTTAGCCACCTCTGCTCTGCAAAGGCTTTTTAGACTTTCCTTGTCGCTCATGACCCTGACAGTTTTGAAGAGTGCAGGTTGGATATTCTATGGAATGTCCCTCCATTTGGTTTTGTCTCATAGACGGGGATTATGGGGTTTTGAGAGGATGACCAGGTAGGATATTTTTTAATACCTGGGAATGAACTTAGTCTGGGAATCCTGCTGCCATTAGATTGCGGCGTTTGCTGACTGAGAAGACCCTGGTCCCCCTTTCCAGCCCCTTGTGCCTTTATCTCTCTCCATCTGTTGGGTCCCATAGAGTTGAGTTTTGGTGCCAGGACCCCACCCACGCGGCCTGGCTCAGTCCTGCAGAACTGGTGCCGCCTTGCACACTGAGCTCCCTAGCCCTTCAGGGCATATTCGAATTTTGGGGCGGTGGGTCATCAGTGGTGCCTGTGAGCCCAGGTCTTGGCACCCTGAGCCCTCTCCCCCCACCCACCTCTGGATCTATTGCCCATCCAGGACTCAGATGCCTTGGCCTCCCCCAGCTTCACAAAGTCCTCTGGGGTCCAGCTGCCCCAGGCCCTTCAACTCTTGAGCTGGGGCTGGGAGCGTGGGTGGGGCTTCTGGGGACTCTTTTTCAGTGCGGAGGAGCCAGGCTTGGGGAGTGAGGTGGCAATTGCAGGCAGGTTGCATCACCCTGGCTGTTTGATGGGGAGGGGGAGTGAGGGGATTCTCTGGGGGCCCCCCTGCTCACCTGGCAACTGTTCCTGGTTAGTGAAGCCCTGGATTGGAGAGAGGCCCCAGCACAGCAAGGGAGGGGTTTGGGGAGGGGGAGGGAGAGCAACCTGTGCAGGACCCTGAGAATCAGGCTCAATGCCAAGAACTACCAAGAACAGACTCAGATCACAGAGGCTGGCCCACTCAGCTTGCAGGGGGCAAAGTGTCACGTACAGTCACACTGCTGGTTAGAGCCCGGGCCTCTGCCATACAGCTTCCAAGGCCCTGCTGGTCCTGGGGAGAGCCTGTCCTCTCTCAGATGTGTGGGTTCCCTGACCCCCAGCTCAGGATGGAGCCTGCTGGGAGGCCACCAAGCCTGGACCTTCGCCTCGGGTCTGCTACTGCTCAAAATTGCCAAATTCTATTGATTGTGACCTGCCCCTCCCCATCCCCTGTCCCAGAGGAGGCCCTCCTCACCTGTCCTATCGCAGAACCCCGAACTGGTCTCCCAGTCAAGGTGATGGGTCTGCAGTGATGGAAGAGGCACCGAGTTTTCCATCAGATGGACCCAGGTTTCAATCCCAAGCCCATACCACCTAGTCCTGGCCACGGGTGCACACGAGGCCATTACTCCGCCTTGGCCTCAGCTGCCTTCTGAAAAGTGGCTCGGATCACTTCTCAACCTTTTGGCTAAGATCAAGTGAAAAGTGGCTCAGAGCCTTGACTCTGGAGCCAGCCTGCTAGGTTCACATCCCAACACCACTTATTTGACCCTCGGCAAGTGACATCTTCTCTCTGTGATTCAGTTTCCTCATCCATAAAATGGGGATAAGATGACCCACCTACTAGGATTATTGTGAGGATTAAATAGGTAAATGTATGTAAAATTTCTAGAACGGAGCCTGCCTAATTATGAGCATTAATTATTTCTCTTTAAGGCTTAGGTGCTGAGGGGATTATATGAAATGATGTAGGTAAAGCCCAGCACTTACTAGGAACTCAAGGTCAACCCATGTTTGTTTCTCTTCGTATTCCTACCCCACTTTGTTCTGCTTTCAGAGCCACCTCGAAGGCAGATGTCTGTGTATGTGACTGTTTCCCTGAGCACTTAGAGGGTAAGTCAGGACCCTCCTGATTCCCAAGAATCATTCCTCACAGCCCCCAGCCCTGTGCTGTAACCTCACTAGGCATCAGTTCTTTTTTTTTGGCTGTGCTGTGGCGCATGCGGGGATCTCAATTCCCTGACCAGGGATCAAACCCGTGCCCCCGGCAGTGGAAGCGTGGAGTCCCAACTGCTGGACCACCAGGGAAGTCCCGCATCAGTTTATTTTTAAATGAGTTGCTCAGGCACAGAGACTGGGGAATTCAATCCTGTGGCCTCTGAAGGGGCACTAGGGCAGGTGTCTGCGTCATGCAGGCCAGGAGGGCAGAGGTTGGGGGTGGGCGTCTTGGCAAACAAGGGCAGGAAGGCCAAGGCCAGTTCAGCTGGGGAAAGGGCAGTACAGGGGCCAGGCACACAACACAGGTCTGCCACGTGGCCCAGCGGCTCAGAGTCCTCCAGAGTCCCTTCCCTCCCCTCGCTCCTGCTACATCTTCCTCAGCAGAGGCAACCACAGTTCTCAGAGCCTGGTGAGGCCCCATATTGCTGCACCAGTTCCAGCACCCTCCGTGGTCATCTTCTGTTTCCATCTCCTGTGGCCACTGTAACAAATTGCCGCAAACTTAGTGGCTTAAAACAACATGCATTTATTCCCCTTTAGTTCTAAAGACCAGAAGTCTAAAAGGGGTCCTTCTCAAGGCTCTAAGGGAGAATCCATTTCCTGGCCTTTTCCAGCTTCGAGAGGCTGCCTGCATTCCTTGGCTCGTGACCCCTTCCTTGAATCACTTCTACCTCTGCTTCCATCATCATGTCCCCTATCTCCTCCTTTGATACTCTTGCCCTCCCTCTTATAAAGACCCTTGTGGTTACGTTAGGGCACACCCCAAAAATCCAGTATAGTGTCTCCATCTCAAGATCCTTAATTTAACCACATCTGTAAAGTCCCTTTTGCCACATAGGGTGACATTCACAGATTCTAAGGACTAGGATGTGGACATCTTTGGGAGCGTTATCCATCCTACCACGCCTCCCATCTTGGAACCTCAGTTTCCTCATCTGGGAGCTAAAGGCTAGCGCCAGCCCTGGCACACCCCCCCTCATGTGCCCACAGGGAGTGGGCAGGGTAAACTGAAGGTAATTGACAGCGTAGTGTCCTGGCGCTCAGGACACATCACTTACCACCTTGTGGGCTTCGGCAAGGTGCCGTGCCCCCATGTGCTACATCAGAAGAGCAGGGACAATAGCAGAGGGCAGTGGTGAGGACCAGAGATAACCTGTGAAAAGGCCTAGAACGATGCCTGGCTCCGCGAGCGAGCTGTCCCCGCAGGCATGGGTGCTGCTCAGGGTCGGCCCATGCGCCCTGCAACAGTGCTGGCCTGGCAGCGCAGAGCTTCAGGTTTTATAGAAGGGAGAAATGCAGACTTTTCCATGAGACCCAAGTTTTAAAAGGTTGGTGAGTCACTCAGAAACCTCAACAAACCACGAGTGTGGATAGGCTGGGGCCAAGGGCCCTCCCTGGCCTTTGTGTACAGTGCTTCCCACCCCCCTGCTCCCAGCCCCACATCTGTCACCCTCTGCCCAGAGCAGAGAACTAAAGGAACTGGGGACTCCTCGGTGCAGGGCCACCCCCCCCCCAGAGCTGCTCCCCCCACCCCCCGCCAGACTGACCCAGCTTGAAAGGGTGCTGGCCTCACTTAGACTCTGCCCAGCCTATGCACAGCTGGGGAGGGCAGTGCTTGTGGGGAGCAGGGAAGGGGATCTCTAGGGAATCATCCGGGAAGGTTGGGTTCCTGCTGAAGGGGGGCTGGTGTCCTTCATCGGCCAGGACCACCAGTACATGTAGTCATACCATTTGGGTTTCTTTCATGTTGCAGCTGCGGGACCACCCACCTTGGGGTCCCATGGGGCATCTCAGGAATGGGGTGTCAGAGGACTTCTAGGGGCTGGGCTGGGTTAGGTGACTGGAGAGGGTTCAGGGAAGAGGGGTTTTGCTCTGGATTGGAGGCCGGCAGGGAGCAGGGGCAAGTCCGTGACCAGCGTCCTTTATCAGTGGAGCTGGTGCTGTGCTTAAGTAGCAGCCGTCAGCTCTGAGCCGGGAGAGTGATGATCAGTCATGTTTGCGCTTTGGACAGTGTGTTTCTGTCTGTGTTGAGACGTGTCAAGATCCATCACAATCAGGGTGGCCTTGCCTGATGTGTTCTGTTAAGTGGTTTGTGCCCAGCAGGAGAGTACCGGGACCAGCTGTCAGGGCTCCTCTTCCCTTTCTCACAGCAAACCTGCTCCTCGTGCCCAGTGGGGGATGGGAGGTGGAGGGCAGCTGCAGCTCAGCCTGTACCCCTGCCTTGAGGTGGGCCTTGGATGCACCATACCCCCAGGTTTGCCTGGGCACAAGGGAAAGTAGCAAGGCCTGAATGAACGCAGTTGGCACCCACTGGGATGGCCAGTCAGGGGGAGCCGAGGGAGCGAGAGAGATGGGGTTTGAGGCAGAGGCAGGGGACCACAGCAGGACACCTCACAGGCCTGAGAGGTCCCCCAGGACTGCCCCACGGGGGGCTTTGAAGGCCAGCAGCCAGCAGGGCCCCAGACCTCAGAGCTGTTAGGTTTGTTCAGTAGCCCTTTGCCCTCCTTCTCCTGCACGCCCCCACCCAGAGCAGGAACAGATCCCGGCGGGGGCCGAGGGGACGCAGGGCAGGAGAGAGCAGCTGAGGCCCTGCTTCACTCCAAACCGTCAGGAGTCTAGCCTGCAGTGGGGGAAAGCAGACGGCACCGAGTTGGATTTGAGAGGGAAACCTGAACCACCAAACTAGTCTGGAAGGTGACAGAGGTGGCCTGGGATGTCATTAGGGAACAGGAAGGGGGTGCTGGACATGGCACACGATGGGGGGCATACTGATGAAAAGGGTCACACTGGAGAGGCTCCTGATGCGCCAGCGTAGCTCTGGGGCCATACAGCCTCCGTCAGGCCTAACCGCCTGGGTGACTTTGGGCAAGTTACTTACGTTCTCTCGACTTCAGTTTGCTCGTCTGTAAAATGGGAACGCTGGTAGTTCCTGCCTCTTTGCGTTGTAGTCAGTACAGGTAAAGCACTACAAACAGGGCACGGCACATAATAAATGTCCAGAGTGTTAGTGTGGTGGTTGATACCCAGGGATAGGTAGGGGCTGTGATTGGTTCTAATCTCAGAATCAAAGCCACCCTGCCCCACACCTCTGGTGGTTTTCACCTGGTGCCCAGAGAAACCATCTCCATGGCAACTGCCTCTGCCACAACCTGGACCTTTGCCTCCCTCCCCCACTGACATCACTGCCTCTCCCTTGGGACACTGGTGTTGATTACAAGAGAGAGGCTGGGGCTTCCCTGGTGGCGCAGTGGTTGAGAGTCCGCCTGCCGATGCAGGGGACGCGGGTTCGTGCCCCGGTCCAGGAAGATCCCACATGCCGCGGAGCGGCTGGGCCCGAGAGCCATGGCCGCTGAGCCTGCGCGTCCGGAGCCTGTTCTCCGCAACAGGAGAGGCCACAACAGTGAGAGGCCCGCATATGAAAAAAAAAAGAGAGAGAGGCTGGGGAGGGAGCACAGGTGTGTGTGGTTCTGTCTACACTCTTAAAGTCCCTTGGCCCTGGTGCTTTAGCCCCTCACTGAGTCTTGTATCTGTGGTGTATCTGTGCCAAGCTGTGTTTCCACTGGAGCCCCTTGTTGGCCTCAGCTGACTGGAGCATTTCAACTACAGTCTCCTCCCCAGCCCATTCTCAACCAGCTGTACTCATCCCCACAAGAAAGTGTGAGCCTATCTTTAGAAACAGCTCTGCCCACCCCCTGCCTTCTCAGCCCCCTCTGGCATCCCATGCTTGGTTGGTTTGTTTAATAGCTTTATTGAAATACTGCAAAAAAAAGCATAATTCACATCCATTTATTAAAGTGTACAATTCAGTGGTTTTTATACATTCAGAGTTGTGTATTCATTACCACAATCAAATTTTAGAACATTTATCACTCCAGGGAGAAACCCCGTACCTCTTAGTGACCATTCTCCATGCTCCCATCCCTCGGCAACCACTAACCTGCTTTCTCTCTCTGTAGATTTGTCTATTCTGGACATTGCATATGAATGGAATCATACAGTAGGTGGCCCTTTGTGTCTAGTTTTCTAGGTTCATCTGTTTTGTAGCATATGTCAATACTTTATTCCTTTTTAAAGCTGCATAACATTTCACTTTATCCATTCATCAATTGATGGAGGTTTGGGTTGTTTCCACTTTTTGGCTGTTAACAGAATGTGTGTACTAGTTTTGTATGGACATATGTTTTCATTTCTCTTGGGAGATGCCTAGGAGCAGAATTGCTGGATCATAGGGTAACTCTGTTTAACCTTTTGAGCAACTGCCGCACTGTTTTCCAAAGCGGCTGCACTATCTTACATTCCCGCTAGCGATGAGGGTTCAAGTTTCTCCACATCCTAACCAACGCTTGATATTGTCCACCTTTTTTGTTATTATAATCCTAGTGGCACCAGTGAACTGGTATCTCATTGTGGTTTTGATTTGCATTTCCCAATGGCTGTGGCTAACAGTGCTTCTCCCATGCTTATCACCCGTTTGTGTATCTTCTTTGGCATCTTGTGGTTTTCACACAGGGCATTTAACACTGTTCTTCAAGGCAGCCCTTGCCCATCTGAGCTTTTGCCTGGAATGAGCTATTGATCTAACCCCTTCCCACCTTGACTAACTCCTCCACGTCCTTCAAAACAGGCTTAAACATCCCTTCCTTCTCTAGGACAGTGTCCTTGCCCCTCCCCTGGGCTTCCAGTAGGTTCTAACCAAAGCTCTTTCACAGTGTCTACCTGTCGTCCAACAATTTATCTCTTTGTTACCCTCAGTAACTCTGAATTATTTAAGGGCAGGAACCTTGTCATATCCTGACTTTGACATTTATGTTGACATTGAGCAAGTTACTTAACTCTAAAAGGGAGACGCTAATGGTACCTACCCTGTGGTAGAAGCAGTGAGAACTAAACTAGTTGGTACATGGAAAGCACTTAGAATAGTACCTGGCACAAAGCAACCTGGATCTGTTTATTGGGTTAACAAGCATTTGCTGAGTGCCCCCAGTGACCAGCAACTGTCACAGACGTTGGGGTACAGCAGTGGAGATCACGGACCAAAATCCTGCCCTTCATGGATCCGTCGTTCTAATGGGGAGACAGATAACAAATGAATGTATTGTGTTTCACATGATGCTGGGTCCCAAGGACAGCTGGGGAAGACCTCACTGAGTAGGTGACATTTTAGCAAAGACCTGAAGGAGGTAAGGGAGGGAGTGATCTATGGGGCCATCAGAGTGTTCCAGAGAAAAAACAGCAGGTGCAAAGACCCTGAGGCAGGAGTGCTTAGGCGTGTGTGCAGAACAGCAAGAAGGCCTGTGGGGCTGGAGTGGAGTGATGGAGGCAAAGGGTGGTTAGAGATGGGGGCGCCTTTTGGCTGTTGGGAATAATGCTGCTGTGAATGTTTTTGCACAAGTTTTTGTTTGACTGCCTGTTCTCAATTCTGGTAGCTTTTCCTTCATCACATTTATAACACTGGGTTTTTGAGGACGGGTGGCCATGCCATATTGTCTTTGTTTGCCCAGCTCAAAGCCTGTCATGTCCTAAGTCTCAGTGGATGTTTGTTGACTGAATGAATGAGGTATATTTGTGAATTACCCAACACGTGCCGGCATACAGTGGCTCTGAATGGTTAGTGCTTTTATCATTATTATTTTTTTAATGCAGTTCATATATCAGGTTGGCAATACTTTCCTAATTTCAGGTGCTGGCAGGTTGTAGGGAAATGGTTGTCTCGGGCACTGCCAGTTCGAATAAAAGCACATACAGGCAAGTTGGAGGGCAGTTTGATTGTCCCTAGCAAAACCAGAATGCAAGTACCTGTGGCCAGCAGTTCTTCTGGGATCTGCCCTGGAAAAGTGTCTGTGCCTGTGCCCGAGAAAGCATGAGAGAGCATGCTTGTTGCAGTATTGTTTATAATAAAGAAAAAATCGGGAGCAGTCTAAATGTCCATCAGTAGAGGCACGGATAAATAAAATGTGGTCTAGTCACACTGCGGACTGGTTTATATCAGCTAGAAGGAGAGGAAAACCTGTTGAAGACGCTACAAATTGTGGAGTGACACATGCAGTATGACCCCCTGTGTAGTAGAGAAAACATATGGATAAAATCATTTCCTCTGGCTATGAACGTATGCACAAGTATGTAGATAAGAGATTACACAGCGACTTTTAACCGGGGTACCTCATGGGTGTGGGGACCAGGATCAAGGATAGTGATCAGGGGATGCTTAGTTTTGTTGGTGGTGGCCAAAACAATATTTTAAAGAGAGGACTGATGTATTGATTGTGTAGTTAAAATTTAAATGTTAAAAATGCAGTTAAGGGCTTCCCTGGTGGCGCAGTGGTTGAGAGTCCGCCCGCCGATGCAGGGACGCGGGTTCGTGCCCCGGTCCGGGAGGATCCCACATGCCGCGGAGCGCCTGGGCCCGTGAGCCATGGCCGCTGAGCTTGTGCGTCCGGAGCCTGTGCTCCGCAACAGGAGAGGCCACAGTGGTGGGAGGCCCACGTATCGCAAATAAATAAATAAATAAATAAATAAATAAATAAATAAATAAATAATTTTTTAAATGCAGTTAAGGGGACTTCCTTGGTGGTCCAGTGGTAAAGGCTCTGCTGCGCTTTCACTGCAGGGGGCACGGGTTCCATCCCTGGTCAGAGAACTAAGATCCCACATGCAGCATGGCCACGCAAACACACACACAAAAAATGCGGTTAGGTAGAGGGGAAAAAATATCTTTCAGTACAAGAGAAGGAAACAAAACAGTTCTTGGCAAAAAAGGTAAGGGATCCAGTACCTGAGTAATCCTCAGATCTCGTCCAGTCCTATTTTATATTGAGTGGTTCTGGAATCTTCCATAAAAATCTACTCCTCTGGTTGTTTCCTGACTTTTCCACACACGTCTAACCTGATTCGTTTTCCCCATGGGGAAATTTGCTGTTTGTCCCATCACCTGAGCTCCTTCAGGTGCAGGTTTGGGCCTCAGGAGTGAGAAGAAGAATGTAATAGCTCATTAGCCGTGAGGTGACTTCTTGGGGTAGAGAGAGTATTTTCCAGTGAAGGAAGGAAGAAGAGGGATGGCTGAGTCCAAGAAGTATTTAGGTACCAGCTGGAGGCAACCCCGAGGAGCAAACAGCCGAGGGGTGCAAGGCAGTTCCCCTGTGAGAGCGTTTCCTCCTCCATCCAATGAGGATGATAAGCCTACTTAAAATGACTTCTAAGGTATAGTCAGTGAAGAAAGAAGAGTGCAGAATAATACTCCTGGCATATGCAGCCTTTTGTGTACAACGGGGAGATTGCAAACTGCATTTACTTAAGCGCATTGAAAAATCTCTGGAAAGGGACTTCCCTGGTGGCGCAGTGGTTAAGAATCCGCCTGCCAGTGCAGGGGACACGGCTTCAAGCCCTGGTCTGGGAAGATTCCACAGGCCGCAGAGCTACTAAGCCCATGAGCTACAGCTACTGAGCCTGCGCTCTAGAGCCTGCGAGCCACAACTACTGAGACTGTGTGCCTAGAGCCGTTGCTCTGCAGCAAGAGAAGCCACAGCAATGAGAAGCCTGTGCACCGCAAGGAAGAGTAGCCCCCGCTCACTGCAACTAGAGAAAACCCACGCACAGCAATGAAGACCCGACACAGCCAAAAATAAATAAATAAATAAATTTATTTATTTATTTTTAAAAAGAAAACAAGAAAATCTCTGGAAAGAGGCACAAGAAACTTAAAAGTTTGTCTCCAGGGAAGAAAGATAGCTGTGCAGGGCAGGGGAGGATCACAGAGACCATGGAATTCTCTCTTGTACCTTTCTATCTCTTCACAAAAAGAATTACTTTTCATTTTAAAAAATGACCAGTATGTCATTGGGTGGGTTGGGAAATGGAACACGTGTGACAGTGTCTCTTGGGCAGTATGCGGGGATATTTAGGGATCAGTTCATGTGACCAGGACAGGCAGTGAGGCTTTCCGCATCCCTTCCCCTCCCCACAGCAGACAGACAGACACGCCTCCTGTTTGTCTATCCAGACAGGTCTTTAATGCTTAACATGGGTTTGTTATATTGATACCTGGGAGGGTAAGAAGCCTACAGTGTGCCCGTCCACAGGGAGGAACAGGCCCGAGGAAATTAGGACCAGAACCCCAGACAGCTTACAGAGGTGAGAGGGCAGTTGAAAACTGCATCTGCCTGGTCTCTGTCCCACCCTCCCAGTTGGGGATGCCTTGTGCTGTGGAAGAGAGATGGCCTTTACATGGAGGGGAGCACTGAGGTTTCCCTGATGCAGACTGGCTTAGAAAAGCCTCTCTGCCCCTCTCTGGGGCTCCGTTTCCTGCACCTGGGGTTGGCCAGGCCCACCAGGTAGGGAGGGTGGTTGTGTAAGAGCCAGACAGAGTGGCCCAGGTCACCACCAGCCCCCGCCAGACGACTGCTGGCGTCTTGCCCCACCCCACCTCCCAGCAACCTGGGCAAGTCTTTCAAAACGTAAATCAGATCCTGGAACCTCAGAACTGTCTCGTGGCTTCACACCGCACTCTGGTCTGGCCACACTGGCCTCCTCGCCGCGCTGGAGCCTGAGACTCTGCCTTGTCTAAGGTCTGGTTGGCAAGCTGCTCATCGCTGATCAGTTGATTTCCATTCTTGAAGGGCAGGCTCTCTGGGCTCATCCGTTCCCTGAGATTTAGAGGAGTTTTCTTTGACTCAAGGGAGAGTTAGGGGATCCGATTCAAGAGAGATTTAAGAAGCAAGAGTCAGTGTCTCACATGTTGGTGAGACAACCTAGAGGAGATGATGGGGGGCGCAGGGGACAGGGAGTCCCTGCGCTGACACAGTAAAGGTACCGGCTGGGCCGGGCCTTTGAGCCTCACTGGGCATCACACTTCCCCAGGCAGGGCTGCACTCAGCAGTGCTGGGCTGGGCTGATGATGACCAGGGCCAGCGGTTCCCTCAGTCTCTGATTTCCTGCCTTGTCTCTGCCATGTCTTCTCCCCTCCTCTGGTCTCTGAGCCCGTGGCCACACTTCCTTCAAGTCTTAAATAAATAGCTAATTCCAAAGGGAAAACATAGTTGGTACAGACAGCTCCTGTCCTGCCTGGGCTCAGTGTTGTTGGCAGCCACCAGGTGGCTGTGGGCAGAATGCCAGGAGCGGTTGCTCCCGTCGCTTCCCAGAACCGCATTAATAAGTTAACATTTCCTGGGTCCCGAGGATACACCAGACACGGTGCTAAGTGCTTGACACAGATGAGACCATTTCATCTTCACAGAGACCGTATGACTCTGGAGCCGTCATCGCCTTCTTTCAGATGAGGAAACTGAGGCCTAGGGGATGAACTTAGAACTGAGATCCCAGGGCTAGGAGTGGAGGAGCAGGCGCTCGGGCCGACAGGCTGCAGCGCCCACTTCTCGTTGCTGGGCTGTGTCCTGCCGGGCGACTGGCGGAGAGGTTGGGCAAAGTCCTCTGTCTGCAGAGCTCGCAGAAGCGCGTGGGCCGGACTCCTCGCGACCGCTGCAGGCCCGCTGCCCTCCTCCCAGCCCATCAGTGGACCAGACAGACCTGGGCCCCATTAAGGAGCCGTGAGGCATGGAGTCCTTTGGCTGGACTCGTTGCTGCCCCAAATGAAGCAGTTTCTGTTAAGAAGGAAGTGGGTGGATGTGGGGCAGCTGCCTCTGCCAGTGGAGGAGCCTCGCGGTGGGAGAGTCACTTCTGAGGTGAGAAGGTGAAGGGCTGTGGTGGGGTCCCGGCATTGTGTCTGGTGGGTGGACTGGCTGCCGGTCTGCTTCTGTGACCCGGCCCTCAACCCTGCTCCCCCTCAGCCTGGTGTTCCAGCCGTAGCTGTGCAGAAGCTGCCCTGGAGGTGGGTCACTCCCTCGGCTCTCAGCCGCATGTGCGCCCAGAGCACCCCACTCCTCCATTAAGACTTAATTCGGACATCTCCCCCTCCCCTGCCCCAGAAGGAGCTCGATTCCCTTCTTGGGGGTGTGACCCTGAAGAAGTCACATCGCCTCTCTGAGCTTGTTGCCCCTCCAGGAGGGTTCAGTGTGCTGCTTGCTCCCTAGTGCTCCTGGCCGGGTACCGCTCACGTAGGCGGCACTCAGTAAATGTAGTTAGTATCAGTTCTCAGGCTGTCGGTCAGTCACAGTTATTTATTGGGTGCCTGCTGCATGCCAGGCACTGCTCTACGTGCTGGGGGTACAGCCATTAACAAGACAGAGGGAAATCCTGCCCTGTGGGGCTGACACCATCGCAACCACAAGCCCTCCATGGTGCCGCCAGGCCACCCTGTCCCTCCCCTCCGTCATACATGGCCTGTCGTTGCTGGGTGTCACACACATCCACGCCCCGATGAGGTCACTCCAGTGGCCAGGGATGTCTGGGTTCTCAGGATCACAGTTGTTCTTTCCCCACTAGCTCCGCAGCTGCTAGGGTCCCACGCAACACCCCTGTGTCCTCGGCCCCGACGCACAGAGGCAGGCCTGCCCTGGCCCTGTCGCCCCTCACTCCTGCCCCTTTCTCAACCCCAACTCCAGGATGTGTTTCCCATCCATTTCTCTGTATTGAGTTCCGCCCTGTTCTTTTTTTGTCCCCCACCCCTGTATTAGTTTCCTATTGCTGTTGTAACAGGTTACCACGAACTTAGCCGTTTAAGACAACGCAAATATTTCCTCTTACAGTTCTGGATGTCAGAAGTCTGAAATGGGTGCACAGGGCTGTGTACCTTCTGGACACTGGGGGAGGCTCTGGGTTTTGCCTTTTCCAGCTCCTAGAGGCCACCTGCTTTCCTTGGCTCATGACCCCTTCCTCTGTCTTCAGAGCAGCAGTGTAGCAGCTCTCGGAACGTTCTTCCATGGTCATGGTCCCTCTGGCTGTCCTCTTCTGCCTCCTGATTCCACTAAGAACCCTCGTGATTCCATTGAAAGCCCACGCAGATAATCCAGGATCACTTCCCCATCTCAGGATCCTTAATCACATCTGTGAAGTCCCTTTTTGCCATGTGAGGTCACGTATTCACAGGTTCTGGGATTACGGTGTGGACATGTCTCGGGGCTGGTATTCTGTCCACCACACACAACCCCTCCCCCATACCCTTCTTAATCTATCTTTTCCTCTTGGTCCAAGGCTGAGGTCCCCCCATATTCATTCCCAAACACCCCTGTTCCTGGTGTCTAAGAAAAGGGGCTGGGGTAGGGAGGGAGGGAAAGGAGAGCCCAGGGCTCAGTAACGGTGCCGCCTGCCTGCCCTCCAGCCACACTGGCCTCCTGCTGTCGTGGTCCCACCTCAGGACTTCGTTCTGGCTCCTCCCTCTGCTCTCAGATGCTCTTCCCTCTGGCCGCCTCTGTTAATCCCCTCACCCCTGTGCGGCGCCCCCGCTTCCCCTTCCCTTGCCTCACTTGGTCTTTTCTCCATGACGCTGAGCCTCTTCTAACACGCCATGTAATTTCTCTGTTGTGTCTTGTTTTCCTGTCTGTCTCCCCTGCTGGAATTTAGCTCCACGAGAGCAGAGACTCCTCTGTCTCATCTACAGCCGTATTTTCGGGGCCTTGAATAGTGTCTGCATAGCAGGTGATCAAAAATACTTGTTGTATGAATGACTGTTGTACTGCAAAGAATTTGTGTGCTCTCTGTGACTCCCCCCTCAGGGCACGGACCATTTTTCCTCTCTGTGTTGTCGTCACTGTACACAGGGTGGGGCTGAGTAAATGCTAGAGTGAATAAAGTAGATGAAGTTCAGGTTTGGAGAGGCAGAAGAACTAAAGGTTGGTGGACCTGAGCGAAGGTGGAGGTGATGGCAGAGAACCCTGGTCCTTGAAGCTGGGGGTGAGTTGTGTCTGTAGGTGGGAATCTCAGATGCCCTGGGGCCATGCAGTTGGCCGGATGTGGTTTGGAAAGTGAGGGCAAACGCGGGGCTGGTGGCTCTGCCAGTAACACCCTCAGTGATCTCTAGGCAGCCCCTTCTCACTCGGGGCCTGGGTCCTACGTGGACCAACTACCCCGGCCACAGCTGCCCAGTTCCAAGCGCCTGGCCCAGGCACACCCTCCCCTCTTCCCAGCAAAAGGCGCCACTTCAGTTTTTGTACCTCCCCACTTGCCACTAAGCAGCGTCAGCTTCTCTTTTAGGAAAGCTCACCCCTTTGAACCCTCACAGAGGGCAGAGGGCTTTTTTTCCTTCTCCTTTTTTCACAGCTCTCAATAATGTGTATTTGTTCAGCCATGTTTTATGAGAAACTCCCAAAGTTCTGGTCGTCAGTGGCTTTGTTAACTGGGACAGACCCTGCAGAACTATCGCTTTGTCTCATTTTGGTGCAGATGTATACATGTCCCCACCTGGGATTCTCTCTTCTCCATCCCCAGGGTCCTGGCTCAGGCCTTGGGCTCTTGGCCTAGACTGTCCCCCAGCCTCCTCCCAGCTGCCCCGCCTCCAGCCTCTACTGCTCCAGTCCATCCCCCATCATGTTAGCTCCCTCTCCCCCCACCTTAAAGTCCCTCTGTGGCTCCCTCAGGATAAAGTCTGGCCATTATCGTGACATTGGTGGCTCTGCCAGCTTCTCCTGTCACATCACGTGGCACCATACGTGAATGTGGTCACAGGTCCCCAAGACCACCCTCAGCTTCTGTGATTTGCTGGAAGGACAGATCACAGCTCAGCAAAGCTGTTACAGTTACGGTTTATTACAGCAAAACCAAGACAGGTTAGAATCAGCAAGGGGAAAAGGTATTCCGGGCAGAGTCCAGGAGAGACCAGGTGGGAGCTTCCAGTTGTCTTCTCCCAGGGGAGTCACACAGACAGGGCTTGATCCTCCAGCAGCAGTGTGAGCACAGGCGGGACGTTGCCCACCAGGGAAGCCTTGCTGTCCGGGGTGGTTTTAGCTACAGTCATGCAGGCACCGTGTCACCTTCGTCATTCAGTCTCTAGCCCCCTCACAGGGCAAGCTGATGCTGTGTGGCCCAAGGCCCACTTTAGAGACACTCTGTCAGACAGGATGCTCCAAGGGCTTGGAGGTTCCCTCCCCAGAGCCGGGCAAGGGACAGTCCTTTCTTTGGAATGTGCAGGGTTCAGCCCTGCCCTGCGCACGTTCTCCCTCCAGCCCATGCCGACAGCGTACTCAGGCCCCAGGGCCACACCTGCTGGTCAGCCTCTCTCTGCCTCCACCCGGACCCTCCTCCCTGTCTCCGGGCTCACCCCTCGTCCTAAATCGCTCAGCTCAGGCATCCACTCCCACTACCTGTGACCCAGCCTTGCCCCTGCCTGCAGCCCTGGTAATGAAAGCCGACGTTTGCTGCGTCTCTGGCTGCCTTCCGGGTTTAGGTCATTTCCCTGGGCCTCACTCTCCTCGTTCGACAAATGGACCTGCTTTCAGGAATAAGTGAGCCATAACACACAGGGTGGGCTGGATCAGTACGTGTTCACCACTCTTAGTATGTCCCTGGCATCCGAGGTGTTGGAAACAGATGAGGCGTTTAATAAATAGAGAACCGTTAAACCAGACAAGGCCCCACGGGAGATTGTTTTTCTTGTGGTATAAAAAGCAAAGAACTTTCTATAAATGCTTTTCTGAAAAATTTTAGCTGCAGCTTATAAATAGCAGAAGCTCTCTCGAGTGAGGTCTTGAGAACTGAGACACGTGGGTGTAGCAGTTCGGATGCTTCTGGCTGCTGGTAGCAGATGCAGCTCGAGGTGGCTCTGCAGTGAGCCAGGGGGTGTGGGCGTCTCTCGAGCAAGAAGGGAACTGGTGCAGGGCCGGGCGCCGGTGGTCCCGGAGGCTAAGGCACTTGCTGTGGCGAGAGTGAAGAGGCTTTTCTCAGAAGCCCCCAGAAGAGCTTTGTAAAAAGGCCAGGGTCATGATCCCACCCCTGGAGAGAGACTGATATTGGTGGTCTGATCAGCTTACATTTTGAGTGCATGTCCCAGGAGGTGGTGGGTCGGAGGCAGCCAGTTGAGGTTGCTGGCTCAGACCAGGCAGACCCACCGGGAGGGCGGGTGGCCCCGGGCCCCTCTCCCCAGAAGCACATGGCTGCGTGGAGGAGACCGAACCAAACCAGGGGTCTCCGGTGGAAGGTGGAGGGGCAGCTGTGTAGGCAGAGGGAAGAGGAGACAGGACTGGCGGGTGCCTTCTCTGGGCCAGGCACGCGGCCCCTCAGTCGTGACCTTGTTTATTCTTCAGCGTGTGAGGGGAGTGTCCTCATTGCAGGTGGGAAAACAGGCACAGCGCGGTTCGGGAGCAGCCTGCGCCGGCACCCACAGCCGGGGAGCGGCAGGAGCAGAGTTCAAGCCCGGGCCTTTTCTTCATGCTTGGAGGCCAGCCTCGTGCCTGAGAACGAGGGGCCGCCTTGCAGCTGCTTTTAAATGGAAGGAAAATCAGCACATGAGGGTGTGGGGTGGAAGCTGGGGTGCAGAATAGCGGCCACACCCCCAAAGCAGGGCTGCTTGCCCTGTAAGCAGGATGGCGGGGGGTGCCCATTTGATGAAGTAGAGATGAAGAGGGCTTTTCGGTGCAGGGTGCAGGGGCGGTGCTCTAGGGCCCACCGTGGGGTGGAATTGCAGGTTACTTCCGTCTGAGCCTCTCCTCCCCCACCTGTGCGCTGGGGCCATCGTCCCGACGACCTCGACCTCGTAGGACGGGTGTGAAGTTGGCTGAGGCGGGGGTACGTAGCACAGTGCTGTCGGGGCTGGAGTCGGCTGCCCCAGAACCAGTCTCATTTCGACGCTGGAATGGGTCATGCAGCCTGAGGCCCGCTGAAGGGTGGCAGCTGACTGTGAGTTCGTGTTAAACTTGAGGTCAGCCACAACCTCCAGGTCTTTTTCCTGAGCACTTCACAGCTGGATTCACGCCCACCCCCGCCCACCCCCGGCCTCCCTTCCTTCCTCACCAGCTTCCAGAGGCTCGCCCCAGAGTGACAGTGCAGTGCTTGCCTGTATGTGGCACAGGCGACCGAGGTCATTAACACCCTCCCTCCGGACTCAGCCATGCTTCAGTCTTGTAGGGGCCACTCCCACTTTCCTGATGAGGGAGCTGAGTCTCAGGGAGCCCTAGGGAGTCACAGGGTCCCCCTTCATATCCGTCAGACACTTCTACTCCCCAACTGTATTCGTGTCCTATATGGCTGTTCTCACAAATTATCACAAACTTATTAGCAGCTTAAAACAATGTATATTTATTCTCTGTATTTATGGAGATCAGAGTCCAAAATCATTCTCACTGTGCTGAAATCAAGGAGAGCTGGTTCCTACTGGAGACTCCAGGGGAGATTCCGTTTCCTTGCCTTTTCCAGCTTCTAAAGGGCACCTGCATTCCTTGGCTTATGGCACCTTCCTCCATCTCCAAGTTAAAACTGCATTACTCCAGTCTCTGCTTCCATCTTCCGGTGGTCTCTTCTCTAGTCAAATCTCTCTCTGCCTCCATTTTATAAGGACACTCATGGTGACATTTAGGGCCCACTGTTTAACCCAGGATTATCTCCCCGTTTCAAGATCCTTAATCACATCTGAAAATTCCTTCTGCCGCATACGGTAGTATATTCCCGGCTTCCAGGGAGTAGGACATGGGTGTCTTTATATTTTTATATGTATAAATTTATTTATTTATTTATTTGTCTTTGGCTGCGTTGGGTCTTCGTTGCTGCGCGCAGGCTTTCTCTAGTTGCAGTGAGCGGGGGCTACTCTTTGTTGCGGTGCGCGGGCTTCTCATTGCGGTGGCTTCTCTTGTTGCGGAGCACGGGCTCTAGGTGTGCGAGCTTCTGTAATTGTGGCTCGCGGGCTCTAGAGCGCAGGCTCAGTAGTTGTGGTGCACGGGCTTAGTTGCTCCGCGGCAGGGGGGATCTTCCCAGACCAGGGCTCGAACCTGTGTTCCCTGCATTGGCAGGAGGATTCTTAACCACTGCGCCACCAGGGAAGTCCGACATGGGTGTCTTTAGAGCAGCACATCTTTGGTCCTGACCTGGCATGGTGTTACTTACACATGCCGGCTCCCCTGCTTCCTTCAGCCCAGCCGGTGGCGTCCAGCCCCTCCCCACACCCAGGTCACCTTTGGGGCAAGACAAGGTGTGACTGAGCACCAGCCTAGGGGGGTTTGTTCAATTCAGTCACCCTGTCTATCCCGCTCCAACTGTGATTCTAGAATCTGGCTACACAAGGTCCTGGTTCTTCAGAGTATATTTACACCCTGTAATATGAAGGTCTCTTTCAAAAACCAAGCTTATCCATTATGTGTCTATTATACAGATGGAATGAACATTTGGAAGCTACTGCAAATTAGCAAGGAGACCATCCACCTGTAGTCCCACCAGCCAAAGACAGCCCCCAGTCACATGTCAGTGTATTTCTTTGCAACCCTCTTGGTCCAGAGTAGTTCTGTTTTTCCACAGCTAAGATCACACTGCACTGGTAAACTTGCATCCTGCTTCCCTTTGTCGTCGTTCCCTGCATTTCTTTAATATAGTTAGAGGCCGTGTCAGTGGGTATAATGCAGATCTTCCCTTATATCTGATACCTAATTGATCCCCTAAGTCGGTGCAGGGAAATGCCCTGTCATCTGGTGCCCATGCTGGGTGAGGAGCTTCACGGATCAGGCCCATGGCCTGGGGTCAGCTCCTGGGAGGTCACCGCAGCCCTCTGAGCCCAGTTTCCTCATCTTGGATGTAGAGACATAACCCCCTGCCGCCAGACAGTAGTGAGAGAACGTGTCTGTGAGCAGCTGCCTGATGGTTGATGCTCAGCGTGTGGTCACTCACGCCCACTGACCTTTTCCTCTCCAAGTCACCTTTGACTTTCCAGCTAACAGATGGCTCTGCTCAGGGCTTTTTGAGTTAGAAATTACGGAACTCCGTCAGCTGAAACTGAGCAGGGGCGTGCTGGCTCATGGAGCTTCTGAGGAAGACAGAGTGGGGCTGGTGAGCAGGACTGGATTTTCTGGGGCTCTCGCGCCCTCTCCCCCTCCCTCTTTCCTGTGCTCTCTCTGGTGGCAGCTCATCATCTCCCGGTGCTCATCCTCTGTGCCCTGCACCTGCAGGTGGAGGAGGCCCCTCTAGCACCTGGAGAGAAACCCGGGGGAGATCTCTTGGCCGACTCGCGTCTCCGTGTCCCCTTGAACCAGTCTCTGCGGCCGGGAGCGCCAAGTGCTCTGGTTGAGCACTCAGGTCTCATGCCCACCCCTGAGGTAGAAGGAGGGCGAGGGACTGCACCAACATGCCCTCCATCCTCCTAAATGGTGTGGGGTGTGCGCAGAGGGGGCCTTTGGCACCCAAAGCCCTGGCGTACGGCTCAGCTTCCCGGGGCCCGTCTCCCTGTGAGGTCCAGAAGGGCACGTGGGGGGTAGCACTGTGCCTAATCAGCCTACCCCCACCCACTTGCAGTCAGCAGGGAGGCCTGCGGAGCATGTCCCAAAGGTGCTTGTATGCCTCTAGCCCCGCTCGCCAGAAGCGCCTCGAATCTGACCTCCTCCTCGGGCTGAGGTCGGTTCAGGCGCCCGCTCTTCGGCCTTCCCCTCCTTGGCAGCAGGGCTCCCACTGTTGCTGGCCGTGGCCGTGAGCGGCCCAGGCACCTCCAGCTCCTAGTGCCTGACCCCCAGGACAGGCTGTGCGTCCCAATCCTTCTTTCCTAGTTGGGCAGGCTGGTTAGGCTACACATTGAGAGGAGGAATGGTGGCTGCTTAGTCAGAAGTATCGAGTCCTGCCGCCCTGCCGACGGCTGCGTCGTGCCGCTGAGGTTGCCCTTCCAAAACTGCCGTCTGATCATGTCACTTCCTCTGCTTTAAAAAATCTTTCCAAGGTTGCAGACACCGGTGGATTTGCTTTGGGAGCCGGAGTAGCTGCTGCCACCAGAGTCTGGAGCCATGAGCGGGTTTAATTTTGGAGGCACTGGGGCCCCCACAGGCGGGTTCACCTTTGGCGCCGCAAAGACAGCAACAACCACGCCTGCTACGGGGTTTTCTTTCTCCACGTCTGGCACCGGCGGGTTTAATTTTGGGACTCCCTCCCAGCCAGCTGCAAGCACCCCTTCGACCAGCCTGTTCTCACTCACCACCCAGGCTCCGGTGACACAGACCCCAGGATTCAGTTTTGGAACCACAACTCCTGCAGCAGGAGCAACCGGATTTTCCTTAGGCATCAACAGCCCGAAGCTAAACGTGAGCGGCGCAGCCGCCACCCCGGCCACGACGCAGTCCGGTGGCTTTGGGCTCGGCGGCAGCACCCTCACCAATGCCATCTCGAGCGCCGTCACGTCAGCCCAGGGCACAGCGCCCACCGGCTTCGTGTTTGGCTCTACCGCCACGTCTGCTGCTCCGTCCACCACACCTGGTGGCTTCTCGTTCACGGGTGGAAGCGCGTCCCAGACCGGGACCTCCGGCTTCAACATTGGCTCCATGGGGAGTTCGGCCCAGCCCACGGCCCTCACCGGGCTGCCCTTCACGCCGGCCACGCCGGCGGCCACTGGAGCAGGGGCCACACAGCCAGCTGCTTCCGCACCCGCCGCCACCACCAGTGCCGGGCCCTCGCTCTTTGCCTCGCTTGCAACCGCTACAACCTCGTCTGCTGCCACCGGGCTCTCCCTTTGTGCCCCAGCCACCACGGCGGGAACGCCCGGAGTGGGGACGTTGGGCTTCAGCCTGAAGGCCCCCGGAGCAGCTTCCACCACCTCCACGGCGACCACCACCACCACCACCACCGCCACCACCGGCTTCTCCTTGAATATAAAACCACTGGCTCCAGCCGGGATCCCCAGCAACACAGTGGCCTCCGGGACCGCCCCAGCTGGCCCCAGTGCAGCCACCGGGGTGTCCGCCAGCCCCGCGATGACCTACGCCCAGCTGGAGAGTCTGATCAACAAGTGGAGCCTGGAGCTGGAGGACCAGGAGCGGCACTTCCTACAGCAGGCCACGCAGGTCAACGCGTGGGACCGCACGCTGATCGAGAACGGGGAGAAGATCACCACCCTCCACCGCGAGGTCGAGAAGGTGAAGCTGGACCAGAAGAGGCTGGACCAGGAGCTCGACTTCATCCTGTCTCAGCAGAAGGAGCTGGAGGACCTGCTGAGCCCGCTGGAGGAGTCGGTCAAGGAGCAGAGCGGGACGGTGTACCTGCAGCACGCCGACGAGGAGCGCGAGAAGACCTACAAGCTGGCCGAGAACATCGACGCGCAGCTGAAGCGCATGGCCCAGGACCTCAAGGACATCATCGAGCATCTGAACACGTCGGGGGGCCCCGCCGACACCAGCGACCCTCTGCAGCAGATCTGCAAGATCCTCAACGCGCACATGGACTCGCTGCAGTGGATCGACCAGAACTCGGCCCTGCTGCAGAGGAAGGTGGAGGAGGTGACCAAGGTGTGCGAGGGCCGCCGCAAGGAGCAGGAGCGCAGCTTCCGCATCACCTTCGACTGAGCCGGCTGCCCCGGGGGTGCACCGCGGGGCTGGGGACGTGCAGTTACTGTCCCGTTTGGGGCTTGCAGTGAAATACATGTTTGTTTGTTTCCTTCTTTCAAACAGTCGTGCTGTTGAGAGAACTGTTCTGTGGTTTGACTTTCCACCTTAGCGAATGGAAAGGATTCTCGGCGCTCCGGTCCAGGCAGCAGCCTCGCAGGTGTGGTTTCTGTGTGTCCTAGACTCTCTCCATCTACTACAACCACCCACCTCCAAGAGCTGGAGAAGCACTGAGCCGCCTGAGAACCGCTTGTCTCCCAGCCGGGGTGCCACGCGGCCACTCTGTCCAACATACAGTCATAGGTGCAGGGAGGAAAGACTACGGTTGAAGAATCTCCATCCTCAAGGAGCCAGCAGCCTGGTCTAAGAGTAACCAGTATAGAGAAGTGACTTGTGAATGGAAGGGACAGTGGGACATAGAATTCCAAAGGAGGAAAGAGAGGTCAGATGAGGGACTTGAATGAGGTGTTGAGAAAAGATGTCTCACCGTGCCTGGCTGACACACCTCCTTGTCCTTGTCCCCTAATCTCAGGCTTCACCTCCTCCGGGAAGGCCTCTCAGCCACCCTGAAGCTGGGTCAGGGAGCCGTCCTGCATCTTGCGGGCCCCACACCACACCGAGCTCGCGAGCTCACATCTTCGGTTACACTCGTCACACTGTATTGTGCCGACTGTTTACTTCTCTGCCTCGCCATTGGGTTGTGAGCCCCTGTGGGCAGGGACTGTTTCTTGTTCCCCTTGTGTCCTCGGCACAGTTCCTGTCACACTTGTCAAACAGATGAACAGTAGAGATGAAAACCAGCATAAAACATTAGTCCACAGAATGCCTGCTGAAGTGGCCAGGGTGCCAGAGGTGGCCTCAGACTTGATTCTGAACCTCCCAAAGCCAAAGCAAACCTAGTCAGTTGCAGTGAGATCCACGGTGTCCAGAAGGCAGAAGCCAGCCAGCTGTATCCCAGGTGTCTTTTGTATTTGTCTTTACACTCTGCTGCACTCTCTGAAATACCTACGGCCCGTCTGTTGCTTTTCTAAATAAAGTTTATAGTGGAATAAAAAAGCTGCTGTTAATGTGGATAACTTAGAAGAAGTTTGGGAAAAGAGCAGGTTCCAGATCAAGTGGGATGCCATTTGTCTGAAACTCAGAAGCAAGCAAACCTAAATGCACTGCCGAGGCGTGCGTACACGTACATACACACGCTGTTCACAACGTGGGTTCCTCTGGTGCTGATGGCAGGAGAGGAGCAGGTGGGGAAACCCGTTATTGCTGGGTCATGTCTTCCAGTACATGGAAATGTCCAGTCATCTGTCACCACCCCCAAGGCGTGTCATCAGCAGCATTCCTCTCCCTGTTACCTGGGGCTGGCCGGAGGGTTCTAGTTGTGCTTCAACATGGGCAACAGGTAAAGCTGGGCTGCAGCTTTGTGTTGGGTGATTTCCGGATACTGGCCTGATGTCCTCCCTCTGACCCTGGCCCCCGTGGGCGCTAGTGATGCCAAGCGCTCAGATCTTGCTCCTGGTGCAGGGCATTGCAAGTCTGCCCTCCAGCCTCCCTCCGCCTGTGCCACACTAAGCCGTGTTTTGCCTAAGGAGGGCCCAAGGACACTGGACATGTATGGGCCAGTTTCCCAAAGTCATGATCATGAGTCATTTCCTCAGGCCATCTTGGGCTTCTAAGAACCACTGTCCCATCCAAGCAGAAGCCATGGAAGAGGGAGGGGAATGAGCTAGAGGAGGGAGACCCCGGCAACCCCAGTTGCTTCTCTCCGAAGGCTCCGGCCCCTGCAGCAGTGGCCCTTTGTGCCATCTGTGAGCCGTGACTTCATCCAGGACCCATATCCGACTCCCTCACTTGAGGTGAGGAGAGATGGGGAGGCCTTGAGTCCCCTTAGAAAGTAGAAAGTGTTTTACCTACATGTATTCATTCAGCATCCATCTTTAGAGCACCTGCTACCTACCAGATCCTGATCTAGCATTGGGGTTTCAAAAATGGAGCGCTAATTCTCTGTGCATGAGGTCACTGGCAGGGGCCACACAATCTCTATAAGAACAAAAAAATTCCTTGAGCTTGCATTTCCAATGCATATACCTATTACTTTGCGTATTAAACATTAGTGGAGAGCTTAACTGCTTTCTTATAGTTTTGTTTTGTTTTTGTGGTACGCGGGCCTCTCACCTCTCACTGTTGTGGCCTCTCCCATTGCGGAGCACAGGCTCCGGACGCGCAGGCTCAGCGGCCATGGCTCACGGGCCCAGCCGCTCCGCGGCATGTGGGATCCTCCCGGACCGGGGCACGAACCCGCGTCCCCTGCATCGGCAGGCGGACTCTCAACCACTGCGCCACCAGGGAAACCCAGTTGTATTTTTTTTTTAATAAAAACAAATTGAAGTTCTAATATTTTCCTCCCACACCCCAAGGGATCTCGGGCACCCCACTTTGAAGAACACAAGCGTTTATAATTAATCGACACAACAGCCGTGCCAGAGTGGGGGCTCCAGTGCTTGGGCACCATGGAGGGAATGGCTCCAGCGGCTTCCTGGCGGAGCCAGGAGTGTTTCCAAGATTGCAACAGGGTCAGCAGCTGCCTGGGTACCACCCCACGGATGCTGGCTCCATTGTAATTGCAGTTTCCCTTCCCAGGAAGAAAACAGATGCATTTCCTTGTCAGCCCAGACAAATGGCCTCTCCTTAAGTTCCTCGTCATTAATTAACATGAAGACAAGCGTGGTGACTAAATTCAGAGTCTGAGGCTTTTCAAGGTGAATCTCTCCCTCAGTAAGCTGGTACGGCATTTCTTCTCCCTTTTGAGGGGTAAGAGTGGCGACTGTGGGTTTATGCTTACAGCTCGCTTTTCATCTCCAAGACACCCTCAAACAACCGCCTCCGTTACGGCCCGGCCCTTTCCCCAGGGTGATGCCTCTGCCCCATCTGGCACAGGTGGGCATCAAAGAGTCAGATGTTTGAAACAACCAGAGATTTCCAGAGGTCGAGCAGCCTTGATCTCCAAAGGGAAGTTGCAGCAAATGAGTCTCAAGCAGTGGCGTGCTGGTAGCAGTCAGCCCTCCAGGGTCAGGGAAAGCCCTGACCCATAGCATATGCCCATGCCCGTGGCGTAAGTTCTCCCACTATGGCTGATTTCAAGCCACCAAGGTGAAGTCACCAAACACAGATTTGGGAAATTGACACACACTGTGTAGATGCAACTAATCCACCTCGAGAGTATATATGTAATAGTAAAAGGTAGTCAGATAATTAAGGGATGAATTTTGAGTATTATCTTTGTTTTTAATAAAATTAATTGTAAATATTTTTTTTTTAATTTTTTTTTTTGCGGTACGTGGGCCTCTCACTGTTGTGGCCTCTCCCGTTGCGGAGCACAGGCTCCGGACGCGCAGGCTCAGCGGCCACGGCTCACGGGCCCAGCCGCTCTGCGGCACGTGGGATCTTCCCGGACCGGGGCACGAACCCGCATCCCCTGCATCGGCAGGCGGACTCTCAACCACTGCACCACCAGGGAAGCCCTTAATTCTTTAATAATGGCTTGCAAAGCAAAACCAAAAAAGAGATCCGAAAATTAAATGGTCAGCTCTCGTGAATAGGTGTGAGCCAGCTCCAGCACACCACTGCTCCCAAGGTTTTCAATCGACCTCAAAATTGCCTCGGTGCTTTAAAAGTCCACCCTCAGACCAGCAGCTCTCTGCAGAACTTCCCAGGAACAAAATCCCTCACCCTCAGAAGTCAGGTGTGCTTGTGGACACCAGCCAACCCCCAGCCAGACCTAAATGTCCTGAGCTGCCCCTGGGCCTGTCCCACAGCCCTCACACACCTTGGCACTGGTCACTTCACAGTCTGGAGACCCACCTGGGCAATGCCCACACCTCACCTCCAGACACCGTCCTGGTTCAACCCCATGACCTGCTGAGATTTCCCCGAGGCAGAGCCCAGGTGTGCTGCTCTGCTAGGCTCAGGCCTAGCCTGGGGCCATGGGGCCACATCAGACCCCACCCCTGGGTTCTAAGAACATAGACCCCCAAATCCACTGAACTGAAAGTGACACTTCCTGACAAAGATACTCAGTATCACTCAGATGCAGTGTGGGCTCTGTGGATGTTGATTCAAACCAACTGTTAAAAGAAAACAAAGTTTTGATGGGACTTCCCTGGTGGTCCAGTGGTTGAGACTACACGCTCCCAGTGCAGGGGACACAGGTTCGATCCCTGGTCGGGGAACTAAGATCCTGCATGCCGCATGGCGTGGCCCGAAGGAAAAAAAAAAAACACGTTTTGAGATAATCGGGGAAGTGTAAGCATTGATTTAATATCATTTTTAAATGTGATAATGGTATTGGAGTTTTATTTTTGAAAAAGCAAATAAGTTCTTATCTTTTTAAAATTAATTTTTATTGGAGTAGAGTTGATTTACACTGTTGTGTTATTTTCTGCTGTACAGCAAAGTGAATCAGTTATACATATACATAAATCCACTCTTTTAGATTCTATTCACATATATGTCACTACAGAGTACAGAGTAGAGTTCCCTGTGCCGTACAGTAGGTCCTTATTAGTTATCTATTTTATATATAGCAGTGTATCTATGTCAGTCCCAAGCTCGCAATTTATCCCTCCCACCAAGTTCTGTTCCTTTAGCGCAGAGGTTGGCACACTGTGACCCCACTTCCCGTTTTTGTAAGTAAAGTTTTGTTGGGAACACGTTCACACCCATCCATTGACATGCTGTGACTGCTGGGAAGACAGAGTTGAGTAGGCGAGGTGGAGACCACATGGCCCCAAAGCCTCAAATGTTTATAGCAAAAGTTTGCCAACTTCTGTCTTACAGAAACATCCTCAAGTACTCACCCACAAAAATGATAATATGCCTGGGGTTTGCTGTAAAATAATCCGTGGGGGAGGGAGAAAGTGTAAATGAAACAAGATAAGGCTATGAGGCGATGAACGCACCTGGCTTCATCATCCTAGTCTGATTTTACGTCTGTTTGAAATTTTCTGTAATAAAAAGCTTTCGAGAAGGGGGCATCTGCGCTCCACAGCCTCCCGACTGCTCTGACCCCACACCAGGACCCTGGCATCTCTGGTCTAACAAGGGAATCGGGACAGAGCCAGCACCACTCAGCCCGGTTTCGCACACGCCCAGCGATGACTTCCGTCCCGGGCTAACCAGAGAGGCCATGGGCGCTGAGAGAGCCCGCCAGAGCCAGCCATGCAGTGAGTGCCCGTCAGAGCCCTGGGGTTCTGGAAGCTGGGGAAGGAGGGGCGAGGGGGCCCCTGTCTGGGGCTCAGGCCAGAGATCAGGGCCTCAAGTAGGTCTGTCCTCGGCCCTCTGCACCCCTCGCCATCCAGGTCTGGACCCCCGACTTCTGCCTGGGGCCCTTGGCATCCCCTGGGTAGGCCCTGCCCTCCTCTGAGACTCGGTGAAAGGTTTTTTTTTTTTTTTTTTTGGTTTTTTTGTTGTTGTTGTTGTACGCGGGCCTCTCACTGCTGCGGCCTCTCCCGTTGCGGAGCACAGGCTCCGGACGCGCAGGCTCAGCGGCCATGGCTCACGGGCTTAGTTGCTCCGCGGCACGTGGGATCTTCCCGGACCGGGGCACGAACCCGTGTCTCCTGCATCGGCAGGCGGACTCTCAACCACTGCGCCACCAGGGAAGCCCTCGGTGAAAGTTTTAATACTGACCACTCAGGGTCTTTGGACTGACTCAGAGGAAGGAATATAAGTAAGGCTCTAGCCCTGTCTGTTGCTGATCTCTGTGGCCACCACCACTAGTAGCTGCCCTAAGGGGCCACAGAGGCCCCCACCCGGGGAGGGGGGAGCGGGGCCAGGTCTCTGGCTGCTTCAGATGTGACCTAACCCCATTAGAACTGTCATTGTGGTTCTAGAAGCCAGCCAAATAAGGTAGGGTTTTCTCCCCAGAGACAGTTTTTACCTGAAAGGGTTGAAAAAGCCCCAGGTCTTTCCCACCATCCGCCCCCACCCTCAGTTCTCGCTGTGTGTCCTGTACCTCCTACTCACAAGCTTAGGAAACCTAACCTAATCCAAACCACTCTTTCTCATGACCCTGATGCGTAACCCTAATACCCTAAATTCAACCCTAACACCAATCTCTGATTTTATCAGGAGTGAGTCTGGAAGATCCAGTTATCTCTACCAAAGCAACCCCCAAGTTACTCATAATCTCTTAACCCCCAGACAACCTTTGGTGTATGGCCTTCCAGCATTTCTTTTCCTGCCAACTGTACCGCGGACCATATCTGGCCGCCCTTGGGTGTTCCACCCAACGTCAGCCAAACCCTAGCCCCGTGCTTCTCAGCCTCCCCTTCCCCTGGGAGTGGTTGGCGATGTCTGTCGACATCTGTAGCTGTTAAGCCTTGAGGGGCAAGTGCTACCGGCATCTAGTGGGCAGAGGCCAGTGATGCTGCTCAGCCTCCTACAATGCCCAGGACCTTCCTCACAAAAGCGGTCCCACCTGCGCAGCACCGAGACGGAGAGCCCCCGCCCGGGCCCCGGGCCCCGGTCCACGAGCCTGAGCTGGCCAGGTGGTAACCATCCTGGAGCCGGGCTGCTGGGATCAAACACAGGTTCTGCCCCTTCTGAGCTGGTGCCTGATCTGGGCCCCAGTTTTCTCCACTGTAACATGGGGACAGCTCAACCCACCCTGTCCGAGTGAGTGGTCACCGGAGTCAGTGAAGTAGGACGCGTAGCGTGTGGGGCACGCAGTGCTCAGCAGGACCCACCGTCACTATATCAGCACCCAGGAGACCGGCAGGCCTGGCCCGCGCAGACTCCGTGAGGCCTGCTCGCCTCCCCACCTGACTCCTTGCGTGGGGTCTCTGGGGTACGGCTGCACGCCTTCCACAGAGTCCGGGGGGCGGACTGGGCGTGTGCCCGCAGCCGGGGGGACTGGGAACAGAGACCCTTTGCGGGAGAGACCAGGGGGTCAACCCAGGGGCCCCGGGAGGGCCCCCCCAGATGCTCTGCGGACCAACATCCCTTGCCCGGACACACCCCGGGAGCCCCTTGGCTCTGCTGCCTCCATCCCTTCCTGCTTCCATGTTCTTGCCGCCCCCTTCCTCTGTGTGGGACGTGGCCATGAGGCGTAGAGCAGAGGGGCCTCCGGGAAGGGGGCGGGGTGGGGGTAAGGACCTGGGATCAGGTGGCCTCCCAGCTCCGCCGTCTCCCACCGTGGGGCCCCGGGCAAGTGCCTTCCCCGCCGCGGGCCAGGTTCCCCTCCCTCATGAGGTGTGTAAGGTCCTGAGGAGATGGCACGCCAACCCTCCGCGTCATTGTGAATGAAGCAGGCGGGGTCTGCGATGGGAAGGCCTGCCGCCAGCTCTGAGGCCTGTGCAAGGCCTGGGGTCCGCCCCTGCCCGGCCCCTGGCCACCTCTGAGCCTCCGATTCCTCCTCTACCCAGGGCAGAGCTCTGAGCGCAGGCCACCTCAGAGAGCGGCAACCCTCTCGCCGCTGGTTTTTGCTGACTTGCCCTTGGCTTTCTCTCAGTGTCCGGCTCACTGATTTTGTTTCCTTCTTGGCCACTGCCTCCCCACCCCCATCAGATGTTTTCTGACTTACTGGTATGCACCCCCCCCCCCAACCCCGTGCCTCCGTCAAACCACATCCCTCTTTGATTTACTGTTTGGATTTTCCCAACTGGTTGCTGCAGAGGACCTGCCGCCCTCTGGCTCTCCTCCTCCTCCTCCTCACCACTCGCCTGGTGCTCTCTCCTCCAACCCCAAGAAAAATCCCCAAGATTGCCTCTCCCCACCCCCTTCAAAGGACCCACCATGTGTCCCCTTGGCTAAAGCCCCGAAGCCATGAGCCAGGCAGGGGCTCCTTGGAGCCGGGTCACCCTGTCCTCACTGCCTGCCCCTCGCCCCTTCAGAGAAAAGGGCCCACGGACAGCAGGTGGCGATGGCCAAGGCCAGGGAGAGAGACAGAAGCACTGGACAGTTTCTCCGAGGTGCCCGCCCGCCGAAGCCCTAGCCTGAGCCGTCACGGTGGCTCTCAGCGCAGGGGGGACGGGCTCCTTGTGCGGGGGGGCTGGGGTTGAAGGGGCCTTCACTGAATCCCTGTAGCACCCCCGCGGTGGCAGCAGCTGGCATTTCCTAAGAAGCAGCTTCTAGTACTGACCCGGCTGCTGTTCCCAGGGCCCCGACCTGGATTCACTGCCTACTCTAACCAGCACAGGAGCGGCCCCCCCTTGACAGATGACACCAGAGCCAAAGAGAGGGGAAGGCCTTCTCCAAGTCCCCCGCTGGCAGGTGCCAGACTCAGGACCCAGGCAGGCTGGCCCAGAGCTCGCGCCACCGGCCACGGCCACCAGCTGCTGCCTGCGAGTCCCCTGCTGTGCCCGTTTCACTGAGCTCAGTGCGGCCGCGTGGTGGGGGCCAGCGAGGGCCCTCCAGAGCACAGGGACGGCTGACACAGAGAAGGCCTCAGAGGCTGTCGCAGGGCACACGCAGTCCCACGGCCAGAGGCCGCCTTTCCCCCCCTGCTCTGAGAATGAAAGAGGCGGAGAGGGCAGAGGAGAGGGCAGACACAGGGGCCCTGCGATCAGATCGGGGGGACCAAGGGCTCGGGCAGGCCAGACTGATTTGCTTCCTCCCGACCCCTTCCCCCTCCGCCGTGCCCCCTCCAGCCTCAACTAGGCTCTGAGCATCTGACCCACCGCCCGCCCCCGGGAAAGGAGTTTCATTTCCCACAGCTCGATTTCCCAAAAGGGAGGGGAGGGCGGGGCTCGGCTCGGTTTAAGGACCGAGAGGAGCGGGGACTGGGCAGACAGGCGGAGGGGACAGAGGAGAGAGGAGGTGCTGCTGCCTGCGGAGGCCGAGGTAGCGAGGAGGCTGCAGAGAAACTGGGCCCCACGGAAACAGACGGGGAGACAGGGCTGAGCAGGGCAGATAAGGGAGAAACAGGGAGACCCAGAGGAGGTGAGCGAGAGAGGGGACAGAGAAGAGAGACAGGAGAGGAGGAGGGCAGACAGGTGAGCAGAGACCAGGAGCCGGCTAGCCCGGGATCAGGGGATGCACACGTCTAGAGAGACCAGGGCCATAGTGGGGAGGGCTGAGGTGGGCGCGGGGCAGCCCACAGCGGGCCAGGCTTGGGGGGGACACAGGCTCCTGTCACAGTGGCCCTGCTTCCCCTCCAACCCAGACAACGTCTCCCCCAGAGAGACATGGACTCCTTGGGTAAGTAAGCCAGGGAGGGGTCAGAACCCGCTTTTCTGTCCCCACGTCCCCGCTGACCTGCCCGCTGACCCTGTCCTTCTTGCCCCCAGCCTGGCGCCTCCTCGCCCTGGTCCCCGTCCTCCTCAGCCTGGCGGCCTCCCTGGACTGGCAAACTGCCCAGAGCCACGACCCCTTCGAGAAGTGCATGAGGGACCCCGACCATGAGCAGCTGCTCAGAGTCGTGACCTTGGGCCTCGGTCGGACCTCGAAGCCCCAGAGGGTGACTGTGGTTGGTGCGGGCGTGGCTGGGTTGCTGGCCGCAAAGGTGCTCAGCGATGCTGGCCACAAGGTGAGAAGTGCTGCTTGCTGTCTACCTTGAGTCTTTCCTGCTGCGGCTGGGAGTCCCGGCCGCGTCCCTCTTGAGGGGTGGGGGTGATGGGAGGCGGAGAGAGGGCGCTATGCTTTCCTCGTGGTCTGGGGAGCGAGGCCTGGAACCCTCTGCTCTAACGTGAAACGCAGAGGGAACGTGTGTCTGTGCTGAGGGGCCTGTGACTTTCCCTGCCCCACTCTCATCCTGGAGGAAAGTCCCTTGAAACCTCCTCCGACTTCCTGGGGGGAGTTTGTGTTGGTGGAGATGGAAACTCCACGCAAGGGGAAGTGCCCCCTGAAGTCTAACCACTGTCCCCCTCACTGAAATCCAAGAATGAGTACGGGCCACGCCAGTGGCTTCAGTGCACGCAAGAAGTCTCCCCACTCCCTGAGCTGGGAAGTCCCTCTGAAGTCTGGCCAGCGGCCTTTCTGCTGCAGTCTGGAAATTGTCACATCGTACACGTTCACTGTGACCTTGTGTTCTCCCGCCAGCCCCTCCCACCTCCCCATAAAAAAAGATCCTTCTTTCCTCTCCATCTGTGCTGCTGTGGGGATGGAAGGGTGGGGGGTTGGGGGGCGGGGACTGCGACAGGGCGGAGAGGGGGAGTCAGTGGGAGGGGCTAAGCACCTGCTTCCTGCCCATCGTCCCTCAGGTCACCGTCCTGGAGGCAGACAACAGGATTGGGGGCCGGATCTTCACCTACCGGGACCAGAAGACCGGCTGGATTGGGGAGCTGGGAGCCATGCGCATGCCCAGCTCGCACAGGTGGGGCCTGACCTGGGGGCCAGGCAGGCACCGGGCCACCCCAGCCCCTCCCTCTGAGCCCAGTCTCAGCCAGATCCCCAACTCAGTCACTGCTCCAGTGCCAGCGCGAACCTCGACTCTGACCCCAAACCTGGCGCCCCAGTCGAGTCAGGCCTAGACCCAGCCTCCAGCTCTGACCTTTTCCTCACTGACGTTTCCAGGCCTCCCGGCTCCAGCCCCACCACGGAACCCCTGAAGTGCTCAGGCCACTGCGTCCAGCCCTTCCAGACCCCCAGCTCTACCTTCCCCGACCCTGGTCCTTTCCCCATGCCCAGCTCCCACCCCCACCCAACACAGCTCTGTCCCCATGCCTACTTGATCCCCAGTGAGAGCGACCTCCCCCTCCAAACCCGGTCCTGACGTGCTGCCGCCCTCAGCCTTCCAGCCTTGTTCCCCTTTCATTCCCGCCCCTGACACTGACGACCCCCAGCCTAGCCCGGCTCCAGCCTCGTGCCCAGCCCCAAGCCCCGCCCCCAGCTGCCCCACCCACCCCCTTCCCTTCTCCAAGCCCCGCCCCCAGCTGCCCCACCCACCCCCTTCCCTTCTCCAAGCCCCACTGGGGAGAGGGGCCCCCGCCTCCCCCGCCCGACCCTCGCCAGCGGCTCCCACTCCCTCAGGATCCTCCACGAGCTCTGCAAGCGCCTGGGACTCAATCTGACCAAATTCACCCAGTACGACAAGAACACGTGGGTGGAGGTGAATGCGGTGAAGCTGCGGAACTACGTGGTGGAGAAGATGCCTGAGAAGCTGGGCTACAAGCTGCATCCCAAGGAGAAGGGCCTCTCGCCCGAAGAAATCTACCAGATGGCTCTCAACAGGGTAGGCGCGTCCGCGAGCCCTGCAGCCCCGTCGCCCCGCCCCTGGCCTCCGCGCTGTGCCGTCCCGTGCCCTTCCCTGCCCCTGGCCTAGCCTTCCTTTTCCCATTCCTTCTGGTCTCCCATCACTGGCTCTTCCACCTTTAGTTTCCCCGTAAGCCCTGCTGATCCCCATCTCCCATCCCCTTCTCGCTCACACACTAGCCGGGACAACCTCACCTCTCTACACCTTTGGGTACTTTTGTTGGCTTGTTTTGGTTTTTTTTAGGCTGCGTCATTCCGCCCGTGGCATGTGGGATCTTAGTTCCCCCGACTAGGCATTGAATCCATGCCCCCTACGTTGGGAGCTCAGAGTCTTAACCCCCGGACCGCCAGGGAAGTCTACTCTACACCTTTGCTTTAAACTATGCTCTGTGGGCTTATGTTTTCCAAGTCCATCTCCTGAGACCCAGACCTATGTCTGTCTCCCCCTGGCCATCCCTCCCCCAGGACCCTCCAGCTCCCACTGAGCTCGGCGGCAGCTTCCCTGAACCCGCTCAGATTCCTGGGTTCCCCACCTCACGACAGTGCCATCGTCACCACCCCCAGTCACAAAGCGGAACTCCAGGGGCCTTCCTCGCTTCCTGCCTTCCCTGTCAGGCCCCAGCTCCATCCGTCCTGCCCCCGACTGTCTCACACTGTTCCTACCTCTCTGTCCCCCCAGCTCCAGCCCCAGCTCAGGCCTGGACCGCTCCCTGCAGCCTCACCCTGGCCCACCCTGCTCATAGCCCCCTGGGCTCCCTAGCGCCTCAGCCTCAGTTTGAAGCCCTGAGCAGTCTGGTCTCTCCCACTCCTTTAGCCCCATCTTCTCTCCAAGAAATTTTTATTGCCCACCCCAAACTCTCATGGTGGCCCAAACACCTTCAGCTCCGTACTCCTTCGTATGCACTATGCTTGCCCGCCGTCCCACACCCGTGCCACTTGACCCTGCCTGGAAGGCCTTTTCCTTGTCCCACCCAGGGAACCCTTTTCATCCCTCAAGAACCAGCTCCAGTGTCCCCTCCTCCAGGCAGCCTTCCCTGATGCCCTCAGGGAGGAGCCAGCCTAAGCCTCCTATGGGAGCTCCTAATTGTCCATGTCCTCTCGTGGACAAGGGTGGGCACTTAGCCCAGGCCATTTCTGTGCCCTGGCGGTGCCCAGTTTAAGGAGCCGAGGGGAAGGGTGAGTGAGTGAGTGAGTGAAGGGACACCTCCTTTGGGGAGTTCCCCGGCCACAAGAGAGAAGCCAGGTGGACAAAGGAGAGGGCTGAAAACAGAGGGCAGCGAAGCTTCCGGGAGGGGATGAGGCCTGAACAAAGTGGTGCAGGATGACCAGCTGGGTGCCAGGGGGGTGAGCAGGTGCAGGGGCGTGGAGGTCGGGGAGACCCGAGGGTGGTCTGGGCACTGGACACTGTGCTGTAGACCTGAAGCTGCCCTAAGAGATGGTAACCGAGGGGCTGGCAGGGGCCTTGGACGGCAGGCCGAGGGCTGGAACTCTGCGGCTCCAGGCACGGGGGAGCCACGGAAGGCTGTGGGCAGGGGAGGCGCGGTGAACAAACCCCTGTCAGGGCCGACGGGTGGGGGGCAGAAGGGACTCCACTTCCGTCTGCGCCCACAACGATCCGGGTGACAGATAATTACCGTCCGTAAGGACCCAGCGCATGGAGCGCAGAGGCTGGGGCAGAGGCAGGCAAAATAACACCCAGCCAGGGGCTTCCCTGGTGGCGCAGTGGTTGAGAGTCCGCCTGACGATGCAGGGGACACAGGTTCGTGCCCCGGTCCGGGAAGATCCCACATGCCGCGGAGCGGCTGGGCCCGTGAGCCATGGCCGCTGAGCCTGCGCGTCCGGAGCCTGTGCTCCGCAACGGGAGAGGCCACAGCAGTGTGAGGCCTGCGCACCGCAAAAAATAAATAAATAAATAAATAAAATAACACCCAGCCAGGATGAGTGTGACATTGTCCCGGTGGACCGAACGCCCGGGGAATGAGGGGTAGGAACGACTCAGGAAGACTCCCCCGGGCGGTGACATGGCTGCAGTGGAGGGCAAGGCTGAGGGCCAAGCATGGTCAACAGCTGGCAGCTTGGACAAGAGAGGGAAGTGGCCGGCCATGGGCAGGAGCAGGAAGAGAAGCCAGGTTCGGACCCCCGGTGGGGCCTCCCGGTGCTGTCCCCACAGCTCAGCGCCATCTTGTCCCTCCACAGGCCATCGAGGATCTCAGGACGCTGGGCTGCAGAAAGGCAATGATGAAGTTTGAAAGGCACACGCTCCTGGTGAGTGAGGGCCTCGGCGTCGCTGTCTGAGAAACGACGACAAGGAGGGTGCCCGTGGGGCCTTGGGCGGGGAGTCGGAAGCCAGGAAGCTGGGACCCCAGGCCTGCCACCTCCTCCCTGCCTGACGGGGCTGGACACGCCCCTCTTTGGGCTTCGGTTTCCCTCATCTGTCCCAAGGACCGGGGAGCGGGGGTGGGGGGTGGGGGGGGCGTATCGCTGAGGTCCAGGGAACCGCACTGAGCACGGTCTTGTCGCTGAACTAAGTTAAGAGGCTGCGCGGGGAGCGGCCCCGTGGGAGGGGGTACGGAGGAGCCGGCAGGTGCAGCCTGCCTGGGCCCTGACCTGGGCCACGCCATCCGCCAGGAATACCTCCTCGGGGAGGGGAACCTGAGCCAGCCTGCCGTTCGGCTCCTGGGAGACGTGATGTCCAAGGACGGCTTCTTCTATCTCAGCTTTGCCGAGGCCCTGCGGGCTCACAGCTGCCTCAGCGACCGGCTCCGGTGAGGCGGCGGGCTGGACAGACGCCGGGAGGGGGGGGGGGGGCGGGCGGGCGGGGGGATCGGGGCGGGGCGAGTACGGAGTGGGCGGGGCTGGCGGGGTGGGCGCGGCCTGTAGAAGTGGGGGCAGGGGCCCAGGGGGCGGAGAGAGGCGCGGTGGGTCCCGCCACACTCGCCCCCGCATCCCGGGTCCTCCAGAGGAAGAAAGGTACCTGGAGAGTGGCGTGGCCCCGAGGGGACGAGGCGGGGTTCCCGGGTCACACCGCTCTGCTCCCGGGGCTCTGCTCCCGGGCCTCGGGGCCCATCGGGGATTGACGAGGGCGGGGGTGGATGAAGGGGTGGGATTAGAGGCAACCGGCGGGTGAGAACGGGAGCGGGGAGCCGGGAGCGGGGAGCTGGGGCTGGGTGTCTGGGGAGGGGCCGCTGCGGAGATGCAGGGCCCGAGAGCCCGTCACGCACCCGCCCCGCCGCAGGTACAGCCGCATCGTGGGCGGCTGGGACCTGTTGCCGCGCGCGCTGCTGAGCTCGCTGTCGGGGCCTGTGCTGCTGAACGCGCCCGTCGTGGCGATTAAGCAGGGGACGCACGAGGTGAGCGTGCACATCGAGCCCTCGCGCCGCGCCCGGAATCTGAAGTCCTTGGCGGCCGACGTGGTGCTGCTGACGGTGAGCGGGCCCGCGCTGCAGCGCATCACCTTCACGCCGCCGCTGACGCGCAAGCGGCAGGAGGCGGTGCGCGCGCTGCACTACATGCCGGCCACCAAGGTGTTCCTGAGCTTCCGCCGGCCCTTCTGGCACGACGAGCACATCGAAGGCGGCCACTCGAGCACCGACCGACCGTCGCGCGTGATATTCTACCCGCCGCCTGGCGAGGGCGCGCTGCTGCTCGCCTCGTACACGTGGTCGGACGCGGCCGCCACGTTCGCTGGCCTGAGCCTGTCCGAAGCCCTGCGCTTGGCGCTCGACGACGTGGCGGCGCTTCACGGGCCCATCGTGTACCGGCTCTGGGACGGCAGCGGCTTCGTCAAGCGCTGGGCGGAGGACCCGCACAGCCAGGGCGGCTTCGTGGTGCAGCCCCCGATGCTCTGGCGAACTGACAAGGACGAGGGTCAGGAGAACGATTGGGCGGTCCCCTACGGCCGCATCTACTTCGCCGGCGAGCACACGGCCTACCCGCACGGCTGGGTGGAGACGGCCGTCAAGTCGGCACTGCGGGCCGCGCTCTTGATCAACGGCCGGACCAGCAGCTGGAACGACCCCCGGACCATCAACGACAGCATGGGGCACGTGCACGTGGCGCCCGCCCACCACCCCCCGCGCAGGCTCGAAAGGGGGCGGGGCACCCACTCTCCAGCCTTACATGCGGTCACCGCTCCGCACACAACCCCAAAGAGGACCCAATATTAAAAGAATTCTTGGAAACAGCAGTGTGGTCCCGCCCCCTCCCTGGCTCAGGCGCCTCCCCAGTTTGCAGGGAGCAAAACCATTAGCCCTCGCGGTAGAAGGGGCTGTGCCCGTCCTGGAGCCCCAGAAGCTGTCCTACTTCTTCCTGGGCCGTGGGCTCCGTTTTGGGGGAGTCGGAGGTACAGGATGGACACCGCTTTGCGCCACTGGTAAACGTTCATCACAGCGCCCACAACGGCTGTCACGACACAGCGGGATCCTTATGCAAGTAACAAAAAGCCCAGCCGACACTGGGTTAAACACGAGTTTATTTTTCTCATAACAAGAAGCCGGTAGGTAGGGCCCCAGAGGGGGCAGCCCTGCAGGCCCTTCCATCTCAGTTATGTCCGGGATGCGCCCCTGCGCCTCAGCACCCCATCCTCACTCCTCTAAAAGCCCCAGACTCGGGCAGGTGAGGGAGCCCTGCCTCCACAAACTGCCACCACTCACCCCCAAGGGGCCTCCTCTTAGGCCTCATTGGCCGGGTCAGGGTCACAGTGGTCAGACATCGACTCTGCAGAGTGGTCAGAGGAGACCACGAGTCACCACCCCCTCTCCATCCAGAGCCAAGCCAATGTGGTAGACTCCCACCTCCACCTACTCGAGGCCAACTAGATAGGAAAGTGTCAGTTTCAAGAAACCAGCTAAGACAAGGGAGGCCTGGTGGGGAGCCCCGCCCCTCCTTGCGCCTCCCCTCCCCAGCCTCCGGAAGGGGTGGGGTCGTGGGGGGGAGCTGGATAAAGTGTCTGGTACTGAGCAGGCCGCCTGGCCCAGCACGGCTAAGAGTCCGCACGTTTCTCCTCCTCCTCCTCCTCCTCCTCCTCCGGCAGGATCTCCAGGCTGCTGTCAGGCTGCGGGACTGTGTCCGCGGGGGGCGGCGGAGCCAGTGGGGCACGGGTGGGCCACAGCGGCAGTGGGGAGACGGGTGGCGAGGGGCTCCGGGTCTCTGTGGGGGGCGCCAGGCCTAGGATCTCCTGCACGTTGTGGGGCAGCTCCTGGAGGGTTGGCGGGTAGGGAGTGAGAAGTCAGAGGTTCGCTGGGGGTTGGGGGGCTAGCGGGAGGGGTCAGGGACTCACCCGGCAGGCGGTCAGCTGCCGGTAGAGGGCCTCGGCCCGCGTCAGCACGTCCTCCACGCTCAGCTTCATGGTCAGCTCGTTGATGTGCTGCGGGCGGGGGTGGGTCAGGCCGGCCTGCCTGCCTGCAAGCACCCAGCTACCACCGCCAGAGCGCCTGCTCTGCGCCTCGCGCTGGGGTACAACTGAGGGCAGACGGGCCGGCCTGGCCCTCTTGGGGCTCACGGTGGAGCTGGGGGATCAGGAGAGGTCATGTTCTCTCCGGCTGCTTGCCAGGCGCAGCGTTCAAGGAAGGAAAAGGGCACCGAGCCCCACTGCCGCAGCCCCGCCCCACATTACTGCACTGGGGCAGGGGCAGGTGGCCCACTCACGCATGGGCCACATGCTCTGTGAGGACACTGCAGGGAGCCAGGGATAAGACGGGGTAAGAGACAGACAGACCCCATCTCCTGGCCACCACGCTCACAGCTTAGCCAATCATACTTTCAACAATCCTATTTTGAGTACCTACTACCGAAAGGTGCCGTGGCACAGGGGCAGGGCCAGCCTCCACGGAGTTCACGCCCAGGGGATGTGTCTTCTCCACACAGGTCAGGATGGGTAGGGGGAGGGAGGGGACTGGGAGGGACCCAGGGTCTCACCTTGAGGATCTCATTGGACCCGAAGCCTGAAAGCATGAGGGTGTCCCGCTCCATGTCCAGGATGGCGCAGGCCACCAGCAGGTGCAGATTGGGGCCAGGGAGCCCCGTCCACAGCACCTAGCGGTGCCCAGGGCAGGGGTCACTGCAAAGCCTCTGCCTCAGGTCCCACCCAGGTCTGCCCCACACCCTGCCCACCTCCCACCAACCTCCCTGCCCCACCCGCTGCCGGTACAGCCAATCCATTTCTCCTTCTCGGCCCTCCCACCCAAACTGGCTGGCTCACCTCCCACAGCCGAAGGACATCCGGGAAGGGGAATTCCCTCTTGAACCAGATGAGCAGCCACCGGAAGCAGAAGCAGAGAGAGCCAGAGTCCTGGGAGTCTAGGGGAGGACAGCGGTGGGAGGGGCAGCCCTCAGCTGAGAGCAAGCTCCAAATCAACTCCAATCCCGCTCGAATTCACAGGGCGCCCGGTGGTCGGACTGGACTCTAAGAAGAAGTCGCCCTGGCTGCAAGAACCCGCACGGGTCTACGCGAGTGGAGGGAGAGCTTCAGAGCGCGGACGGGGATGCTCAGCGTCAGCAGGAACCCTTCCCATCCTGCCTTCCAGGCTCCAGGTGAAGTGAGCCAGCCCCGTGGTCTCCACTCTCATGTGGAAGGGAGGCAGTAAGACCAGTCCACTCAGGGAAAAACTTCTATTCAACATCCAAAGCTGGGGGAGGTGTGAGGAAACTGGCCCTCGTGTACACCGCTAGCAAAAACGTAAGCTGGTAGAACTTTCTAGGAAAGCAGTGACGGAGACAAATGTTTCAAGAGATGTAAAAATATGTACTGCACTGGATGTAATATCACTTCTTGGAATTTAACCTAAAAAAATCATCCACGAATATAGATTCATCACGGTGAAAAACTACAAATAACCTAAAAGTCCAGCAAGTCAGGTTAAATCTATTGTTATACATCATTAAGATGGAAAGGACACCATGTAGTCGATAAGACTGATGATGTAGGGCTTCCCTGGTGGCTCAGTGGTTGGGAACCTGCCTGCCAATGCAGGGGACATGGGTTCGAGCCCTGGTCCAGGAAGATCCCACATGCCGCGGAGCAACTAAGCCCGTGTGCCACAACTACTGAGCCTGCGCTCTTGAGCGCACATGCCACAACTACTGAGCCCGTACACCTAGAGCCCGTGCTCTGCAACAAGAGAAGCCACTGCAATGAGAAGTCCGCACACCACAATGAAGAGTAGCCCCCAGGGGCTTCCCTGGTGGCACAGTGGTTGAGAATCTGCCTGCCAATGCAGGGGACATGGGTTCGAGCCCTGGTCTGGGAGGATCCCACACGCCGCGGAGCAACTGGGCCCGTGAGCCACAGCTACTGAGCCTGCGCGTCTGGAGCCTGTGCTCCACAACAAGAGAGGCTGCGGTAGTGAGAGGCTGTGCACTGCGATGAAGAATGGCCCCCGCTCGCCGCAACTAGAGAAAGCCCTCGCACAGCAACGAAGACCCAACACAGCCCCCCAAATTAATTAATTATTTTTTTTAAAAAAAAGAGTAGCCCCCATTTGCCGCAACTAGAGAAAGCCCGCGCACAGCAACAAAGACCCAACACAGCCAAAAATAAAAAATAATTAGCTTATCATTATCTGCATTCAAAAAAATAGTTTGAGCAACAGCAACTTTAACTTTCTTTTCTTTTCGTGAATTCCCTGCATTTTTTGCATTGAACAAGCAATGCAGTCCGAAATGCAGCAGTCCCCGCCCCAGGAGCCCAGAGAGCCAGTTTCCAATCCCGGCTCAGGGGTGACTGGAGACGAGAGCTGGCTGGAGATGAGGAGTGTGAGGAGCTGCACCCAGGTCCTTCGTCTGAAAAGTCCAAAAGGACACGAAGGAGCCACCTCAGCAGGCAGCAGGGGCGCGTTTGGCAAGTGTAGGGGACCCACATCTGCATTCATTGAGCTTTTGCTCCAAACCGCAGTCCTGCTTTTACATATCAATTCTGGGTTCTGTGGGGATGTTTCTCCTGTTTGCACCACGTCCAAACATCCTGGACATTGTCTGTGGCCACTCCCAGAGACTCTGTCTGCAGCAAGGTCTGTGGTCCCGCCATCATCCCCTGCTGACCCGCCAAGACACGTACCCAGGAAGTCGCAGAGCGGAGGGTCCAGCACCCTCAGGAGGAGCAGGAGTTGCCCGAGTTGCCGCTTCATTGTCTCCTGACTCTCCTCAAAGTTCCCGTGCTGTGGGAGGGAGGGCCACGTCAGGAGCCAGACCCCAGCTTTTGAGGGGGCCTGTCTCCCAGCCCTGCCGAGCCTCACCACGAGCTCCATGAAGCCACAGAAACACCAGAAGGCATCCACCTCGTTCTGAGTGACGAAGAGGATTGGGGAGAGAAGGTCACTCATGCCCTGGACGTAGCCTGGAGGGACATGGGGTCAGGGCCCAGCCGAGGCCTGCAGCGCGCTCCCCCCACAAGGCCAGCCCCCAGCAACGCCCCCGGGCTGCGCCGCACCGAGGTCAAAGTGGTACATGCAGTAGGTAAGGAGAATGTCGTTCAGCAGGCCCAGCCCCGGGTTCTCGGGGCCCTCATAGAATTTGTTGGTCCTGTCGGTGCGGCTCACATCTCTCTCTGTGGGGACAGGGGGCAAAGTGCAAAGGCGTGAACGGTGCGCCCTGTCCCTGCCGGCCGGCCGCCAGCACACCTAGGTAGGTGTGGGTCGTCCAGAGACCATCTCGAACGCTCTCATGTGAGGTGCTGGCTCACCAGCTCGCCACACCCTCCCAGCAGCTGACAGTTACTAAACCATCAACAGACGGAGAGACTGTGGCCCAGGGAGGTAGAATCATTTGCTAAGATCGCACAGTGAGTAGGTGGTAGATGTGAACCCACGGAGCCTGGCTCCCATCCCGCGCTCCCCCCATCCCGACCCCAGGGCCACGCGTCCCTGCTCACCCCCGTCTCACTCCCCCTCCATCCCTACGGATGGCCTCGCTTCTGCTCTTAGGGAGACGGGGGGGGGGGCTCCCTCGGGTCCCTCCCGGCTGTTTCCGGTCTCACCATCCCACCCTTGCCCCCCACTCACCAATGAGGCTGCGGTATCCGTGCAGCAGTGAGTTCCTCCGCTCCTGCTCCGGGCTCACAGATTTCCACTGCAGCTTCATGCGGAAATACTCGTCCCTGGTGGGGAGGGTGAGATGTAGGGACACCCCCCCACCTCCTCATGCTACAGGGCTCAGCCTAGGTCACCGCCCCTGTGCTTCCCCTTCCCCACATCTCTCATGACCCAGAACACGCTTGCGGGATTTTGTTGTTGTTGTTCCAAGTCTGTCACCCCCACTGGACGGAGAGCAGCAGGGGCCGGCGGGACCGGGACACACGGCAGAGGCACGAGATATGCCAGGGACGACGAGAGGTGCCCCACGGGCTCAGGAAGCCCGCTGCAAAGCGGTGACCACTGAAACAGCATGGCACCGGGATGAAAATGGCATCGGAGATGGGCTGTGGGCCCTCTAGGGGCGGGGCCTGGCCCACTGCCTCCGTCCCCGCTGTGCTCAGGTCGACGGCCCCGTCTGCACGCGTAGCGCACCGCCGGTGCCGGGCCGCCCGCTGGGACGTGCCGGTGATCAGAAACCTCCAGTCGACTCAGGAGGCCAGAGGCTGGAGCGCAGCAGGGCAGGAGCCACGGCGTCTCACTCACGTTTTCTTGCGCACGTGGGCCTTGTGCTCCTCGGCCGAGCCCTCCCAGCTCAGGTACCCCAGGAGGAACTTCCAGGCCTCGCGTCGCAGGCTGGGGCTCAGACCCTGGAGGGCAGAGGGCAGCTCAGACGGGCCTCCCCTTGGCTGCCCGCCGACCCTGCCCAGGCCTGCTCACCCACTCAGCTCCTCACCCCGGAGAAGATGCGGGCTTTCAGCTCAGGGACCTGCTGCAGGCGGCCCTCGGGGCCCACGCGGCGGGCCCACTCCTCCTCTGTGACCGGAGGCGCCCGCTCCACAGCCGGCCTCGGCCCTAGCTCCACCTGGGGGACACGGGACGAGTGAGCCCAGGGCCTCGGCCCCACAGCGCTCCCCAGCCCACCGCGGGCCACTCCGAGTCAGCTCGGGGCCCTTCTTAGCGGCACGGACGGACAGAACGTTCGGGGCGGGAAGCATCTCCTTGGCTGGGTCAGTGAAAGTGCCCCCCAGTAACAATAGGCAGCAGGTGCACAGGCTACAGGCACCTTCCACCAAGTCACTCATGAAACCCGACGAGGGCGGTGCTGTCATTATCCCCATCTCTCTGGGGAAACAGAGGCCCAGGGAAATGCAGTCCCACGCCCGTGGAGACAGCCAAAGAGCAGCGGCGTCCACCCTGATACTCACACAGGAAATGACCTCGAACCCAGGCTCGGGTTCGTCATCGGGGGCTGGAGGCAGGTCAGGGGAGGCCCCCTCCTGGTGCGGCTGCAGGGCGCCCCGGAAGAAGCTGGTCACACGGGAGAAGCTGCTGAAGGTGGTGGAGTAGGGGTCCTGGAAGAAGCGCTGGGGACAGGGCCGAGGAGCGGTCACCGTCCACCCTCCCTGCCTGGCCTGCACGGCCCGCCCTTCCCTGCCCACACCGGCCAGCCTGGCGCTGGGAACTCACAGACACCACGTTGGAGCTGTCCTGGTCAAACAGCTGGAGGTGGTGGAAGGAGTTGGAGAGGGCCGAGGAGTCATGGGGGAAGACGAGGTAGAGGCGGGAGTCCTGCGGGGAGCTGCGGGCAGGGCATCTGGGTGACACACAGGCAGGGTGCCCCGCGCTTTTTTTTTTTTTTTTTTTTTCTCAGCATCCCGACTGCCCTTGGGGAATCCCTCATCTCAGGCCTGAGACCACAGCTGGACCCCAGGGATGGCCCAGGGCTGGTCAATGAGGGCCTTCCACCTCCCTGGCCAGGGTGACTGACTCAGGGACAGGCCAACGAGAAGCAGCCCCAGGATGCTGCTGGAATCTGGGAAAGAGGTGCTTTCTACCCACCGGGGCCCCCAGAGAATGACAGCAAACTCAGAAAGAAAAAGAGCGACTCTTTCTGCATTCCGGGACCAGGTCCCGCCTGATGTCAAACTGCCCTTTGATTTTGCGGTTACACGTGCCACTCAAGTCTCTTTTTCCTGCCTTTCAATCAGTCGGCGTTGCATTACTTTCACAGCCCGGAGGGAGTCAGGCTGCAGCCCTGGAGGGGAGGGGCCTGGGACAAGGCTCACCTGGCCAACAGCAGGTAGCGGCTGAGGACGCGGAGCAGGGCGCGGGTGCCCCCGCGGTGGAAGTGCAGCGCGGGCAGGGAGCCTCCAGCCTGCGTGACCAGGACCAGGTATGCCCAGCTGAGGCCCGGCTTGGAACGGCGGATGGACTTGAGCTCCCCCAGACTCACGGAGAAGGCCCAGGAGCCCCGGGGGGAGCTGGGCTCTGCACCTAGGGGGACAGCAGCGTCGGGAGCAGGTGGGGGGCAGGGGGGCGGGGGGCGTGTGGAGCCAGAGGCGGCTCAGGCATCTCCTGAGAGCCCACTGCGAGCCAGCCCCAGTCCCTCTGGGAAAGGAACCCAGTAAAACTGGAGGGGAGCCCGGGGGATGCGTGCCTGCCCCCAAATCTCCCCAGGCTCCCCACATCTGTCCCCTGCCCCCCCAACCCTGCCTGTCTCACCTCCAACCCTCTCTTCACTCTAGACCCCTCTCAAGCCACAGCAAAAAGGCTGTGGTTTCCTAAACACACCCAGTGCCCCACACCTCTGGCCTTGACCCCGCTGCTCTCTCTGCAGGGAGAGAAAACTCTCAAGGCATCCTTCAGAGCTAGGCTGTGGCACCACCTCTTCTTGGAAGGCTTCTCTGCCCCCTAGGGGGTTAGATACCTCTGGTGCCCCCAGCACCCTGTGCGACCCCAGGATGGCCCGAATTACCCTGTCACCCTGCAACCGTCACCGCCACAGCCTGGAAAATTCCATGGGCAGGACTTACGTGGAGGTGCCCACAGCCAATCAGGGAGCCCGGCCTGATGAGCAAGGCTGCAAACCCCAGAGACACCGGCCACGCTGGACCTGGGCTGGGGACCGCCCTGCACCCCCCACCCACTCTCCTGGGACTGGAGGCCAGTGTGGGCAGCCATCTTGACCGTGGGCAGCACAGCCCACGGAGCCATGAGCACTGAGGGTAAGTCGTGTTTCCGCCTGCCCCCGCAGGGGCACCAGCTTAGTCTACCTCTCGCGGGCTCTGAGTGGCGGTGCCGTGGCCGCACGGTGCTGATGACGGCCCAGTCGGGTTCATAGCCGGGGTCAAAGGTTGGTTCCTCCTCAGAGGTGCAGGAGTCTCCCCCACTGGTGTCCTTGGGGGAAGACAGGAAAAGAGACTGAGGGCCTGTGGATTCAGAGTTTCCAGATCTGAGCCTCGAGGCCACCCTGGGAGGTAGCCCCATTGAACAAAGAGGGAAACTGAGGCACAAAGAGGGCACAGCACTTGCTCTCAGGGTCGGTCACCCAATGCAGCCGGGGAATGGGCCAGGACTTGAAGCCAACTCTCATGGTGGCTCTAACCAAAGCTCCCCCACATGGAAAGCAGACAGCTAGGCAGGGGTTGGGGTGCTTTGCAGTCAGACTGCCGGAGGTCACTGTGCTTAAAATAAGTATGTAGGAGTTACTAGAGTAACTCAGATCAGGACCACAATCAGATACCACTTCACACCCACCAGAATGGCTAGAATAAAAAAAGACAGGCAATAGCAAGTGTTGGTGAGGATGTGGAGAAACTGGAACCTCTTACACTGCTGGTAGGATTGTAAGAGGGTGCAGCCACTGTAGAAGAGAGTCTGGCAGGTCCTCAAAAAGTTAAATGTGGAATTACCATATGACCCAGCAATTCTGCTCCTAGGTATACACCCCAGAGAAATAAACATGAACACCCACACAAAAACTGACACATGAACGTTCACAGCAGCATTATTCATGACTGCTAAGAAGTGGAAACAACCCACTGTCCATCAAACTGATGAATTAACAAAATGGGTAGATCCATACAATAGAATTTTATTCAGCAATAAAAAGGAAGGACGTTCCGATAGATGCTACAATACGGATGAACCTTGAAAGCAACCTAAATAAAAGAAGCCAGTCACAAAGAACCACATAGAGTATGATTCCATTTATATGAAATATCCAGAACAGGCAAATTTATAGAGACAGAAAGCAGATTAGTGGTTGCCAGGAGCTGGAGGAGGGAAGTACAGGTACAGGGTTTCTTTCAGGGATGATAAAATGTTCCGGAATTGCGCGGTGGTGATGGTTGCAAACGTGTGTGAATACTAAAAACCACTGAATTATGCACTTTGACACTTTTAAGTTTTCATAAAGCTTGAATTTTTTTGAGTCTGATGGTAAGTGAATTCTATCTGAATAAAAGAAAAAAATAGCTGGCTAGTATTTTGTTATGAAAATAACACGAAGTGCCCAGCATGGGGCCAGCTGGTGGCTGCTTCTATTGACATGAGCTCAGGGGCCTGATGGGCAGATTCAGGGCAACCATGCAGAGCAGGGCCATGCTGAGGGTCAGAGTGCAGTAAAAGCCAGTGATGCTGGCCATGAGCCATGGAGGAGGGCAGGGAGGGGACAGAAAGCGTGAGGACTGAAGCAACTGTGAGAGAATTCACAGCTCATGTGTCTTCTTCCTCTATGGGAAAAGCTAGAAAGGTAAAACATTTCCCAGGCTCCCCTGAAGTTGTGTTCCAGGCACAAGAGCCTACCAATCAGATGCACTCAGATCTACAAAGTGGAAATTAGATAAGGGCAACTTCCTGCCACTCTGGCTGGTGTTTGGCTGACAAGGAAAAAGGAGGAGTCTTATCTCTCTCTTCATCCTCCTGCACACAGAGTGGTAACTGGGGCAGCAGTGGGGCCGATTAGCAGCTCTGATGGTAGTATTCTCAAATTTGACAATTCTAGGGACAGTCCCATTCCCTACAGCCCTGCCCTCACTGGATGACAGCTCCCCCGGCAGGTCAGTTCTGCAGCGTCAGTCCTATTCCTCTGGCTTTTGTACAAATTCTGTAAGCCTCCACGTCTTTGCATTTAACCCCTTGCTGCGTAAAGTAACTGGAGTGTTTTGTGACTCCTGCAGTAAAAACCCTGCATGATTAGAAGGACTCAGACTGTGGGTCTAGCCAACAGCCATTTCTGCTGGATATTCCAGACTGACAAGCCACTCCCACAACAGAAGCTGAAATATCCCAATATCCACTTTCCCGGCCTTCCCTGCATTTCTGAATGGCCTAGGGACCCAACTCTGGCCAGTGGAAGCTGAGGGTACATCCACGGGGAGTTTGAAGGGAATTCCTGATAAAAAGGCACCTACAGGAGTCAACACCCTATTCAGGTCAGCCTCTATGTGCCGTCAAGGGAGGACATGCTGTTTGGAACTGTGGCAGCCAACCAGGGCCCTGAAAGGAAGGCCAAGGAATGGCAGGGACACCTGTCCACAGGCTGCCAAACCAGCCCCTGGCAAAGCCATCTGTGCCCTCCCTGTTTTGTGACATGAAGAATTTGATAATTTTGCCAGTGTTTACACAAAATAATGATAATTAGTCGTGTTGTTTGTCAAACATTTGCAGCTCTCCACCCCTCGGGCATACAGTAGGATTACAGTTCATTGAACTCTACTGGCTGAGTGGAGACATGCAACTCGTTCTGGCCAAAGGGCTGGGATATATCACTTCCAAGATGGACTGTTTAACTGCCAGGGAAAGACTTCTAGAGATCTCTTTCCCTCTGCCACAAGGAATGAGACCTTTAAGATGCTGGCTGCTCTAGCAGCATGCTTCCTTGAGTAATCATGATGAGCAGAGAGCTCTTTTGCCAACCTGAGATACACATGTAGAGTGAACAAAAACAGGTAAAAAGGCTGGAGCTCCAGCAGCCCTTCTGGACCAGAAGACAACCTTAAGGACAGATGCCACATGTTGAGGATGGATGCCACATGCTAAGGATTACAGAGCAAAGTTGGAAGGAAGCTGAGTCATTCATAACATATGAACCCATACTGCTGACTTCTGGGCTTTGTAAAAAGAGAGATACGAGCTGTTATCTTCTTTAGGTCGCTGGTATTCCTGTTTCTATTACGTACAACCAAATGCAACTCCTAACTGATGCGAAGGTTTCTGGGAAATCTCGTTTTTCCTGATAAAAAGGACAGATACGATTGGTACCCTGCTGGCCCCTTTTCCCTGCCTTAAAAGGCAGATGCAATGGCTGCAGCTGAAGTGGTCATTTAAACACCACTAGAGCAAGCCCAGTAGGTTCTCAGCAATCCAGGCCCTGATGTCACTAACCAAGGACAGCAGCCTCATACCTTCTGGAGTCTTGTGAGGTGAAAGAAACAAACTTGTTTGCTCACTCTGTGGTCAGCTCAGTTTTGTGTTCCTTGGAGCTGAATGTATCCTGAATTCATATGTGTCCTTCCCATTGATGCCCATCTCAGTGGGTTTCTGTTATTTGAAAATAAGAGCGCCAAGGAGGACAGCAATATTCTCAAGAAAGGTACTCAGACTGCCTGTGAGGTTGGTGAAAATGCAAAATCCTGGTTGCTGCTGCTTCAACTTCCATAGGGAGGCTCTGGAATCTCCATTTGAAACCCCATGGCCCCAGCTGAGGCTTCATCCTCTCTTCCTGGCCCATCACACTGGCCTCCTCCCCGACCTCCCAGCCCCCAATCTCCCTCCATTTGGTCCTTCCATCCATCTCCCACGTGACCCCCCAGATGGGGCTTTCCATATCCATACCTTTCCCCTCCCAAGGCTCACCTTGGCCCCCAGGACAGGGTCCAAGCTTCTGAGCCTGGCATTTCAGGCCCAACCATCTTTCCAGCAAAACCCTCTACAGAGACATCCCACATTCTGTTGTGCCCTGAAACACCCTTCTTCCTGCTGTCCCTGAAATGTATTCTTTTGTTTTTTGGGGGGTTTTTTTGGCCGTGCTACGTGGCATGTGGGATCTTAGTTCCCCAACCAGGGATCGAACCCATGCCCCATGCAGTAGAAGCGCAGAGTTTTAACCACTGGACCACCAGGGAAGTCCCCGCTGAAATATATTCTTGCCTGCTTCTCATCTTTAGAGTCCCAGCCCAAATGTCTGCACCCCAGAGAGAGACGTGCTCTGGAATCAGTATGTCTGGGTTCAAATCCCAGTTCCAGTACTTCCTAGCTTTTCTGACCTCAGGAGAGAATGAGAGGATGAGGCTTCCTCCCATCGTGCAATTTCTCAAAAACAGAATGAGGGGTGAGGGAGGACTTTTAGGCAGTGTCTGGGTTGGATTCATCTCTGGGTCCCGACACCATCCAGCACAAGGGCCTGACAAGGAGACATCTAGAAATGAGAAGGGCGAGGTCTTGTACCCGGGGAAGGAAGGAATCCGGGCAAAGTGGAAGAGTAGCTTCTGTCGGGTCTTGTTCCCTCTCTGGACATGATGGCAGGACTGCCCAAAAGAAAATGCCACACTCTGTCAAGTCCTTATGGGCTGAGAGCCCGTGGAACCTGAATCCACAGGCTCAGTTGTCCTCTTGCACCCTGGCAAAGCTCTCCCAAGAAGCAAAGGGAGTGAGGAGGCAGGCAGCTACCCCCATGACCACAAATCTCATGGTGTCTACTTTCTTTCCACGAATGGGCATCTTCAGCCCCATTTCACGGAAGAGAGGAAAGTGAGGGGCAGAGAGAACTTAGGTCCCAACCAGGACCACACATGCTCCTAGGGTAGGTCTGGAATTGTATTCAAGTCCTTCAAATGCTTTCCACTGCCCCGACCTAGAAGAAAAGCAAGTGGAGAAAGGGGAAGCAAGGGTAGCCTACCTTCTTGGAGAAGAAGATTTGGGTGGAATCTCCAGCCTCCTCTACAGGAGCCCAGTACAGGAGGACGTCATTGTCCTGAGAGAAAAAAAGAGGGGTTGGGGGGGCTTCCCTCCAAACTCCCCAAACCATATTTCCAAACTTCCTCCCAGTTCTGGACCCTCAGCCTTAGAAAGCCACCTCTCCTTCCTAACCTCCCGTTGCTGACCTCCACACTATATTCCTACAGACGCCGCCTCCATCCCGCTCTGGGCCTGCCCGAGCCCTGCTCTCTCCCGGCCTACCTTCTCCACAACACGGATGACGCCGGCGATGAGGGAGTCCGGGTCTTGGTGCTTCTTGGCACTGGTGTGCAGGTACACGCCTCCTTTCTCAAATACCACCTAGAAACGGAAACCATTGAGGGGCGGGGCCCAAGCGTGGGAAGACACTCGAGGGGGCGGGGCTCAACAGAGAGCCAATGGGAGCAGACCCGGGGGAGGAGCTATTCACCAGGGGGCGGGGCCCGGGGTACATTTACCTAAGGGATGGGGCCCGGAGTGAAGCCTGTAAAGCGCCAGGCTTCTCTGGCACTCCGGAGGATGGGGAGGGGAGAAAGGGGGAGTGCATTCCAAACTGGGCGAGGCCAAGGGGGCGGGGCTAAATGATATGGGTCTCCCTAGGGCAGTGGAAGGAAGGGTGACAGCGTGTTTATTAAGGGAATGGTGTGCTTGTTAAGGAGGTGCTGGACTCCCAGAGTCCCTGCAAGGCCTGAGAAAGAAGCAGACCACCGGAGGGCGGCGTTTCGCATAGACGGAAGCAAAAGAATGCGTCTTCAGTGCTTACCCTGTAACCGGCGCCCTCCATAGCCGCGGCCGAGGCCTCACTGCCCCGGCTCCCCCCTTTTCCGGGTCAGCGTGCTGTCACATCCGGATAGGAGACTCCCCTTAAGCCGAGACAGTGGTGGCGTCCCCGTCTGTTCTAGAATAGGAATGGGTGTAACCATTTTTCTGAATGGGGTGGTTAAACTTGAACTACAAGTCACGTCACAGACGCTAAAGGAGGAGCGGCCAGTGCGCAGGCGCAGTAAAACAGTCCTAGCAGAAGTAAACAAGGGGGCGGGTCCAAGAGCTCCACCCCCTCGCTCGAACTGGCTCCGAAAGGCCTACTCCGTTCTCCATATTGTGTACTGGCATCGAAGCCAAAGAGATGCCATTTTGCTCGAGGGCACGGACAAGGCCGGTCAGCTGCGGCCATGTTAATGCGGGGCAGTCCCATCTCTCTGCGGGGCGCGAAAGCAAGGTCCTGGAAGAGAGAAACGGTTAAAGAAAAAGGTGAGAGGAACTGTACATCACACGAGGCTCCGAAGGACTCGGGTTAACGGAATGAAGCCGTCAGTATCCCCGGGGACGAAGCGGTCCCAGACGAATTCCTGAGTCACCGTCGAGAGAAAGTGTTCTGAGACGCCATATTGAAGCTGGGCAAACCGAAGCAAGAAAGGATGCCATGTTGGATCTTTGCCAGCCTTGGGGCTGAGGGGGATAGGCTGGAGAGAGAGCCCATATATACATTATTGGGCACATGATGCCAGGCTGGTTGCCATGTCATTAACGGGCCCTGCTTTCTACCAGTTCTGTGGAAGAGGTTATTTTGGGGGAGGGACGTTAGGTCGCATTAGTGTACTGTGGTCCTGAGTGTGCGTGTGCATTTTCCCCATATTTCTTGGGGAAATGTTTCCGAGCAAGCTGAAGCTTTTCTTTCACCATCTTTTTTATGGGCACCCTGCCGTCGCCATTGCCCCACTGTGATCCGGCGAAGCCCCCGTGGCCGCCATGTTGGTCTCGGGCGGCCGGATAAGGGAGGCGGAGTGTGCAGAGTGGAGGCGGGCCAACCACGCGGAAGTGACGCAAGGCGCCGCCATGTCTTTTGAGGGCGGCGACGGTGCCGGGCCGGCCATGCTGGCTACGGGCACGTGAGTGGAGGCGGCGTTGTGAACCGCGGTGTGGGGAGAATTTGGCCGTCCGAAGGAGAGGGGCGATGGGAGGGCGAGCCGCTCGCGGGAGGGTTATAGCCAGCGTAGATCAGAGGGCAGAAATCGCCCAGTGACTCTACGCTGAGCGCTGGAAAGGTGTCGCCTGCGGGAACCGTCGTGTCTGACCCGAGGCAACGCTTAGACAGCCTTATCCTCCGGTCTCTAGACCCACTAGGATCTTTACTTTGGCCGTGGACCATGTCCACAGGGTCCGGGGGTTACTCGGTGGGGCCTCGGGGCGCCCCTCACCCGTCCAAAGGCGGGACTTCCGGTCCTGGCCCCCACCCGGGCGGGCTTTCCTGTTTTCTTCCTAGAGAAGTGGGTCTTTCCCTGGACCCCCGGGCGAAGTGGGGACTCTGAGCGGTAGAGAAAGACCCCAGACATTCACCTGCCCCCAGCCACTGGGTGCATCCTCGAGTTCCTCCCACCTTGGTGCGGAGGAGGGGTTTACTTCCAGTTTGACAGGTGGTTGGAGGGGACTTCGCTAGCATCCCTCATTCCTTGGGGGGCTTTTCCTCTTTCCTCAACTCTTCCTGGAGTCACTTTCCTCACTTCATCTCCTCACCTCATCCTAAACGGCCAATCACCTTACCTGCCCCTTCCTCCTCCTGTGGAGGACAGGTCTTACCTCCCTGTCTCCCTAATCTTAAACAAACACCTCCATTTGGGGGGAGAGGGGAATCTTCCATCTCTAAGCTCCTTGGAAGAACTTCCTCCGGAAGCTGAAGGCGTGGGAGACTCTCCTGTGGGGTTCTTGGCTTGGCTACTCTCCTGTTGGTCTTGGCATCTCTCCTGTTGGGTAACCGATGCCAGAGAGCTCCCAAGCCTTGGCAGAGAGGTCTGCGTGAATCACCCTTCTCCTCTTTGAGGTGTGTGGGACCCTTATGACCCACTCAGTTCCACTTCACTCTTTTCAGCTATGCTAAGCTATATGAGTTTGATCGACTCTTAGAGATGTCGTCTAAGAGAGGAGTTGAATCTTGGTGTCCCAAGGGAGTGAGAGCCCCTTGGCCTAGCACTACAAGGCTTTGTGACATTGGACCAGTCATTTCCCTGCCCTGAGCCTCAGTTTCCTCCATCAGATGGGGATGACCCAAGGAGTGGCTGTGAGACCCTGTGCAGCTCCCAGTTCTGTTGGGTTTTGGAGTCAGGCAGACAGCAGTTTCACCCCACTTCTGCCGTTTTTAGCTGTGTGCCTTCTGGCCAGTGCCTTAAGCTCTCTGAGCCTCACTTTTCCCATCTGGACTAGGAGATCATAAATCTTTCCTCATAAGGTAGGCAGGATGGCATTTGGGATTAAGAACAGGTTGCCAGATCCAGGTCCCAGCTGTCCATCTCTCTAGCTAAATGACCCCGGGGCAAGCTACTGAATCTCCCCGGGCCTCCGTTTGCAACTTTAAAGTGGGGTGATCATAGCTCCTCCCTTATAGGGGTGGTGGGAGGGTAGAGTGAGATTGTTGATGACACACTCGGGTCCCTGCGTAGCCTGTGGGAGGTGTGGTATAAACTTGCTTCAGGGTCTGTCAGGACTGGTACTGGTTGTGTCTCACTGCAAGGGCTTTGTACTCTGTGAGCTTCAACTGTCTCATATGTAAGGTAACAGCTCCCACCTTTGTGGGTCAGGTAGGAGGGGAGATGGCAGGTGCAGAGTCCCTGCACAGAGTAGGTGCTTAGCAAACACTGGCTTCTATGATCTTGAGTCACAAAGGACCTGCAAATTGAAATAAAACTTCTACGACCCTGGAGGGCTAGATCACAGCCCTGCTTGAATCCCTCCAGTGACAGGGAGCTTGCTGCCTCTCTGCAGAGGCTCCTCAGCACCCCAGCAGGCCTAGCTCAACCATTGGTTTACAGGGAGAAGACAGGCACAGAGAAGGCCATTCAGTGGTGTAAGGTCACACAGCAGTCAGGGCAGGAAGCCAGGCCCCTTGTCCCTTTTTCTTCTCACCTTGTAAGGAGATGCATCCAAGCAGATGGTCTGCTTAGGGCAGACCTGTCCTGGGGTCACGAATCACTGACCTCGGGTTGCTCATACTCTGATGGAGGAGGCAGCCAGAGGTACAGCTGTCACAAGCTCGTGTGACATGAGCTATAGTGGAGGTAGCCCAGGGCATTGTGGGTCTAGGGAAAGCATCTGATCCATCCTGTGGGTCAGGGAAGACTTCCAGAGGACCTGCCAGAACTGTCTTGTAGGAAGTGCAAGAGCTTTGTGGGCAGAGGACAGCCGACACCCCATTTTCTGCTCAACCCCCGCTCTCTGAGACCTGCCATGTGCTGGGCAAGGCTGATGTCTCAGAGCTGAATCTGACGCCCACACTGGCTGGGGAAATGGATGTGGGTCCAGGCAGTGCCCCCCAGAGGGATATGTGTTAGAATGGGGGTCACTCAGACATTTGGGGAGCCCAAAGGTGGGGAGGGGCCACCCTGAGCTAGGGGTGAGTGTAGGAGTGACAAGGACATGCAGGACACGTGGTGCAGGTGGAGCGGGTCCACCTTGACTGAAGGAGTGTGTGAGGATATGAGGCCGTGGGCAGGCCCTCCCGTGCCGGGCTAAGGGGCTGTGACCTTGTCCTGGGGGTGCGGGAGAGGAACAGAGGCAGTTCCAGGGGTAGAAGGACCCCCTGGGGAGCTGTGTGTCAGCTGGACTGGAGGCTGGGCCAATGGTCCAGGGCGGCAGCGTCCATCAGAAATATGATCTGAGCCACCTGTACAATTTCAAATCTTGTATGAGCCACATTAAAAAAGTGGAAAGAAAACAGATGAAATTCACTTTCACCCGATATTTTATTTAGCCAGCATAAATAAATGTGATCATTTCAACATTTAATCAACTTCAGATTGCTCATGAGATATCTTACATCCTACCTTTTTGTGCTAAGTCTTGAAAACCCCGTGTGGGTTTCACACTCGTGGCACCTCTCACTTTGGATCAGTTACATCTCCAATGCTCCCTAGTCACGTGTAGCTGATGGCTTCCGTGTCGGGCAGGGCAGGGCCAAGAGGAGAGAGCGGGGCTGTGGGGACGAGGGCTAGGGCTGGACGGGGAGGAGTCCGGGGGGAGTATGGTGCTGGGGGGAAGATGCGGAGCTCAGCTGGGATCAGGTGGAGAGGAGGGATGGGGGTGGAGTCCAGGGACTGGTGGACACACGGGGCTGGGTGTGGACGGCGAAGTCAGCGAAGCCTCAGCCCACTGTGTCGTGCTCTGCCCCGCAGGGCGCGGATGGCGTCGGGGCGCCCCGAGGAGCTGTGGGAGGCCGTGGTGGGGGCTGCCGAGCGCTTCCGGGCCCGGACGGGCACGGAGCTGGTGCTGCTGACGGCTGCGCCCCCCCCGCCCCCCCGCCCGGGCCCCTGCGCCTATGCAGCCCACGGTCGAGGGGCCCTGGCCGAGGCTGCCCGCCGCTGCCTCCACGACATCGCCCTGGCCCACCGGGCTGCTGCCGCCGCCCGGCCCCCCGTGCCCCCACCAGCACCACAGCCGCCCAGCCCTGCACGGAGCCCACCCCGGCCTACCCTGGCCAGGGAGGAAGATGAGGAGGATGAGGACGAGCCAACCGAGACAGAGACCTCTGGGGAGCGGCTGGGCGTCAGCGATAATGGAGGTGAGAAGGGCAGGGGCAGGGGCCGGGGTGGTTCTTGGTAAGTTGCCTCCTCAGTGGGTTTTTCTGGAGGGGTACAGCTTGCTTGTCTCTGACCCCTAATGTTCATGGAAGCTGCAGGCTTGCCTGTGACTCACTCTGTGACCTTGAATGAGTCATTTCTCTTCTCTGAGCTTCAGTTTCCTTCCATCATGTCCGGGAGCCAGCTCTGTGCTGGGAGATGCTGGGCACAGAGAAAGCCAACTTGGGGCCTTTTCTCTAGGGACTCTGGGTCTGGCCAAGGAATTGGAGTCCTGACATGAAGCAGTGCCCTGTGGAGGCCATGGCGGGGGAGGGAGCCTCCTGAGCCGGGAGCATGAGTAGAACAGAACTTGTTTCCAAATCTGGGGTGCCTAATGCCTGTGAGAGCAAAGACAGGAGTTAAAGAGGAGTCAGCGGCACAAGCAGCAGCTAAAGAAGCAACTGGCTGCATTGGGGGAAACGTGGAGGTTGGATGCTTCCCAGACACTGCCCTGTAACATTAGGGCTTTGAAGAGTGAGTAGGAGTTCTCCGGCAGTGGGTGGGTGGGGGACTCAATAAGTAGTTACTCGTATGTTACTGTTACTACCAACGGCTGCCTTCCTCACTGTTGCTGGAGAAACCCTCATAGTGTTAAGGGCACAGACTCTGGAGCCAGGTGGTCTGGGTTCAAATCCTGGTGACACCGCTTATTAGATTTGGGACTAAGTGCAAGTGAATTAATCTCTCTGTGCCTCCGGGTCCCCATTTGTCAAACAGGGATCATAATCATCTCATATTTCTCTCAGCCTGTATTTTGAGTCAGTTCATCCCAAACAGATCTTACAGATTTCATGTTCGTCCAGCCAGTTGCTTTCACCTGGGGATGTACCAGATAGAGAGAAACTGGATTTATTTCTGCCGAAGACCAGTCAGATAACCAGGGGAAAGGTGTTCGTGGCAGAGGGAATAATTATTCCAGAAGCCCTGAGGCTTGCAAGGGCCTGGCCAGTGCAGGGAACGGAGAGGCGTTGGCAGTGGCCAGAGTCTAGAGCACATGGAGTCCAGCGGGACTCAACTGGCCCGGGCCTCTAATGCCATCCACAGGACTCTTTGTGATGGATGAGGATACCACGCTCCAGGACCTGCCCCCCTTCTGCGAGTCAGACCCTGAGAGCACGGATGGTGAGTGTCACAGGCTGTCCCCATCCCTGGAGAGGAGGGTGGGGAACTGGGAGGAAGGCAGCTGGAGACAGAGGCTGAAGTCCACCTTCTCTCCCAGATGGCAGCCTAAGCGAGGAGACCCCTGCTGGGCCCCCAGCCTACTCAGTGCCCCCGGCCTCAGCCCTGCCCACACAGCAGTACGCCAAGTCCCTGCCCGTGTCCGTGCCCGTCTGGGCCTTCAAGGAGAAGAGGACAGAAGCTCGGTCATCTGATGAGGAGAACGGGCCGGTGAGGGGCAAATGGGAGGTGGGGAGGAAGGTGGCAGGAAGGGCTCAGAGCTGTCTCCTCCAGGAAGCCCTCGGACGTGGATGCCACGTTTCTCAGGATCGATCCTCCCCTCCTACTCATAAGGCTGGCTCTTGGCTAGAGCCCTGCAGTTTTAACTATCACAGCCTTGTAATGCACCCCAGTGCCTTGTAGAGAAAGCAGCCTCTCCTTTCCAGGAACAGCTCCGTTTATAGAATAC